>NC_044197.1:20451599-20766599 GCF_900880675.1 Sparus aurata | reverse complement strand
AGGGAGAGAGAGAGAGAGACGGTTGTACTGCAGCCATGGTTACCAACTGTAGCAACATTATTTTTGATCGCACAACCTTGCACAGCATGACCAAACCGACTTTTCTTCTGATTGTCTACATCCTGGCAACTCTCATCAAAGACTGAACAGAGGTGAGATGTCTCACTCCATAGCTGAAACAGAACGTTCAAGACACAGTGTGTAAAGGGGTGCTGCAGCAATGCACCATATGAGAAAAAAAATGTTTTTTTTGAAAATTAGAGTACATAAACCTATTCTGCTAGGACCCTCAAATAAAAGTGTGAACGTGAACATTAGCATAATATGACCTCTTAAAGCCTTACCATGTGGCTCAACAACGTTTGGTGATTTATCTGCATAGATATCAAATGTTTCTGAAGTGATAATACGACAGTTGACCTACAGATATTCTCACTTCACATTCTACAATGTGAAAAAGAGAGCAGTAAATTGAAAAACATGGCAGTATGGCCATGTTGAGAATATGTCCATATGGTGAGAAATATGTGCGTATATTAGTAATTTTTTAATACATATTAATGTGTAAAGTCAGTTAATGCTCAGGTGTTTTTGTGTAGGCTACAGTGTGTGTAACGGTGTGTCTACAACATTAACCTGTGCACTTGTATGTGCATGTGTATGTATGGAACTGTGTGCTTGTCAAAGCTGTATCTAACTAAAAGTGTCCCAGAGCATTTGTTGCAGTGGCTACAGATGATTAATGGTTGTTGACACAAACACAAACACTGGGAAGCTCAGACAGAGTGAGACAGATGAAGACAGATAGAGGCAGAGGGAGAAGCTCAAGTTAAATACCCCCATATCAACATTGCAGACGCTGTGGATAATAGGCCTCTAAAGGCCCTTCTTTTTCACCGCAACCACCTCCCTCAAGAGTTGCAAGAGTACAATTTGTATAAGAGAGAAGGAAAGGGAGAAACATTTGTGAAACACAGTAAAATGTAGAGGACCAGTGGGTGCATGTGGCAGGCACATAAGGACTGACAGCAGCATGCAGGCTGAGAGAGTTCAAACATCAGTAGGATGCAACGGTAGCACTCGTGAGGTGTCCTCCAGCTGTCCATCTGCTGAAATATATCCTACCAGGCCGAGCCAAGAGAGACTGCAGTCCACAAAAAGACAAGTGACCTGCCATTCTTTTGACAGTGTCACTACCATATCTACATCATAATAATTCTTGAATTGCCTATGGACGAAAAACTTTGTCTCCAAGACATTCTGATGGGTTTTAAAGCGACATAAAGTAATTTCTGGAGATGGATTGTTAATCGTTGAGTCTTATCCTTGGGTCATCAAATACTGAAGTCTGGTGTGGTTTCGGACGTGAACAACCAACCCAAAGAGTCAACCTGGGGATGAAACTCAACAATCAACAGTTTATTTGTTCAGAACAGAAGAAACAAAAGCACTTCAGTAACAAGAGAGGGAAAAAATATGATTGTGGTTAAATGTTGCAAATGAAATCTCTGCTGACTTTGTCTTTATTGAAACAGACCAGGATCTTTCTGTCACCTCAAGTGACGCAAGTGCTGCCAGTGCCTTAGCATAACAATAAAAAGTCAAACAATGCTGTAGTCAGTGCAGGTGGATAACATATAGCAAGATTGCCTTTTTTTTGGCAGAAAACAAATGAAAAAGGCTACCTTGTCAGTGACCTTTTCAGCATGTTTGCAACTTGCCAGTTATGTCAATTAACAACATTTGAATGAAAAAAAACATAATTTTCAGAAGGCATATGATAACTCTGTATTCCTACTTAGGATTATAGTATCCCATTTGTATGAGTATAGTAAGACAGTGACCTTGCACGTGTGCGTGATTGAAAAAACAACCCCTTACTTTTCATATATTAATTTGCAATAAATGGGGTTCTCACACTGAAAATGCAACTAAATATTATCTGTGTTGAACTTGCTTGTTGGTAAGTAAGATTAGACAATGATCAATAGCTGGATATCAACAATGAGTTGATATAACTAAGTTACAGTGTGCATCCTTTGTTGAAATTTGTAAATTTTTGTGTTGTAAAAATGTTCTTCAGGGGTACATTATGTTGTCTTTGTCGAAATCAAAATGCAAACTGGCAGGACGCTGCTTTATTTCCTGCTGTAAATGAATATATCCAAAAAAAGGTTGTTTTTTTTTTACAGGCTATGTGCAAATTCTCACCCTCATACATTCCCCTGCATGTAATTTCAGTCCCTTTACTCCTCGTTCTGTTTACACACAGAGCTCGGTATCTTTTTTCAAAAGCAAAAGCTATTTCCATCCTCAGATGTTATCAGCAGCCTGGCCGCTTTATCTAGTGCTATCACAGTTTAGAGTGCGCACAGGCATCAGTTCCCATTCTTTTAAAAAAAGTACACATATCTCTCAGTCAGTAGTCATCTTAACCTCTGTCACAACCTCTCAGCTAACAACAAAGTAAGCGGCCGCTGGCAAAACACTGGTAACTGCTCCGTCTTGGCTTGTTTGGAGACAAAGAGCAAAAAATAGCTGCTTGAAAATGTACATAGCAGTAGCAATTTTACTTTCAACCTGTAAATCATACTATGAAACATAAAGAATGGCACAAGTTAAGCGTTCAATCACAACTATCTGGCAACTGCATACCTTTAATGTCGAGCAGCAAGCCCTGGTTTATCACTGGGTTATCAAATGGGCACCTCCCATCACAGATGTTTCACTGATTCAGACCCTCCAACACCTCCTGAAGGCTGTACTGTGACCTCTGGCGTCCAAAAGTGAATTATTATGTGTTGTAATGTATTCCATCTGACAACTGCTGCTGTATCTGTGCTCTCACAAATTTTCCATTAACTTTTAATTACCATACCTGCTAAAGGGGATCCATTTAAATTTAAATTTCTCGGGATTTCATCTGTTATTAAAGCCTTGAATAATAGCCCATCCCCCCTCATCATTACTTGTCAGATCCAGGAATACAGTCTCTACTGGGAATTGTTAGTGATAGTTGAAGATGTGGGGGAGTTCTGTCTAGAAATGAAAAATAGCCCACATTTCTGATAAAGAATGTATTACAATGAAACACATATACAGCTTCCTGAAATTTAGTTAACTGTTGTCATATCTACTGAATGCAGCAAGTACACAGGTCGCTTTTATCAGAGTTCAAAATGAATAAATACTAAACGCTGCATCTGCTTCCATACATGTGATTTAAGTTCCTCAGTCAACATGCAGAGTAAGTAATCAGGGACAGATTTAGTCATTTGGGGGTCAAGGCAAACCCAGTCATTGGGGCCCTCCACATCCTCGTACTGCACTGACAAACGTTTTATTCTTACCTCAACACAAGGTCTTCAACGCGGGCAGCAGCAAGTAGGTTCAGCCTGGATATTGTTGTATCTTGTGTTACTACTTAGTTGAGCTAGAGCAGGGGTCACCAACACAGTGCCCACGGGCACCAGGTAGCCCCCAAGGACCACATGAGTCGCCCTCAGGCCTGTTCTAAAAATGAAAATTGAATATTGATATTATCTGTTTCCCACCTTGTTAAGTCATTGTTGATAATTATTGTGAGAAATAATTAACGTGATCAGTGTCTTCACATAGATGAGTATCATTAATCATTAATAATCATATATAACTAAAGGCAAACTGAGCAAATTTGTTATTTCAGAAGAGTGTATCAAACTGGTAGCCCTTCATATGACTCAGTACCCATGAAGTAGCTCTCAGTTTAAAAAAGGTTGGTGACCCCTGAGCTAGATAGTCCGGAATTCCAACACTACTAGAACGGCTGTAAGTCATTTTGACCACTAGATTTTAAACTCTATAATCTCTCATGTAAATACCCAACTGAGTGATGAATGCATTCATTGTGTCATGATATTTAAAAAAAAACAAAAACGAAATAATACCAAAATGTACATTTCAACAAGTTTAATTATACATTTATCATTATTCATATCATCGCACATAGCAGACCGTAATTATTGCATATATTTATACAAGATTTTAATAGAGAAAACTCAGAACAAGAAAATTAACTATTAAAAGTTGCCCAACGTATTTGATTATGAAACATTTTATTTTAACACTTAATATATAATAAAATGAATAATAATAATCGAAAAAGCTGGAAATGAGTTGATCTAAAACAAAAACAAAGAGCCGTTGTGATCACTGGTCACAGTCTGCAGATTACTTCCGCTCTCCTCACAGTTACCACACATTTGTGGCATTTCAAGTGTCTGACGTTTGGTTCCGTTTGTAGCTCTTTTGGACCTGCACTGCCTCCGTGTCCATGTCTGCTGCTGCTGCTGCTGCTGCTGCCCACCTTGTGCCGACTGCCGCGGCCGCTTTCCCCTCCATGTATTCTGCCCTCAGCTCCTCTGCCAGCTGCTGCAGGACTTTCCTCCGGGCTCTCCTGCTGCTGGTGCTCCTTGAATAAGATGCGGGCATTGATCCCAGCCAGGTCGAGGATGTTATAGAAGACCGCCACTGGCCATTTTCCATACCGCCTTTGACGCAGTACGTCCTCGCCATCTGGTCCAGGTCGTCCACGCCGTACTTCGTGTTTTTGGAGTAAATCACAGAATCTGGCTTTGTCTTCGCCCCACTAAAGCTGCCCACACCTGTGTGCACGGTGTTCAGGATGCAGACATTCTTCCTCGGCTTTCCCTGGTACACAGTAAGAGTCGCAACTCGCAACAGCTCCGCTTGCTGTTTCATGGAGGGGGAACTCCCGTTTTTGTTTGTCCATGGTGCCAACCAGGCTATGATACAACTATATAATAATTAACTTACAAGTAATTTCGTAAAGAAGCGCAGCTGGAGACCACTAACAAAGAGAGACACTAGAGAGACAATGTAAGCAGCAAACCGCGAGAAATTATGTGTGGTCAGTATGACTGCTTATGGCTGAAATAGGTAAATCATATCATATTTTCTTTGTGTTTTGTGTAATTTATATAAAAACTCTTCTAAATTCAAATAGAGACACTTTTAGGAAAAGTCATGTAAGTTAACAGCAGTACTGCATTTTTTCATTCAACAAAGTTATTGCACATATAAACATATAGACATTTGAAAACGGTCAATGACCGTCTCGGCTGTTCTAGTGTTAAAATCCTTCTTGAGGATTATTATCTAACAAGTGAATCATCTCAACGCTTTTACTGTAATTGATAACATTAATCAATATTTAATATAGTTTACCATTTTGACCGCTTTAATACTCACATCTTTGTGATGAAAAGCGTCACTCGTGTCACTCTCCACTTCATCTCCTCCTCGGCTGACACTGACAGCAGCTTCTGGCTCTTGCTGTTGTCGAGTACCTACGGCTACATTCGGTGTCACTCAAAAAAAGGTTGACACCTTTGGTAGTTTTGATAAAAAACTGTTTGCTTTCCTCTCGCCTTCTCCTCTCCGCTCCACTAACTCGGCTTCATTTTTCACAACTCAAAACCGTGCCAACTAGTTTGTTTTGCTACCGTCTTCCTGAATCAAGCCTGCACATGCGCAGTAACATGGAATAGTCCATTGCATGAGAAGGGAGGGGGGAGCAGTCGAAACGATCATGATAGGTTAAGCATTTTTATGTATTTTTAAGCGTGCAAATTAAGACTAAAACAATAGTAATTGCTTTCAATCGAAGACAACTTTATTCAATCAGTTTTTATGAGATAATGAGTTTAAGAGATTATGAGTTTATGAGTTGGGGGGCCCCAGGCAATTGCCTGTGTTTGCCTAGTGGTAAGTCCGCCCCTGTAAGTAATTAACACAAGACAGATAATAATAACACCTGGGAGGAAGCGAGGGAGGCTCAGCTGCACAGAGGGCACTTTTTGCAAGGTCAGTCTGCTTCAATTGAAACTTCCTGTCGGTAGCTAAATGACGATTTATTATAACGCAGCTACTAACAGCTGAGTACACCAGTCATGGGACAGTAAGGTGCCTGTTTCACTATAAACGGTATAATAAGCAGTATTATGCAAGTTACTCTCAAAATTACATATTACTAGTTACTTTTATCTTAAAGTAATAAAATTAAATGACAATATTACTTTCTGCATGGAGTAAAATATTAGTTATTATACTACTTTTTGGTTACTTTCAACCAAATGCCCAAATAACCTATATAGAACAACTGAATAGCCTAGATCATTTTGAATGGCCTTTGGCACAGGGATGAGCAGGCAGACAAAGGATCAAAGTCTGATATATTATGATATAGGAATAAATATTTGTAATTGTTTGCGTACTCATATGATACACAATATACCTATATGTTCTATAATGTTGCCTATAATGACATGACAAGACAAAAATCTCTTTTTCTATCCTTTTTATTTTAGTCCACAGAACAAGGAGTGCCTGGACAATGTGATTCAAGTATGTAAACTGAAGCAATCTCGGAGGATCTGACTTCGTCAGGCTCATTTCAGTCACACAGAGACTGAGCAAAGAATTATAGAGCTCGGCTATATGAAACACTCGTGGCCTTCATTAATTTTAACGTGTTACATGACCTGACTGTATTATTATATTTCTGAAATGTTAGTAATAACGAGTAATATTAGTCCATTACCACTGACAGAAATATATTACTGCGATGCGTTACCCACAAAACTGAAGATAAGTGAAACCAATGCCAAAGTGCCTTACACATGCATTCTTTCTAATGGCCATCAGGGGGTGACTCCACTGGTTGTGAAGTGAAGTCTGTTTGTATGTAAGCTTATGAGAAAATGACTCTACTTCTCTCGTGGTATATTATGGCAGTAAACAATTTCCTAATAATTTGTGGGGTTTTAAGTGCTAATTTCAAGTCAATATACCAATGGGTGGCGGCTCCATTCAATATTTATTTTACATTTTATGTCAATAATTAAGACCAAGAGTGTTCAGCCATGCTAGCAGGTCTTTGAGGCTGCACCTTACTAACATCAGGTAACAAACATGCTGCAAATAAGAATGCATGCAAACGTTAGCACAAAACACACAGCACAAATGAGGCTCATGCGCATGTAATTAGTTGTGTTGGTATTTTATCATAAAAGTACTTCATTTAAGTTTTGACCTAATAATGGTGCTATAAAGTCAGGGTATCACCATGGCAAAATAAATTGTCCGTGTCTGTGCTAAATATCCCAGCAATAAATCCAAAAGTTGTCCAAAACTAATAAATAATAATAAACAAAAAACCTCAACCTCATGGTGGCTCATTAGGTTGAAGCACACATCAAATTTCATGGCAGTCCTTTTAAAAGTCAGTAAGATATGATGGACTCCTAAACATTAGTAGTTTGACGGGTTAATTGTGAATTTTAATCTCTCTCTCTTTTCACACTCGACTGACAGGACGCCAGACAATGCACACAATGTTTTCAGTCTCTTTTGTTGCAAGCTGGTTCGAGTCTTTAAACATTATAAAAAAAAAGAACTTGTGAGAAGGAGATAATGCTGAACTAACCAATGTGTGCAACATGCAAGCCGGATCTGTGATCTGCCCTTATCTGTTAAGCTTATTTCCTCTCTTAATGGTACCCCTATCCCCTTAAGGTGATGTTCTGTAGTTGTGACAAGGTAGTGTTATTGTTGGAGGTGAAGCACCTCACCAAGGTTAAGTCAGATCGTATCACAGCGCTGGTGCGAGAGGGATGCTGTGTTGCAGGCAGCTGTAGTGGAGCGAAGAGGGTAGGCAAAGGTTGGGTGATAATATACTGATGATACTGCGGTCCAACTCGCTGACTCACTGCCTGCTTTTTCTTTTCTTTTTTTTTTTAATGGTCCTGTATGAAAGTATACAGCTTCTATGTATGATGTTCATCTATTTCCATGTTTCACCTGTTTTATCGTTCAGTGGAGCATGGCACAACTGTCAGTTTAAAGGTTTCATTCTCAGTGTTTTCAGCCATGAAATCTGACAGTCTGGACAAAAGCCGAATTCCTGAATGCGATTTGTCAATTTACTTAATCATTAAAGCTCAACTCAAACAATTGTTTTGTCCGCTTTAACAGTTAACATTCTTTTTTAAACAGACAATGGCTGCGTGCATTACCATGGCAACCACATTGCCGTTCTAGCAAGATCAACATCATTAGCATGGACAGCAGTTACACGGGTATTAGCATGGACAGCGATAGCAGTCAGTCAAACACAAGTTTTTCTTGAGTTCTGAGAAGTCAAATAGTCAAACTGTAACACAGCCACCGCCAGCAGTCTGTCTCTCACACACAGCCCTGTTCATTTAAAAAACCACACTACTCTTTTAACACCACATACACATGAGCCAACGACTCTCATTCTGGGAGTCTTCTTAAACTCTCATCTTAGCGTGCTTGGGCAACTAGAGGATGATGTATGACTTGAAGATTCTGCTATAGTCATATACCATTGTCCCAATTTAGCAACAACCTAACTAACTTTTGTGCTCATGCTTAAAAAAAAAAAAATATTTGGCAAAAAATATTTGGCAAACAGTGTGGCTAATCATCATTGTCAGGGCAGGACAGGAATACTGCAGTGTGAAATAGCTGAAATACACTCGAGGGGGGCTTGAAGTGCTGGTACACCACAATCTGCGACATTAAGCTCTATCAAAAGGGACACTGAGATCAATGGTCTTGAACCTCAGTAAAACAATTTTGGGAAAGTTAATAGCTGAAAGACTGGAACCTGCTGTGTGAGCATGTGTAAAACAATACAAAATTCAATTGGAAATCGCTGTGTAATCTAGTCTCAGGGCCCTGAATGCGTTTCATCCATTTGGTTGCTGGGCTGTGTTCCTTCTTGTGTTACAGTGTTTGCATGGGACTGTGTTTTCCAGTCCTGCCCAATCCTACGAAAAAAAAAGGCTTGAAGTTAGCCCTCGCTATCGTGGCTGTGCAGTCCCACTCTGTTTTCTGTTGCCAATTGCAGGTCAATTCAAGTCAACTTTATTTATTTAGTCCAATATCGCAAAGCAGTAATTCACGTCAAGGAGCTTTATGATCCGTAAAGCACACAACACCGTTTATATTTGGACCACATATTCGAATGAGGAAAAACCTACCTATGAAAACTCTTTAACAGGGATATAATTGAAGAAACCTGAGAAAAGAGCAGCGAGTGAGGATCACTCTCTGGGCATGAGTGATTTTTGTGTGTGTGTGTGTGTGTGTGTGTGGAACAGAAATACACAGTACAGTATATGTGCACTCACAAATCTGTCTTTGTCTCTGTCCATGTGTGACTGTGTAGGAGACAATGTTACATGCACGAAGATAAAAAATAGTTGATCCTAACAGCATCGGAAAATCATGTCTAACTGGCAGACAGGTCCAAATACAGCAACCAGTCACTGTGGGCGCACATTGCTCATTCATACTATTTTCTGCTTGTCAGTGCTTTACAAATCCAAACGAGCCCACCCAGAACTATATTAACCCGGCTTTGCTCTAAATATCCTCTAAATTGATGTAATGACAAGCCCAACTTGTGAGGATCCTGCATTTACGCAGATATCATCTATTATGGGGTTTTCTGAGGGATGTTCACACCTTCGCCCACCTGAATGTCCTGTCAGGCTGTTGCTATAGATATCCAAGCACGGAGCTCAGTGAGGGGGAAGGACGGCAACAACTGAGTACAAGTGAGAAGACGAAAGCAAATGAGGAGGAGATGCCGCAGAAATGAGACAAGAGTCGGGAAGCAGAGCGAGCTTAGAGAGCGTGAAACGGCAGAGACACCGAACGGGGAAACAATAATCCAGCTTGTAGTGAGTTTATCAAGAGTGAGAGAATGTGTGAGAGGTGAAAAAGAGGCAACAGTGACAGTGGAAGTGCGGGAGAATAAGCTCTCTACCTGTCAGCGCATCAAAGCTTTGTCGTGTCATATACTCACCCGCTCACACACCCACTCATCCCCTCAATGCCTCAACCTAATGAGCCAAGTGTCTCTCAGTGGCTCCTGTATACCCTAGCACTATCACACAGCCATTATAACTCTGTGTTACAGGCAATTTATCGCCCTGTACAGCAGTGCTTCTATTTCCATTCCCTGTTGTCACGACATGCATCCTTCTTGCTGTCATGTACTCATGGGCTCTCCGAATGAGCAGAGACAAAATCTGCACAGCATAATGCCGTTCGGTGGGTGGTTTCTATCCACGGCACCTTACAGTAGCATGTGTGAGTACACCTGGGTGGATGGGTGTTTTTTGATGGGAGCCGAACTTTGTTGAGACCAATCTACAAAGACGCTGATGCATTTTGTCTTCAGTCAGACTGAGCAGATCCGTTTGTATTTGTACAAACGTGTCACTCCATCTCTATGCAACATGCGTAAGGCGTGCACTGAATTACGACCACATCACCTTTTTTAGTCCCCTTTTTCTTACACCTCTCTCTTCTGCATCTCGTGGGTTAGTAGTTAACAATGCTGTTATTCAAGTGATTTAACATGTGATCTATATCTGTAATGGTGCTCGCATTGCGATAGGGATCTCGAAATGCAAGGAGGTGATCTATGCAGTCTCAGACTTGGCCAGGTTGCTCCGCACTCTGCCGTAGCATGACTGTCCCTCCTCCCGAGTGCCCCCGCTGCCCTACTAATGGAGACCAGCACAGAGAACATGACTGTAACTTTCCTGACTTTTTTTGGTCAAAGCTGCCCCCCTCACATTCCTGTCCACGTTGTGCACTCGTGTTGTGCTCATGTACGAGCAACCATACCGCACCAAAGCCCACCCCTTCCAACCCTTCCAGGGCCAAGAAAGTGTACCGTACAGAGCATTTACACTAGTCACACAAACTGGACTTCAAACTTTTTTAACTCCATCTCACATGAGATCCAATCACAGTGTGAGTCTGACCATGTTCTGCCTGCATTTACACCGGTTGACATAATCAGATACGGATGGTGTTTTAATCCCTACACAATTTCAATATCGTTTTATTGCTACAATGAATTATCTTGTGTTGATTGACCGTCTATACATCGTGAACTTGCCAATGTTATACCCCCAACACCTGTTTGGTAACTGGAGCACGGAACAGATCGATTGCTGTAGTTGCATTTCTAGTTTTATTAAACTTAATAAAGATAGTTTAGCTGGCCGTGGTCCTTTGAGCAGCACAGCTCTACTCAGCTGCTGCTGAAAGGATAATAGGATGAATTGATCCCTGGTACTAAACACACAATAGGGCTGTGTAAACACAACCCCTGCTGAAAGTGTTGGCAGGATGTTGAGCATGCAACTGTAACTTTTTTCTACCCTGAGGCAGGCAATTTAGTGCTTCTTTCAATGATGTGCATCACTTCAAAGATTACTGGGTTATTACTGATGGGTTAGGAGGATTCAGTCTTTGTAATCTTTCTTTAAAAAGGGCCAATGTTAGAAGTTCTGGAAAAAGTTCTTTAGGCCTCAGTTGTGTAGCTACTAGCTTGTTAGTGGTGAAACTGGCAAGCATTCTTTCAGTTTGACACATTTTACGAGTAATTGTGAGCTTTTGAAACTTTTTTAGGACATTCCAAAATCTTACATGAACTGGTTAGATCTCCAATTCTCAGGAGGGATTTACTATCACAAGATTCGCTCCCCCATTCAGAGGGTTAATTCGAAGTAGTTGTTAACACCGACCTGGATTCAGATTTTTTTTTAAACGAAAAAGAGTTGGTTTTGTTTTTTTGATGGAAGGGTTGCTCGTACAGCACCGGCATGTTGCTGAAGTGTTGCTTCTGGTGTGAATTCAGAGTTAGAGCCTTTGTCTTCCTGCTAAATGTCACAGCAAATCAAGTCCCCCTGACTCTGGGAGCACTCATGCCTCGCTTGGCTCATTGAACACATAGGCCTGAGATCTTTTTACAGCTGTACTCTTGTTGCCGTGTGGATGGGCCTTACTTTTATTGCTGTGGTTACAAAGAATTAATTCTCAAAGGACATATCTGGATTACTGTTTTTATCTCTGTAACATGAACAAAACAACAATCACCCCAATGTACAGCCGACCCCCAACACACCCAAACCAACTCATAATTCTGCTCTCTCTGTTCTTCTCTTACAAAAACATTATTTAAGAAACGTCAAATCTTGTGTCACATTGTCACTCATTTTTCTAAATGTGATTCAACAATAGAGTCAGTGATTGCTTCCAGTAGCCTATCTTTCAAAGATACTGGGGGAAACGTGCAGTTTCACATATCATAAGAAGAAAGATTCTCAAATATTCCACACCTTAATGCATTAAGCTGTCAGGGTCAAACGATCCTTTTCACTATTTCTTCTCAAATGCTAAATTAGCCTGCTGGTTCTTTGAAGGATAACAAAGCTCCACGTAAATGGGTAAGAAGATACTGAGGATGTATCTGAAATCTTTTTTTAAAAATATAAGCAATTTCTCCTCTCTGTATCTGCTCAAGCCATGTCTATTTGAACCCACTGTCTCTTTCTGCTTTTGGTACTACAATTTAATGTCCCACTGCTTTTCTAGCATACTACATGGATGAATTAAGTGGTAAACGCAAACTATAAAAGCAGTACGGATAGAAATCCAATATGGCCAAAGAAATTGAAAGGCTGCGCGTCAGATTCTGTTTTTAATCCAGTCCAATCATACTTTCGACTCGCTCCTGATGCTGCAATCTCTTTTTTCTTCAAATTTTTTTATTTTTTTTTCCACCGTCTGGTTTGTATCAAAGCATAAGATCTGATGCATGTCACGACCACTGTAATGATGGATTTGTCTTGAAAATGGTTCTAACAATATGCTCATTCTTGTTACGCAAACTGTCAGTCATTGGCTCATTGTAATTATGTAACACTGGAGTTTCCTTTGAGAAATTCATATATTTGACTGTGTGGTGCAAAGTTCATCAAAGTTCTAATAATCTTAATGGATGCAAGCCTACGCATCTCTTGATATCTATCAGACTCTCAGAGTTTCTTTTGAACAGTGACATTATTGCAAACCATGGAAGCGGTCTTAAAGGGTAACTCCACCAGTTTTGCACTTAAGATGGTTTACAGGGCTTGGGGAGTAATACTGCATATTTAAAAAGAAAAAAAAAGTACGATAAAGCCTTTTGTGGCTCCAGAGGAAGTGTATTTAATCTGATAAAAAACCTCCAGTGATGTCACTCTGTGGCTAACTTGCATCCTGGGTAATGTAGGTACCAGGTTTTGAAAAACAGTCGGCTTGTCAGTATTGCATCTTATAAAACTCTCATCATGGAAAGTGACAAATGAACAAATGGTGAGTGCCTACATTACCCACAATGCAATTTAGGCAGTGAGTGGCATCACTGGAGGCAATCTTACAGATTACATGCAGCTTCCTCTGGTGCCACAAAAGGTTTTATTACTTTTTCCACACAGGCAGTAGTACTCTCCAAGACTTGTAAAACACTTGAATGTGCATATTGGTGGAATTCCCCTTTAAATCTTTAATGCAGGAGGGAAGAAAGTATGGTGATGTACTGTGTAGGACACTTTGATCCCAGATGTACTGGTACCATGTACTATAGGAATGTAAATGAGTTAGGGTTGTCCTGTTTCATTCATTTTAAAGCAGCGGTGAATTATGCTTGACTGTATATATCACTGAGATAGTTCACTCTTCATTAATGTGAGAGGCTCATCAAGAGCCATCTAGACGGTGTTTAAGTGCATATGCAAACAGCACGGGTTGAGAAGTGTCTCTTCAGTGCAGTGGCCCGTAGGGAATCGAGCCGCTGACCCCGGAATTGTGACTAACCACTGTAATCACTCCGCTGCACATGAGACTGGTTATTCACGGCTGGATCCAAGCACATTCGGGCCAGTATTGTAAATGCCAGGACTTTTGTGTATTGTTTATCAGGTTGCTGGATGTGGTTGTTTCAGAATGTGACTCCCATTTTTCAGTGAATATGTGCTGTAAATCTGTGAATGCCATATTCCCTAATGAACAGATTGACGAGACGTGGCACGACCAATTTGAATAAAGGACAGTTTTAAAGCCAAAATCTTCACTGTAGCTCCTGAGCTATATGCGTCTGAAGTAGGGGCACAGTCCCATCCGATGTAACAATCATTTTGGATTCTGGAGACCTGAATTATGTCAGAGAATTGTACGGAGCCATTTTATGTAATTTTTTGGTTGTCTTTTATGTTTTTCAAACAAATCCCCATCCACTTCAGTTGCTTAAGAGAATGCTGCAATGTACTCCAGAGACGTTTTTTGGACTACAAAACTTTACCCGATGTGCAGATCAAACTGGTGGTGAGTATATAACGACTGATATTTAATTTTTCAATGAAGTTTATGTACAGTGTATGTAGTTTAAATCAGCCATGTTGTCGCGTTCAAACTTAAATATTTTCTCCTCTATGCTTCTGTCAGCTGTCATATTGCGACCCTCCTCCATCCCATTCACGGACAGTTCATTATATCCAGAGCCTGTAGGTTCCCAATCCTCTCCTCTTTACGTCCAGATAAACTGAAATGTGTATTTTAAATATTTCTATGGAACAATCAATTTTCTTTCCTTTTTTTAACATCTAAAACCTCACCATATAAAATACTAAATAACAAAAAAGTTCATTCATCCTGGATGCAGTCTCTTGTTTTATTGTTTTTTCTATGTCACACGTGTTATTTTGCAGACAATTCATACAAAATATGACCAATATCAGAAAATTAAGAAAAACATCCACTGTTCAGGTGTACATATTGAATGAACACTAAGTAGGCAGGCACATATAAAACTTTAGCTGAACTGCAACTTGGCTGTCCTTTGGTTCACTGAAATTCACTGTAGTACGTTATCTTCATCCTTAATCTAAGCCAAAGCTCTTTTAGTGTATTACGTGGACTAAGTAACACTTCTAAAATCGCCAATCAATGAATGGCCTTTTCCGTCTTTTCTTCAAGCCACTGGCTCTTGATTGCCAGAGCTCAGCCCAGGGTGACAGACTGCTGCCTCTCCTCTAATTAAACCACTCATCCAGCAGCCGCTCTAACTCTGGTGTGTGTTTCCCACACACAGGTGAACACAGGAAGAGGGAGTTAAGAAGAAGTGAGGTCAACTGAGCTGGACAAGGCTGGAGGAGAAGGGAAGAAAGAGGGGGGATTGATGGAAAGAGAGTAAGCGATGGGGGAAAAAAAGGAATCAAACAGGAGGGACAAAGAGATGCTGTGAGATAATCAAAGACAAGGTGCGATCTCTTGTTCGAAAGGGAAAGACGGCGGAGCGCTCCCCTTATCTTTATTTAGACAGGACAGCTGAGAGGGACTCAGCCTCGAGCAAACACCGGGAGAAAATATTCAGGACAGAAGGGGAGCAGGGAGATATATACCTAACCCTTCGCAATCTCAACTCTCAAGTAACAGTCAATTCACTGGAGTTGGCTGGAGTAAAGGGACATTTCACACCCATATCAAAAATACACATTTTTCCTCTTAGCTGTTTATCCATCTAGATATATAATGCAACAAGAGGGCACTCGCCAATCAAGTACTTTTGAGGAATTCAACTGCAATTTCTCTTTCCAGAAATCGTGATGCGAAATCATGCCTCCTCATGGTTCCTCAAGATAATCCACAGACCTTTTGATGAGCAATTTCATTTAGGAGCTTTTGTCTATGGCCTCCTCCTTGGCTGAGCTGTAACGTTGGCCAGCTTACTAAGCTCTGTTGGCTCTCTTGTCCACAAATAGATGCATGCTTGCTTTTGCATGGTAATACGCTGAACGGGTGTGGTTAGTTACAAAGAAAAAAAAACATGTCCAACATGACAGTGCTCACAGCAAGGTCCGTGAATTATCTTGAGTAACCATGAGGAGGCATGATTCCTACGAAGAGACATTTTTATTCTTCGAGCACGGAAGCATAGTGCCATCTAGCTCCATTATATTCAAGAAATGACAGACATCTATTTGGCCGATATCTCGAAGACTGGGGAACTCACACAAAAAACTTCCAGCTGGATAACTAGCAATACAGGTAGGAGTACAAACATCTATTTTTTGATTCTGGGGTGAACTGTCCCTTTAATCCTACCCACATTCCCTTCAGTTGAGGTCAGCTATTAGCCATCAAGCATCGTAAATTAGATTTGGTAAGGGTAAATATAACCTTCTAGCCTTTAGACCAATCTCAGGATGCTGATTTATGTTCTGTTTTATTAGTTTATCTATATTTACATATATGATATTCCAGCTTAGCTTTATTAGATGCCATTTTCAGAAGAGCGGAGTTCATGACAGGGTAGGCAACCGGTGAGTATATGAGCCCTTTACTATGCACTTGAGATTGACAAGTTAATTGACTGAAGGCACGATGCAAATTAAATATTTTCTGCTCCTCTCACTCTGACATTAACCGAGAGTATATTTATAGTAGCGACCAATGCATTCCAGCCGGACCCTTTTTCATTGTTGAATCTGTGACCCTGAAAAAGGCCACAGCAGCTGAGACACAACGGCCTCCATTGATTTGTTGTAGCTTTTTCCTTTCTATCTGATTCGTCCTCGTCCAAAAGACTGGAAGGCAAATGTTGCAATTCTTATGTATTGTAGTGCATTTGTAAAATACTAAAAAACCCTTTCTTTCTTTCTTTCTTTCTTTCTTTCTTTCTTTTTTTCTTTCTTTCTTTATTTTTTTATCTATTTCCTTCTTTCTTTCTTTCTTTCTTTCTGTAGTTTAACAAATGCCTCGACTGAAAAAAATATAATTGATAATACATACAGACTACTATGTGGCACTTTCTTGAAAGCTACTAGATAACCTAAATGTAGTAGATGGAGTGCAAATGTGTGAATAACATATTGATAATAACCAAAATCTTCAGTCTACCTTACTCTGACTGTTGGCTCGCAATGCCTGATGCCCCCTGACTGGCATCAGCAGGCATTATCAAAAGGAATGTTCAATTATCTGAAGTAAAGGCAGAGACAAGCAAAGGATAATCAAATTATCAGTCCAAGGGACTTAGATGCTTCGGCTTGGCTTAAAGGTTACACATGGTCATGTCTAGCTCAGTGGGTAGAGAATGGCTTCATGGGAGAACAGGAGTTTGATGCCTGCTGGGGCCACGAATGATGAAATTGAAATTGCTCTTGAGGGGTTGCTTGCCGGTTCTCAATTTATGCATCCCCGTCTCTTTTTTCTACCAGCTCCTGTCACAGAGATCGATCAAGGTCCGCCATCTTGAGAGGAACATGCACGTACTTTGTCATGCTTTGGTCTGTTATTAACAAATCAGGCTGACTTTTTTTTTTTTTTTTTTTTATCATTGCCGAAATTTCAGCCCATGTCAGTTCGCTTTCGTTTTCCTTTCACGATAACTTTCTGAAAAGAATGGAGACAAGTGGCTGTGCGGAAGGTCGAATGCATTCATCAACCTAAGGGGCTGATGCACTGCGGATTTGTAATAATGGGCCGAACATGAAACACAAAAGAATATCTCTCTTTAAAGATGGTTCAGTTGCATATTACGTAGGATATGCAAGTGCGTTCAAGCAGAGATTTGAATTGATGTGTATTTTAAGCATCTATTTAGTGGGCTGTGCTCGCCAGCCCACTATGGACACCTCTATAGCAGAGCTATAGGTGTCCATAGTGGCTGTGAGCACAGCCCACTATTGTTATTGCTCGCGCCTCTTTTTATTATTATTCATCCGTTTTCTGTCGCTAACTCGCCCTGCACCGTTGAGCGCACACAAACAAAAAATATATCAAAACGTGCGGCTTGATTGCATGGGTGTGCTATTATTTTTCTCACCAGAATATAAATTTTTCGCGACATAAGTCGCGAAAAACTGCAATAAATTTCCCATAAGGAATGAATGGGGCGAGGTCAAAAAAGTCGCAAATCTGCGACGTTTTTCAAACATCTCCTGCTCTGGCATACATTCAGCTAGAAACACCAGCCCAGCTTTAAAATGTAGGCACAAGTCCTGAGTATTTTTGTTGTATTTGAACTTTTTTCCTATGATGTGTAGTTTTTGAACTGTGACCCTTGAATGACGGTGAGTGATTTTGGAAAAATTCAGGGTTTTCAATGATTGTGTATGGCGGAATGTTCGTGCAGCAGAGTGGCAGGGGCCAATTGACAGAGTGATGGGGACTCAAAATTTATCTCAGAAATTTTCTCTTTCTGTGACGATCCTGGCCACAAATTAAGCTAAAAAACAGTGATATTTTCCAGAGTTGTAGCCACACTTGTCTTCTTTCTCCCAATGTGTCTACTTTATCGGTAGGATTTACGGTTTTTGAATTATCGACCGCTAACCGACAAGAGTAGCTCTCAAATGCTCCATTTACTCCAATGTAAATCGGGAGAAGGATTTCCAAGACTGCACCCTTTTTTTAACTCGCTGCCATTTCCACATTTCTGAAGCTAGGACCACAAAACTTGATGTGTGTGTTCTTTAAGGCCTTTCTGGCTTGATCATGGAAAAAAATTGTCGATATCATGTATGATTTTGACCAAATAGCACTAGTTTGACGTCCTAGATGTGAGGCAAAAATTGCTCTCAAATCAGCTCCCTCACAGTCCGTTGCTACGGCCCTTGCCAACGGTCACCTAGCAACCAAAAACAGCTGGGCCAAGAGAGAGAGTGACAGACAGACAGACACTAGACACACATCAGACAGACAGACAGACAGACAGACACACAGGAGACACACATCAGACAGACAGACAGACAGACAGACAGACAGACACACAGGAGACACACATCAGACAGACAGACAGACAGACAGGAGACACACATCAGACAGACAGACGGACAGACAGACAGAGAGACATGTAGACACACACACGCACAGCCATGCTTAAGCGTGCACTCACATACTCACACGCAAATGCACACACACAGTATATTTCCCAACATTTAAACCACATTAAACGATTATTTTTTCACTCATTCAATGTGCGGCTTGATCGGACTCTGTATGCCATAATTCAGTTTTCTAGAATATTAATCTTTCGCGTCGTAAGACGCGAACAGCTGCGAGACATTTCCCACAAGGAATTAATGGGATGAGGTCAAAAAACTCGCAAATCTGCGATGTTTTTCCAACATCTCCTGCTCTGGCATGCATTCACCTAGAAACATCATTCCAGCTTTAAAATGTAGGCACAGGTCTTGAGTATTTTTGTTGTATTTGAACTTTTTTCCTATGATGTGTAGTTTTTGAACTGTGATCCTTGAACGATGGTGAGTGATTTTGGAGAAATTCAGGGTTTTCAATGATTGTGTATGGGGGAATGTTCGTGCAGCAGAGTGGAGAGGGCCAACTGACTCCCTCACAGTCCGTTGCTACGACCCCTGCCAACTGTCACCTAGCAACCGAAATCAGCTGGGCAAAGAGAGAGAGTGACAGACAGACAGACAGACAGACAGACAGACAGGAGACATACATCAGACAGACAGACAGACAGGAGACACACATCGGACAGACAGACAGACAGACAGACAGGAGACACACATGAGACAGACAGACAGACAGAGAGACATGCACACACACACACACAGCCATACTTAAGCGTGCACTCACATGCACACAAACGCACACACACAGTATATTTCCCAACATTTAAACTACATTTAATGATTATTTTTTCGCTCATTCAATGTGTGGCTCGATCGGACTCGGGTTGCTATTATTCAGCTTTACGAAATATTAATTTTTCGCGACATAAGTCGCGAAAAACTGCGATAAATTTCCCACGAGGAATGAATGGGGCAAGGTCAAAAAAGTCGCAAATCTGCGACGTTTTTCAAACATCTCCTGCTCTGGTATACGTTCACGTAGAAACACCATTTCAGCTTTAAAATTTAGGCACAAGTCCTGAGTATTTAAGTTGTATTTGAACTTTTTTCCTATGATGTGTAGTTTTTGAACTGTGATCCTTGAATGACGGTGAGTGATTTTGGAAAAATTCAGGGTTTTCAATGATTGTGTATGGTGGAATGTTCGTGCAGCAGATTGGAGAGGGCCAACTGACAGAGTGAGAGAGACTCAAAAATTTGCTCAGAAATTTTCTCTTTCCGTGACGATCCTGGCCACAAATTAGGCTCAAAAACAGTGATATTTTCCAGAGTTGTAGCCACACTTGTCTTCTTTCTCCCAATGTGACTACTTTATCGGTAGGATTTACGGTTTTTGAATTATCGACCGCTAACCGACAAGAGTAGCTCTCAAATGCTCCATTTACTCCAATGTAAATCGGGAGGAGAAATTTCAAAACTGCACCCTTTTTTAACTCGCTGCCATTTCCACATTTCTGAAGCTAGGACCACAAAACTTGATGTGTGTGTTCCTTAAGGCCTTTCCCGCTTGATGGTGAGGAAACTTTGCTGATGCCATGTTTGCTTTTTTGTCACGGGGCAAAGCGCACAGCCCACTCTCGCGATTTCCCGGCGGGGAATTGTCTAGTTATATTTCATCTGCAGAATGTGATTGAATGATGTGTTATCAGGGGAAAAAAGGATCTTTTTTATTGTCCATTATGATCCCGTAAATGCTTGACATAATGCAACTTCTGTTTATATATTCTGTCCTCCATTACTCCATTCACAACTGGCACAGGCAGCACTATGTGATTAGAATAAACAATAACCTATTTAAGGTGCTCAGGTTTTGTTAAGCCAACAAACCTATAAAGAGTCCACCATTAGCATATTCATGTGCAAGTGTATATTCTGTGTAGTCTGGTGTAATACATCATTATACAAGCATGTAAAATACAGCTTGGATTCAATTTATGGTTTGATTTATCTCTAGTAATCAAACAAACTGGTTGCTGTGGTCAGATAGCAGAGTGGGTCACCCACGGATCACAGGGTTGAACCCGCACATGTTGAGGTGCCTTTGAGCAACTGCTACCACCGGTGTTTGTGAGAGTTTGCAAACGAGTGTCAAAAACCATGTCATGTAGCCGTTTACCTTCTTATTACCATTTAACTAACAGGTTACACTTTGGAGGGTTGAGTTTCTTGTGCCTGTATAAATATGAGACGCTCAACGTCAAACAGCTCACTTATGAAGGGTGATATACAGTTTACCTCATATTATATTTACACTCGTCAAGTTGACCTGTCACATGAAAATTATTAAAAGGTTAAGGAAAAAGGTCCTGGTCCTCGGTACTCAGCTTCCTGCATGGTTCCCTAAAGGATCACTCCACCAACATATTAAAGTGTTCTTATGGGTATTGAGGAGTACTCATGCAAGTAAGAAAAAAAACAGTATGAGACCTTTGTAGCTCCAGAGGAAGCTGTATGTAATCATGTAATTGCCGCTAGTGATGTCACTCAGTGGCACTGATGTTGCACTGTGAGTAATGTAGGCACCAGGTTTATGAAAAAGAAGAAGAATGCATGGAGTAAAAAACGTTTATCAGATTGCATACAGCTTCCTCTGGAGCCACCAAAGGCTTTAAACTACTTTTTTTCACAAACACAGCGTTACTCCCTCAGACCAATACACGCCTTAATGGGTCAAATCTGCTCTGTGATGCATTGGCAGGTCAGTGACCTATCCTGTGCATCTGTCTTCTGTCCATATCCCCCCCAATCTGACAAATCATAATTCACAGCAATCAGTAAACTGCATGGGTGGAATGATGTTCTGGCAGATGACAGTAATGTAGTAAACAAAGAACCTGTGTTTCTAGTGTCCAGCAACAGGCAATTCTCTGCCACTTGAAGCTAAGTGCCCCCCCCTCAAGGAACAAGCCCATGCATTAAGGGGGAAGCATGAATGGCTGAGCTCCAGCAATGGGCTTCATTTCAGCGTGTCCCCGTGACAGCGTCTGTGCACCAATACACTGAGCAGCCCTGCTACTTTAAAGATTTGATTAAGCAAAACCTGCAGCTGAAGTTGATTGATTAAACACCCTTGCAGGCTTTTTCCTTTCCCCCCCCTGCCAGCAGCCAGCAGCAAGCAGCAAAGTCAGAAGTGCAGAAAATACCTCACAGCTTGCTCGTCCATTGTGCGGAATTTAAATGCAGTTAACATACTTTGAATATGCCAGTTAAGACATGTGGTATTTTTCACTGATCTGCAGATTTAGACTTATTTTTTTTCTTGACTCATACATATTTCATGAGAAGGTAAAAAAAAAAGAAAAAAAAAAAGAAATGAATAGAAAAGAAAACTGCATCAGGCGCCTGCAAAACTCATTTTCAACTGTTTCAGCCGTGAAAGTAAAAAAAACAAAACAAAAACACTGCAATCATGAGTCCCATCCACAGTCCCATCAAGAACAGTCGCTTTACTAAAGCCAAATGAGTTGTTAAAAACTCTTCTTCATTTGCAGTGTAGTTTATGATACCCCAGTGAACCTCACCTATAACGATGAGAAGATATGATGCTTTATCTTTAAGATACCGGGGAGGAGGGGGCCGCCTTGACTCGGTGCGCGGCGCGCATTGGTCTGTTTCATGCTACCTTACCTCCCCCCTTATCCCGGGTAAAGGCAGGCTGACGATGCCACTGGACGATACCTTCAGCGAGGCGTGGGGGGACGGCATGACTTCATCACGTCAAGTTGAGCACTGCAAAAAAAAAACACCTCCGCCAAAGCAACTGACAAAAAGAGCGCCCTGAGCTTAAAACCCCGCTCCAAACATATGGAAAACATGTCTCCACACTGCCTGACAAACATAGAGCGGGTTGCTGCGACAATGTGTGGTTCATTTAAACCCTGGAAACATTAAAGAAGAAAAAAACAGTGATGAAGCATTATCTCACCAATTCAAGGTTTTAAATATGCAGGAGGAGATTAAATGTATGTTCTTTTTTTCGTCTTTGTTCAGCGGTAATGTTTAAACAATGTGCCGATAAGAAACAGGGGGGGGGGATGAGCGGACGGGGAGAGAGATGATGATGGAGAGAACCGTGAGTTGAGGGATGGATGGAGAGGGAGGGCCGGACGCATGACATCATTCCCTCAGCTTCCCTGCGCGGACAGAGCTCTGGCTTCTCCAAGTGCGCACGGCGGCTGCTGCTGAGGGAGCGACTCCTCCTGCCGTACCCAGACGCGTCCTGATCAACCTGCGCTCTTGGGGTGGATTTAAAATAAAGAAAAAAATTTAAAAAAGCAATTCTTTAACCCGGCAGAGGAAACCCGTGAACCGCTCCTCGACTGGACCTGCCGCAGGGACGCACGCGTTTCACACAAACCGCGGGGATTATTGCTTTGTTTTAATCATGAAGATGTGAGGGTTTACAAGCTGGGAAGAAAGAAACAGGAACTCCGAGGCTGACAAAAAAGGTAGGCACACTTCCCTGTCTCCTTCTTCTTGACTCTGTCCTGCTACTTTTATCTGCAAGGTAATTTTTTTTTTTTTTTTTTTTATTAGAAGAGCTGGCAAGTGTCATTGTCAAAACGAAGCGCTTAAACAAAAATTAGGCATGTGGGCATTTGGTGTGGGAGCGCACGAGCCGTGCGTTATCCTGCCGCCTTCACACCCGCACAGCGAGGCAGGGAAGTGCCCGGTGAGAAGAAGCATTTGAGAATACTGCAAAGAGGCTTTTCCGAGCAGCCACGGATCTTTTTTTTCTTTTTCTTTTTTTAACGAAATGCTCTATAGTCCCGGACTCAGCGGGAGACTCCGGCTCTGCCACCGCAGAGCTGCTGCCGGTGAGCAGAGCATATCAGCTGCCGGAGCGCGAAGGATATCCATCACTGTGAACGACTGTCGTAACAGGCACGACTTCCCTTTCATCCCCCCACTGGGAGTTAATTACATTTTTTTCAATCTCGCAAAGTGAAATGAAACCTGGGTGGTTTCTGTAGCGGAGAGAAGATCCCGAAGAATTTCTCTCACACTTGTGGTCGATGTATAAAGCATCATCCCTTTTTTTTTTTTTTTTTTTTTCGGGCGGAGGTGTGTGTGTGTGTGTGTGTGTGTGGGTGTGTGTCGGTATGTGTGTGTGTGTGTGTGTGTGTGTCGGGGGGGGGGGGGGGGGGCTAATCCATCTAACAAGTGCATCTCTACAGCGGGGATGCTTCATTAGCCAAGTCGACCGTGCCTTAGAATCCACTGATATGGACATGTCCGTAGATCATGAGACGTTCACTTCTTGCATGCACCAATCGGAAATGCCATTTTCGATTTTTCCTTTCTCTCTCTCCCTCTCTCTCTCTTTCTCTCTGCCTCTCTCCGTCTCCTGTGCGTGTGTGTGTGTGTGTGTGTGGACAGGTTGTTTGATGTGATGTTTGAGCCCGAGGTATACATGTTGGACGTCTGAGAGTCCACTGTAGTGTTGTGAGTCTACACCCCTGGACCGGATTTGCGCATCACTTTGTCAATGGCGTGTATAGAAAAGAAAAAAAAAAGGAGTTGGACTCATTTCGAGATGCGCCACTCGAGCTCCCCTCAGCCCCGCCGAGGTGGAGTCAGCGCGGCAATGTCCCCGACCCCCCCACCCCCCCAGTGCTGGTGATGCCCTCGTCGAACGCTGGAAAACTCCGACTTCAATTAATTGCGCTGGCGTGTATCCGGACCTTGGATGTTTGTGTCTCATTTGATGTTCTTACATGTCCAATGGAAAAAAAAAAAATTTGAATTAAAAACCCAGCTCAGGGATATTTCAATTTCAAACTTTTAAATTGGTTCTTCCTTTTTTTCAATTTTTGTTCAGGTTTTTACAATTATCTTCGAAATTACGCATACGAGTGCTGCCACAGATTAAGGCCAGAACATTAAACCAAATATTTGATAAAGTTTTAAAAGATGCTGTGTCCACCATCTCTATAAAACCAGTGCACGCGTATATATATCGCACATATATTTTTTGGCATCATTCAGATTCATTCATCTGAACGCATCAGAGGTGATCTTTTTCTGATTCCCAGTGAAGACACAACATCACGGTTTTTATTCATATTTATCTCTCTGGAAATACGTGTTTAAACATTTACCGGACAAATTGTCGCCTATTTCTTTTTTTTTTTTTTGAAGTTGAACATTTTCCATCCTCCTCCGTCTCCTGGTTCGATCGCAACGAGCGCATCGCGCGTCTGCAAAGCTCATAAAAGCCGGAGGAGAGAACAATATCTCGCCAGCGCCCGGGTCGTTAAAAGAAAATGGCTTTATTCATTTTTCTTTGTACCCGTGGTAACTTAGTTATAGCTTTTTATGGTGCCTGGAAATGGCTTACAGGCTTGCAGTGCAATGTAATGTAATCAAATTTATGATGTTGCTGTGTATTACAATTCCCTGTTATGCTCCTTCACATGAGAAATTTGGAGTGACCCCCCCCCCCCATTCACTCCCCCTTCTCAACACACGCACAGGAGAAATGCCCAGGAGCATCAGAGCAAGGCACGTAACATCCACCACTGGATTTGTATGAGAGGGGGCACACACACCCCTCACTTGCACCCGGCCTCTCTCTGGAAATAGTCCCTTTCTAAATTATATGCAGACTTATGCCATCACAGATTTATTCTGGCAACCAATCATATGCTTCTTGAGTTTTGCCTCTTCCATATTTCATGCACATTTTTTACCAATAACAGCAGAAAGTTTGGTCTCCTGCAAGGCGGACATTAAAATATGTGGAGCCGAACCACAGTGATGAAACGAGTGATGTAATGCGTGTGTGTGTGTGTGTGTGTGTGTGTGTGTGTATGTGTGCAGCTTAACACATAAAGACAAACGCGCAGATTTTGCATTCCCTCTCCGCTTGTCTTTGTGATGTTACATCTATTCATGCACGGTGGCACTCGTGGGATTCTTGACTACCATTTGTAGGATGCTAATATTTCAGTTTAAATTATAATTCTTATCCCCACGTCAGCACGGATGTGTGTGCACGCTCCAGTCATCCTCTTTGATATCATGATGTGGGTGCCACCCAGTGAACGCCGTGACGGGAGGGAGTCACTCACTACGCTGTCTTCACAGACAGGCCCGTGGAAGGAAAGCTATTACTGGAGTCCTTCCCTCAAACTTAATGGGCTGGACACGTTTTATGAAGCGTCACCTCGCCAGCCGTTTGTTCGTGGAGCAATCAGGCACCCGTGTTGGACAAGCTTAGAGGCCGCACACTCTAAGAAGCAGAGGTTCGTCGTAGGTCCCTCTAAGACCCCAAGGGAGCCAACGAGGACTTCTTTTTAAGGTCCTTTACTGGCTGAATAAATGATTTTCATGAAGAGCAGCTACGCAAAAGACCATCTGATGAAAGGGCTCATCAAAGAAACCCTCAAGGGCTTTGATAGCAAGATATCCTGTTGACTGGAAGCTCTGTTAGCTGAGATGCAAGGTGAAATGTTTGAATGTCTTTTCCACGCCTTTCATATCACACCGCGCTCTCAACAGCTCTCGGGGAAATCGTTTAAAAGATATGGATTGCAAAACTCTCATTTTGAAGCTTGTTTAATTTTCAGAGTGCAGGGCGTCACGGGGGTCACCTCTCAGTGAGGTGGCGCTCACTAACGGCGGTGTGCCGGGTTAGCTTTATACTGTGTACACCTCCCTAACCTGACATCAATCAAGCAGCCTCTCTGTATGTATGAGGTGGCCGATTGGATGGCATCCATTGTCTCCCCCCTCCCCGCACACTCTGCAGAAGTGCGCTTCAATCATGCTCACCTGTCACCAGGTGGGCAGCGAAGGCTCAGGCACGTGAGATCGCACATCGCATCGTGATAAAAGACCCGCGCTTGCATACTCGCACACACGCGCATCTACTTTTATTACACTTTACATTACATTAAGATGGGCTATAAGTCACACTCCGCAGTCTCATTACAGGCTACCAAGCCTAAATGTGTGGCCATGTCATTAATGCAGTCAAAATGGAAACGGACGCGGATGGCTGGCAGAGCTGTGCCCAAACATGCAAAGCGAGAGGACAGAGAGAGGGAGAATGCGAGCGAGAGAGACAGAGAGAGAGAAGAAAATGTTTAATCATAAGCACACTTTATGGAGAGCTTCGCCCATGTGCACTGCGGCAGTCTAATTACCAGAATAGTGCTTGTTAGTTGTCACCTCCAGATAAACAGCCGGCTGTTTTTTTCTCTCATGTTTTTTTTTACCCAGCCTGTGACAGAATTTGAATTTCTAAGGAGAAAGAAAAAAAAACATCAATTACAGAGTATCCCATCCATCCCACCCTCACCTTCACCCCTTGAGCCACGCTGAGAGCAAAAACACGCCAACAGTCAGGTTAAATGATTGACGTCTGTGACCCAAACTGCAGCCGCCGGCGCTCTGGAGGTAATTCTGATTGAGTTAATCAATAAAGAAAAAGCCAAAGGAGGGGTTGTATAATGTGACGGAGCAGTTTTTTTGCACTCAGCCTTCTGTCCGACGCGACCATATTGTACAGTAAATCTTGTCAGGAAGCATATGGTCCTCAAATCCGAATGCAAATGAGTGCTGGAATATTCCAGCGGCAGAGAAAGAAATCGTCCATGCGTCTTTTGAACACTCCTTTGTCATTTCTCAAATGGCTAAGATATAAGCTCTTTAGAGGACTGTCAGAATGAGGGCAAAAAAATGTACTATTCACAAGCTTCCTACGAAACACTCTGACCTGGTTTAAGCCCAACGTGGAGATTGACACTTTAATGGCTTTGATGTGTACACATTTTCCTGGTATATGCCAAAGCTGTCAGGAATGCAGAAGGCTGGAGCTCAAGGAGTAATGTAAGATTTCTCCTTCATTCAAAACCCCTTCCGCGCCGGAAGGGGTTAAAAAGCCTCCGGGCTGCCCTCTTCCTGTCAAATATGTTTGAGCTCATTTCAAAACACCCCTGCATAAGGCAGTGTCCATTCCCGTCCGCCGGGCACAATCCCAATCTACAATGTGAACGGGTGAAAGTGGCATTATCTCCCGCTCGGAAGGTTTGATTATGTTGTTTTCATGGTAATCACAAAAGTGCGTACGGTGGAGGGAAAAATGTAACCCTGTCAGAAACGGTTCAATTTCAGCGACAAAGAGACAACATCATAATCACTGAGGGGAGTCTTAGTTCAGGTTAAAGCTGCATGTTGAGTGTTCAAAGGCTCTTTACTCAAGGATAATTGCAGTGATAATGTGTGTTTTTAGAGAACCGGAGAACATGCCCGCAAATGATGTGTTCAGCTTCCGTCTAAAATACACAGTCAGAGGGGGACATGACATTGGAGGGTGGCAACCGGAGAGCAAAATGTAATATGTCCCGTCTATTAAAATTTCCTGTGATTCATTTCCGTGTGAAAAGCGGCAGTAATTTGTCAGTGGTAAAAAAAAGATGATTCAACTTGCTACTCACGTAGAATTGTTAACTGAATACTTCTGTTTCATAATCTTTGCAACACGAGTTGAAAGTGTGACGCTGTGAGCAGCCCCCCTGACACTGTGTTACACCGATCAAACGCAACATAAAAACAAGTCAGTCATAATGGATTTTGCCTCTCTGACGATCTTTGATTTGGGGGGATAATCATGCTCTAACTACCCACAATACTTTAGAGGGTGTACACACAAAGTACAGTGTTGCCATGGAGTCGGTCCATTAGCCATGGGCTGCAACTTCTTGCTTTTTTAACACAGATCTGTTAGAGTTTGCCAAACTGGCACATGACAGTAAAACTATGACGAATTCTAGTTTAGCTTCTCCGGTTTACAGTTTGACAACGTTTGTACAGACAGTCGTCACTGGATTGCTTTTAGACTGAATACTAGTTAAAAACGATGATTCCCCAGCAAGATCTGGTGTTATAAAGGGACCCCTTCACTTTTTAAGTGGATTTAGGGACATTTACTCGCATTGGACATCAGAGACAATAATTTGGTTTGCAATATATATACAACATTTAAAACGATGTTGATGTTTTTGGGGCATTGCACATTTGTAACATTTCTGTAAATGTGCCAGTTTAGTCATCCTGGCTAATTTTAAACCGCAGTCCCTGGGCAGGAGAAATGACAGCTACGACAGACACATGAAATGTGTTAAAACAGAGCAGAAACACAGTATATGAGTGTAGTTGTTATTGTGCATCTAAAGATAGCAGGAATCCAATAATGTGAATGAATGGTGATTTAGATCTCCACTATAGCTGTATACACAATGCTGAAGTTCTGGCTGCCGCTGCACTTTGGTGCCAAAGAGATGTATTCAAGAAAAGTCTAGTTCCCTGGCAATTAACCTGAATGGCTTTCTAACTAGGCAGCCTGGTGACATTGTGACTGTGTCACTGAATGCTTCGGAGCTAACATTGATGACAAAGATGTTGCAGTAACATTGCAAAAATATGTAGATTAGGGTTAAATAATGGAGATATGAGTCATGCATTATTGATTTTAGTGGAAGTGATTTTAGCTCTAACTTTAAGATCAGGAGCGGATTCTTGCCTTTGTGGACACCAACGATCTGATTCACTTGGCAGGATACTTTCAAGGAAGCACACAATTAACAAATCTCTCAGTGGATGAGACAGACGTGAATCTCCTCCAGGAGAGAAGCTTACAGAGGGTTATTCGCCACCGCAGCCGCCACCTTCCCCCAAGGGTCGTGCCTCCTGAAGGTCACGGTAGTGTTTCAACCCCTCCATCCCCGCCTCCCTCTTTGTTCGCCGCCACAACTCCAGTGGGTATTGCTGGATGTTTCCCACCATGCCAGGGCTAATGATTGTGGGGGTCTGTGAGGATGATGCATCTAGACGACAGCATGGAGAACTAAACGTTGTCTCGCCTGTTTACTACTCGCCTGCATCACACTCGAGGTCATCATAAAGAATGAATGATTCATACACTGTCTTGGATGGTCATTTATGTTTAATTCAGAACTGTACCTTAAAGCGCGAGCCGCTGTGTTCTTGTGGTGTAGCGGGGTCGTCAGCAGGAGTGGGAGGATAGCAAAAAGGTGGCGGCGAGGAAGAGAAGGGAGGCGGTGTGGAGAGTGTCACGCGAGAGCTGGGCAGAATTAAGACAGAGAGAGAGGAGCATTGGCGGTGGCCTTGTACGTTTCATCTGCAGGCCCTAATAAAACTCTCACAGGCCGGCATTGATCCCTCCCAGAATAATCCATTTAGACTGAGCGTGCCTGGCCATGTGGGGCCTCCTCAATTATTTATGGCAGAATGCTGTGCAAGCTTCCGTTGGGATGCAACAACGTGCCCTGGGAAACCTGTGAACTGAGACCCAGAGGGTGGAAAAAGGAGAAATGGCAGATGAAGGGTGAGGACTGATCGTAGGGAGATGTGACGATGGACAGGGGAGGGGAAGGAAAGGTGGATGAAGGAGGAGATGGAGGGGAAGGTAAATGGCACGGGAGGGGGTGCAGGAGTAGATAGAAGAAAGCGGGGGAGATGACAGGAAGAAAGGAGGGAACAGGTTATTAAGTTTACCATCCCACTTAAATATCAGTGCTTCTTTGTCACACCCATGGACTTCTCACACAGACGCACAAGGCGTACCCTCAAGCCTCCAGAGACCCATATCGTTAAAAGTGAAAGGACAATCTGGTTAGGTTCAGGCAACAAACCTACTTTTCTAAGTTTAAGAAAAAATAGTTAACAATTGGTTTCACACAGGAACATTCTCCTGGATTAAAGTCTGGCCTGCAACGCGGACACCTCTTGTCGCTCTCTCTGTACTACGTCGAGTGGAGCTGTCCCTCTGATCATCTCAATTGCCATGGATGTGTTTACGTTGGATTTTGTGCAAAGCCCGCCGTGTCTCATATAGCTGCTGAAGGCTTTTGCGTCTGCATGGGATGCCAACGAATGTGACAGAACTACGGTATTTGACGCCCCGATAATGTAACCGAGCTCGACAGGGAGGTGAGAGTAGGAAGTGATAAGAAAGATGGGAAGCACACACTGTAGTGAGGCATGAAAGAATGGGATCAGAGGATAAGGTAAATAAGGACGGCAAAAAAGACTGAAAAAGACGGTAAGAGAGTGACGGAGAGATTTCCTGAAGTGAGGGGCAGAAAAAAAAAGGGATGGCAGGGGGAGGGGTTAGAGAGAGGAAGGAAACGTTGCAAGGGCAAACAAGATTGGATCATGTAGGGATGAAACAATGAAGGCATGAGGCTGGGAGGGGCGGGGGAAATGGAGAGAAGGAAATGAATGGGTAGAGAAGGAAGTAGGATCGGAGGAAAGAAGAGAGATATTATAGGGATCTAAGGAAAAGATGTAGGAGTTGAGGGAAAAAAATCGGTAAGGAAGTAAAGGGAGGACGGGAAGGTGAGATTAGCAAGATAAGGGAAGGAAGGACGAGAGGAAACGACGTGGAATTATAGATGAGACGGGGAGGAAGAGATGACTGGAAATGAGGCAGGAACAGATGGATAGGAGGAGGGCGGAGGATGGGACCTTTTTAAAGCAAGTCATGAACAACTATTGATCATGGCAGAGTTATGGTTGCTATTGTGCTAAGTGGAGACATGTCAGCTTGACTGCCTGTGCTGTCCATCAGTATGTCTGCATCAGTCACCTTTAGTGATATGGAAAAACTCCAAAAAGTAGTGTCAGTCCTGTGATGAGAACATTTTGTTGGACATTGCTGAAGAAAATCATTCAGTACAGTCAGCTGATGACGGAATAAAAGATGTGTCACTGTACTTCCATGGATATGCCGTAGTTTATCATTGCAGCTATTTCTTTTGGATCATGAACTCCCCTCTGTTTGACTGGTCTATATTCTGCTATTAGCAGCTCACACACGGCTCTCATAAATCCAGGCAGATTTGTCTTACCTGATTCCCCCGGCGTTCGCCATCAAGCTCCCTTCCTATTGCTATAATTCCCAGCACCCTATAAGGCTTTCTAGCCGTCGCCTGCTGCTGAATCGGGATTTCTGATCCAGCCAAAGACAACTGGAATTGAATTTCCACTGGCTCCTTGCAGCAATTACATCTGGCACACCCTTATTTCACATGGGCTTTGACCCTTGTCACCTCTCGAAAAGCTTTTTGCTGAAACATACCAGTCTTTTTTTAGCCAAATACAAAATATATTTTTTGCGTTGGTACAACGTAGCAGTAGAGTCCTCCTGCCCGCATCTTTTATCTGCACCGTAAATATTGCCGATGCTTCACTTTTAATGGTATTTAGAGTCATAATCATACATTACAACACTAACTCTGTGGCACTTAGACACCAGTATTAATTTGTCTTTGCTAAAACGAGGAGGAGCAACCTCAGATCCCTCAGAGGGAATGGAGCTGTAAGTCTAGCAGCGGTCCGGCCGGCATGCAGTAAGGAAAAGGAGAAAAAGAAGCACTTTGTAATGGCTATTACACTGGCTGTGTCAAGCAGCCTAATCAGATGGGCTAAACGGTGTAGCGGCATAGCTATTAGCTAACGATAGCATACCGGCAGGTTTTTCGGTTTAATTAGTAGGGCCCTATTTCCCACCACTTGTCGTCCTCTGAGGCAGCCACCAGAGATTTATTGTTTGTCCACAGCCATTGATTATTGGATTCTAGTAATTGTTTTGCCTTTGCTTGATTAACAAACCTGTGTTTTCTCCAGAGCTCAATAGCAGCCTTTAATGGCAGGACCCCAGCCAAACGCCACGCTAACGGGGTGTTTACCATGATTACAATGGAGAGTCAGAAAAGGTGGGGGCAGACGAGGGGGAGATAAACCTCCCTCGTTTTCTCATTGGGGCGGGGAGTGTTGTTGTCCACTAAGGAGACAAGAAACTTCATTAACCAAGCTGCCAGTGCTTGGCGACTGTTTCCGTACACATTGTTCTTGTGTATGGGTGGCCCGTCTGGCTGACGCATCCAGGTGCTCCATGTTTCAAGAATCCTGTCCAGCAGATGATCGATGTGTGGACGTGGCTTCTCAAACCGTGGCATGTGAGGAATCCAAGTAGCCTGCCTCCTTTCTTGGCCTTTTGTCTCTCTTTTTTCCGGGAATTAGTTTTTTTTATTTTCTTTCAGGGTTACAGAGCAAAAATGAGATTGTATCCCATCTGTTGAGGTGTATATGCATGAGTTGGAGGAGGAACAGAAGGGCCAATGGGGTGGTTGACAGGGGTGGTAGGTGAGCATACTTGTGTATTACTCAGATATAACTTTTATATATCATAAGCTCTGACCCAATTCTGTGTTGAGTCCTCTTAAATACCTTTCACAGATGTAGGGATGGGAGCCCAGAGCTCAGACGCCCTGCCTGGATTCTGTCTCTCATCCCAACAGAAGGTTTTTGTAATATTTTGTTTTTCTCTTTAGCTGTCATTACAAGGAACACCCTGCTTCCTGGATGGCTGAGAACATTGTGTTGCAACGACATATTCGTCTAGTTGTTCTGGGCAACATCCAGAAGAAGTCGGCTTCCCTCATGCGGCTCACTATCTTTTTTTTAAAAAAACATCAAAAATGCCTTTTCTACACAGTCTGTTGATTCACTGCAGCTGAGGTTGCTCTTGTCCTTGTAAGTTTCTCAGTGTTGGTTTCTGGTTTTTCGGTCGCTGCTTCAATACATATCTCCAAAATGACTTCATTTGCTTTCCTTTTTTCCCTTGTAGCTTTCTTCTTTGCCCTTACATATCATACATCATTTTATGGTCGTAAGCACCGCTTGCTTGTTTGTTGAGGTGGGGGGATTGTTTCAATACTGGTATTGGAAAAGTGGTATCAGATACTGCCTTAAATGCAGATTAAGATTGCGAGTCTACACACTTATCCACCTTATTTATTAGCCCTGAAACCGGACTCTTCCCAGCATCATCCCGTATGCCAGAGTGAAATTTTACTGCAAAGGTGGCCAATAGCAATGGTAATCAAGCTAATCCCACTGTTGTACCCTGGTATTAACAGCGTCGGATATGGATGATTTCATGTTTGCTGCCGTAACGACTCACTCGAGGCCCCAGCCTGCTACCTTGTGTTGTTGATTTCTACCTTTTCGCTGTCCATTGGTATGTGCCATCTGCCCAATCCAGCTGCCTGACGCGAGAGAGGGAGGCTGAGGGAGAGGAAGAGTGAGGTCTACTTAAATGTAATTTATTTCAGTTGTCGCTTTGTTGGGTGAAGAAGAAGTGACAAATGCGAGCTGGTTGTTTATGAGGCCTTGCTAAGTGCTGGCAAGGCTGCTTTGCTCTGAGGTAGTTGGCTCTCCGTCCTTGGGAGGTTGCATTGCTTCGCGGCATAGTGTGTGGCAGGCGAGCTAATGCGCGGTGAACCTACCTGCTTCTTATTCTCCGTCTGCCTCGCTTCTCTCTCCCACTTTTTGCCCCTGTCCCTCTCACTTTTCTCTCTTCAATCTCTCTTCTGACCTCCTCTACCTTCCACTCCGTGCCTTTCTTTCCCCGCTCATTCCTTTCGTTTGTTTTTTGGGGGGTTTTTTTTTACAACTCTGATTCCCGGAGTCAGAAAAAGCAAGAAATGCACACAGAATCTCCTTCCAATCGCCCCCAGCTTGCCCTTCCTGTCTAGAAATGGAAACAGGGAAACCTTCCCTTCCATCACTTCCCGCCAAATAAATCAGTCAGACCTTTGACAAACCCCAAATAGGACTGCCAATTTTTCAAAGCTGTCCCGTTCATCAGTTTGATTCATCCTCCCCGAGATGGAAGGCATGTTTTCTTCCCATGTCACCGCCCCCTCCATGTTTACGGTCAGTGAGTCAGCGGGGGAGGCTAGGTCACTGCATTCAGTCTCCAGTGTTTGAAAAGAAAAGCAGTTCAGTGCAGCACCAGTGGCTAGGCTGTGGGCTCTGAAAACACTCAGAGAGATGGACAGCGGAGAGGCCGGGTGAGCCGAAAATGTCGCCCTCTCTGCAACCTCAGCTCAACTACATCCTCCCACTCTTCCTCCTCCTGCATACCTTTGCATAGCGCTGTTTTAATTGACACCGAGAAGGGAAGAAGAAAGGGGCTTATCTGGCTGCCTGCTCCTGTTACCTGTCAATTGAGTTCATTTTTTCCCTTCCTGTCCCTTGTCCGTCACTTCTGTGTTCCGTCCCCTTTTTTTTCCCCTCCTGCGCTTTTGTTTCTGTCTGTTTCCTCAAGCTCTCGCTCTCTGTCTCTGCCTCTCCTCCAGCTCAACACCATCCCATTCCCCACTGAGTGCCTGTGTTGTTTTCTCCCGTCCTCTTCACTCCTTGTCTGGTTATTTACATCTCCCCGTTATCTCCCCCCCCCCCCCCCCTCCCTCTTCCTCTCCCTCGCGCTGCTCTCTTCCTCGGCTGTGACTTCAAAAGTTTTATACGTTCGCCTCGTAAATTATGTAATGAAGATCTCGACTAAACAATATAGACTCGGTTTGGGAAACAAAACAATGAGTTCATGCAAAGACTGCCACACGTTGTACAAATGTAAAAAAATAAAAGAAGATAGAGATATTTTTCTATGCTGAATAATTTACACTTTGTAGAATAAATTCTAAAGAAAAAAGATGTGTAATATGGAATTGAAACAACAAAAACCATCCCCATAAATTACAGGCCTTTCTATGTGATGTTTGAATCTTTAATTATGTTTAATAAATAATCACACAGCTGATCATATGGCATCACTGTTACAGTAATATCAACGCTGTCTCGCTGGGGGAAGCCTCTAAAACCAGCTAAATCAACCTGCCCAACTCTGCACTCGACTTCCTCCTCCATTACTGCGCTATCTGTACATCCATCTGACATCACAGAGATAAACGTGGCAGAGGAAAGCTCTCTCCCCTCATCCTCTGCTCCGCGGTGCGTGAACAGTTTTGTTTGACTGACACCTCCGTATGTCCTTCTTATGTTCTGGCACTTCAGCCCTGAAAATGAAAGTAATACATTTTTCTCACAGATTTTTGTTAAGATAGCCACCTGACACATACCTCCCTGCCTCAAAGCTGGGTGTTTTTCAGCCTTTTTCAGCGTGGTCATGAGCAGGTGGATTTCATCCATGACTGCCGGCCATAGGAGGCAGGACTGACAGGAGACGGGCAGATGGCAAATGCACTTTGGTTTTCAATTTAACTTTTAACAACCAGGGCTGCAGATGACTTTGAACCTCTTTCAAATGCATGTTTTTGGAGTGCCACAAACCAACAACAAGGGAGTTTAATGTGAGCACAGGTGATATCGCACACTTTTATGGCCGTCACCTCCAAACAACTTGCTGTTAGTGCTGTTTATACACAATCTTGCGCAGTACGTATGTGGGCCAAAAATATATTGTCAGCCAAAACCACACACGTTTTCAATTGGTAGTACTCGGTATTACATTGCATTTGTTTCCAAATTTCCATGAAGAAATGACCAGCACCACTTTGTAATAACAGAGAACAAAACAGCATGTAGGTACTGTAAAAATATGCTAACCTCACAGTAATCTAACGTAGTTTAAAGGTGCAATTTGTAATTATATTTTTTGACCACCTGTGAAATTCATGCCCAAAACAAATGGGGGGCAGCATATCGGCGTAGTAACTGCTTCCTGTAGCCGCCGTTAGCTAATTAGCTCAGGTTGCCATGCAACAAGGGACCAACAAGGGACCTACGGACTAGGACGGGTTAGGGATAGCTGGTTAGCATGTTTGCATTTCTAAGTTTTGAACATTTTCAACTTAATAAAACGTACTATTTAATGTTTTTGACTATTGCTTTGGGCAAACACAGCCGGGGTTGGAGTCAGGGTGGAGAGTCTTTTCAACATTTAAGTCCATAATGGAGATTTCAAAGCAGACAGGGTTGACTGTAAATTTAGCCTGCTTCATGGGACATTGGGTACCCGGTGGCACCCAAGGTCTACTTAAATGTGCAGAGCGAAGGAGAGGTTTACATCGAACCAGTCTAAAAACCTGTGGTGCCCGTATTCTAAAGCCTTTGCATTGTGTAATCAGCATTTACTTCATAATAAGTTAAAAGTAGAACAGTGCTCTATTACCAGTTTAAACATCATAGAACTTGCTTCACATGCAGCGTAGTTGATCTTTGAACAACACCACTGCTTTTCAGGCATGTACAGTATACCTCTTTCTGTATGTCGCCTTCCAGAAATAGCTCTTAAGTGCACAGGCTGCCATGGGAGCCTATATACTTTTCCTAGGTCAAACGCCATTCTCGCTTAACACTGATACTCACCTGTCATGTATTTTCTATCACTTTGAGAGCCTCTCCATTTTTTTTTTCATCCTTCTCCGCCTCCACTCCCTCGGACCAACCTGTTCTGTCACTCAGAGACGTGGCTTTAACCTCTGGTGTGGCCTTCCGCCAGCGGCCTTTGTTTTCATCTATTGTTCTTAAAAAGCGATTATAACCATCAGACAGCTCCATTAAATATTTAGCAGAGCTCAGGCGGCTGCTTTTTCACACGCTTCACAGGAACACCCGCCGCAGATGTTCAAAGTGTCTTTTTCTGTGGCGTGAATGAGCGCAGATATTCAGAGGGGCAGTTGGCTCGATTGAATAAAAGGCTGCTATTTGACACAGGCTGGGGAAGGTGTGTTTGAAGGGCGATGCTCATGCTTATGTTGGTTCTTTGTCCTTTAGATACTCGCGTAGGGATATCTGTGTGTGCGTTTGTGCATTCATATGCGTATACATTACCTCTGTTTGTGCATGTGTGGGCTGTGCACTGTATTTACTGCTCTAATCATTTCTCTGTCTGCTGTGTGTGTTGGTGTGTGTGTGTGTTTTTCAGTGGCTGCGCCTCAGATTACTTCCGTTGAATATCAAAATTTATTTGCAAGTCCGTTCTCCACTTCCACTGCGGGAAGAATTGGAATGATCAGTCGCTTGAGAGACCAATAAATAAGGTCCTCGGCTGTTGATTCATCGGGAGACACTGCGGGACAATAGCCTCACAAATTATCTCTCCTCTGACTGCTACATTTTAGAATGAGGTTGAAATCTAAGAGATTGCACCCTTGTGCATGAAATGCTCCCAGAGCACTCCACGAGGCTCGGCAAATAGATCGCCAAAGCTATTAGTGAGCTAGTCACACAAGAATGGCAGGGAAAGTGCAGGAAATCTTTCTACAGTCATTCAATACTCGTTGCTTGACAGCCGTGAGTACCAACAAGAGCAAGAGTGTTTTTTTCTTTCGTTTACATTCATTATGATAATGCTAGGTGTTAGCTGACGTTCGTGGCGGATATTTTGCTTGTGTTTATAGGATTGTTGCATCTAATGGAGTTGTTTATTCAAGTATGTATTGGACTAAAAAAAATCGAAGAGAGCTTGTTGAACGTAGCAGTGGTGGGGCGTTTGTGTCTTTGGAGGGAGGCCTGAAGGGAGGGAGTGCGTGGATTCTTCTTCAGCTAAAGTCTAGCTCGGTCATGCCGCTTCATCCATTCTTACCAACCCCAGCGTTCCCATCCAACGTGGGGGTTTTATGGTCTTAATATTAAAGCTTCATTATGCCCCCAATTTGAAATCATGTTCAGCACTGATGTGTTCGGCTAAACAATCAAAGGGTTTGATCAAGGACTCCCTGAAATAGAAAATTACAGGTTGGAACATTTATTGCTGATCTCGGCGTGACCTGCAGAGCTTTGTTGTCTGCGCTGTTGTTATTCAGAGAGATTTGAAGAAGAGTGAGCAGTCGGAGGTTGGGTGTCTTGCTCAAGGATGTTTTGGCTGTTCTAAAAATGAAATGTGATGTGCCAGTTATGTGACTTCCAACCACAAGTCTGCCCTGCCAGTTTATACAGTTAAGAAATTGTGTCTCACATTGTGCACCTGTGTGTGTGTGTGTGTGTGTACGTGCACTCTCTGTCTGGATGGGTTTCCTCTGGATAGTTTCACAATGTGAACCACATATTTGTTATTATTACCATGACAGGGAAGATTACCTGCATATAAGAATGAACAACTGCTTTTTCCTTTCCCACTCGCCTCAGACTCATAACACAGATGGCATTACATGACATGCGAAAGCTTTAAATGCGAGACCCGATGCACAACATGGGGCAGATCACACAGAGACGCAAAGCTAGGAACGCATAAAAACCTCCTCCTCCTCCTCTACCAATGAAGTTTTTCAAGCAGTTTTGGAAGTTGAAATATTTTCAACCTTTCAGAGCATCGTGTTTCCAATTAATTACATGATGGTTTGGTGCGTACACAGCCACAAGCGCTCTACACTGTTTTTCCAACCTGTACTGGCGAGTCTCTTTGTGATTGGCCCCTAAATGGCGATTGTTATTGGTTATCAACATGACATCCCATGAGATCACGCTGACATATCCACCGTAAAATGTATACAGAAAAGTTACAATTTGTTACATAAAAATGAAAAAAACAAAATGCAGATAACAACGCTCAAGATCGCCGAGGGGGACGACCACAACAGCCCCTGCTTAACATGTGCCCCTCCACCAACGTTGGAACATGCAGGCTGGTTGAATCAGAAACTCCAAATTGTGAACTGGGTTTGTCTTTCTACATACCTGTCAGCACGGCCGACCTGCCCCGCCTCTGACCCGGTGTGCGTCGGGCTAGGATTAGATCAGAACTTAAGATAATGGAGGGATGGAGGACATCTGAGCTTTACTGGAAACACGAGACACCGTGTTCACGTTATCCTCACTTAAGTACGGGCATAACATTTCCATGTTCGAGTCTGTAGTTGTAACGGCTGAGTTTATTGACATGCAGTCGAAACATTTTTGCACCTGATCTTGGGGAGGCTTCACAAGAGGATGAAGTCATAACTGAATTATAACCGTAGCAGAGTATCTGAGTCCTCCCCCCCCCACCCACCCTCTCAGCGGTCATTGTGGTGGAGACAGACGGGCGATTAGTCTACCTCTCTCTGGTTTGGAGTGCTCATTCATTGCCGGTGTCACTTCCTGCTTATGTATAACATTTCCTACTAGAAAACTATTCAGAGCAAATTGTACAAATCAACAGCATTTTGAAAAAAATACGATTACTTTACAACATAACCTGGCTTTTAAACCTAAGTAGCAGATGAAATTGCCGGCTACGGTGGACGTTTGTTGCGGTGAGGAGGCGTCTTTCAGAGACACTGAAGAGCATATTCGTACTTATGCGCGAGTGAGGTTTGTTAATTGATGGAAGTCCTTGGTTTTAATGGCTATCTAGTCATGCGTTTTGAGAGCGGAGTGACAAGCTGTGATATGTGCTTGCATGGGCCAGCCAGCTAACCCTCTCTCTTACTTCCTCTTCCTCTCTGAGTGTTTGCCTAATGGCTGATAATGAAGAGGGCATCTTTGCAGAGATGTCTCTCTCTCTCTCACTCACTCACACACACACACACACACACATACACACACAGACACACACACACAGAGGCTGGGCTCGCTGCCCTTCAGAATACCAGGCCTGACATTAATCTTTAAATGACTGTTGCTTCTTCTCCAAGACTTTCAATCCATTAGTGGCCACGTCTTGAGATGGAGCGAGATTGCCGTAGAGGAGAAGGCAGGGGAGGAGCATGCAGCCAGCGTCTTTGTGTATGCGTATGTATGTGTGTGCGCGTGTGTGTGTGTGTTTTGCGTGCGGCAGAAAGGATGATGTCAATGATAATGGAGGATGAGGACATAGAGAGAATGAAAGAGAGACGGAGAAAGGTTGAGGCAGCACGGAGGCATCAAAGAGAGAGAGAGATGCAGTGATATGAGAGCGAGTGAGAGAAAGAGAAAGAGAGAGAGAGAGAGCGGACGCAGGATTCAGCTGGTTGGATAAATGTCCCCATGTCTGTCACCGTGAAAGACTTCCCCCTAAACAATGACCAGTCTTATTTCAAAGGGATGTAGTATAGTAGTTCATGCAAGAAAGCGTTTCCCGGTAACTCCGTGAGGGTTTATGGCTGTACCATTGTCAAACTGTCAAGTGCAGGAGGGCTCCCTCGCACACGTTTTGAGCCCTTTACGGACACTCTCGGTCCACGTTTCTGCAGAATTTGCCGGGGGAATTACCCATAGTTTACATCATTGTAATGTAAAACGCAGTTTGGATTTTTATTACTGGCTCTATATCGACAATCTTTTTTTTAAAATCAAAGTACTACATGATAACACTAGAATGGGATGCAGGAGAGCGTAGACCTCCACCAAGGCCCAACAGGATTATTTCCTGAGAAATTAAGGAAAATGTCAAAAAAAAAAACAAAACACTATGTTAAAGAAGTGAGAACAAACTCCTGGATCCATCCCTTTTTCCGGAACCGCACCAGAGGTTAATGGGGTTTATTCTGGGCTGAGACCCATCCTACTTCCTTTTTTTGTGGGAATCCTTCAGTAGTTTTTGTGTAATTGGGTGACATGGGTAAAAACATTATCTCCTTGGCAGAGTTAATACATTTCTCAACATCTATCGTGGATCCCTGCTTATTTTTTAAGGCTCTCCCTTGTGTGAACAATGACAGATATCCTTATACGCAGTGGCAGAGATGGGATCGGTTAAGTGGGTGTTCCTGGGGCGATGTGGTTTTCCCGTTATCTTGAAGGACCGGTCAACAAAATCAATTAATGCTGAATAGCGACCGAGAATGAGCTCCAACAAAATATAAAAAAAATAGTCGATGGACCTTGACTTGAGATTTCTTTGTCGAAATGAGTTTCTCAAGGTCAAGAAGGAGGCTTTTTTTCCTCTATTCTTACTATTCTATTCCCTCTCTTTCATCTCTACACTCTTTCTTTCCTTCACTCTCCTCCTCCTCCTCTGTCCTTGAATGTCTCTCACCTCTCGACGCTCCCGTTCTTCCTCCCATACCTCCCACCCCGCTCATGTCATTTCCTTCTCCACGCCGCCGTCTTTATATCCCTCTGTTTCTTATTTTGTCCCTTTCTGTTCCCCCTTCCCTTCAATTCGTCTATCCACCCTCACCTCTCTCTATATTTATTCCCTCCTTGTTCGCGTCTCTCCACTCGGTTTCTTAATCTCTGCCTACTTCTCCCTCACTTCTCCTCTTTCTAGTCCGTCCCGTGCTCCAGTTCTTTCTATTTTCTCATTTTCTACCTCCACTTCCTTTAAGCCCCTTTTCCTTTTCTTTTGAGTCCGCTTCCTCTTACCAACCCTACTTTCCCTGCTCCTCTTTTCTCTTACTTCTTCCCTTACTTTCAGCTCAGTGTCCTCCCCCCCTTTATTTTTTTCTCATTCTCTCTCCTCAACCCTCTCCTCTTACCCACATGCTCCTATCACTGCGTCTCCCTTCATCTGCTCCTCCAGCGGTGAGCTATAGTGACTCTGACATCATTACCCTTGTTGTGACAGGTTTCATTTGTACCCTGTGGACCTATACATCAGCCTGACTGATAGTCCGGGGCCCGGGGCCAGCGGAGCCCCGCCCAGATCGGGACAGAGTAACAGACAGAATGGTCCTAAAAACTACTCCAGCTCGGGTACCACTGGATATCTTTTCATTACTCGCTCCGATATGTCAAACTCAATGCCGGTTCAAAACATGCCCACAACTCCGGCTTGCTTGAAATAACAAACTGCGACAGTCTCTTGCGACAGGCCCGACCAGGGTAAAAATCAGAGGAAATCCAGAAAAAAGGATGTCAAAGTAGCACTGGCGCTGTTTGATTGACAGGTGATCTCTGGAAAGTGAATTACAGAAAAACAAGCGAGTGCTTCGCAATAAGGATGGAAACCAAGTGAGTCTTTAAAAGTGGCTTTTAAACATAAAGTCTTATTTTTCTCTACACAAAAGGAAGATGTACATTGCAGCATTGCGGTAGGTTTTGGTAATGTGATAATTGTCTTGTTTGCGTTGAGTTAGCCACACAAAGAAACCCTGCTTTTAACACATTCTTAATTATGTGGCGAGTCTCCAGATGTCACAGTGTTGTTTCTCATCCACTTTCAAGGTTGTTTCATTATTAACTGTTTTTTTCTGAACGAACCCAGAGAGCCATATTTCATCCACAATTGCACCCACTTTTTCTCAATCTTATGGCTCAGCGAACACAGCGCACACATACGTATGCTGAGTTCTGTAGTGACAGTGTTTTGCTGTCATGCCGAACACTTTGTTCTTTCCAGACACACTAGAAAAAAATGCAGCTTCAAAGAAAGCTGCGAAAAACAATGGATACAGCGTCTGTCTTGCTTGTAATAAGTATAAAAAGTCTGCCCACATATCACACTGAGATGTAATTATTGACTTTTTGAAGTGTTATCTGTTTTTCGCTCCAAATTAAAGTAATCCGATTACTCAAAGCTGCTGTAAACCTTGTCATTGTTTTAGCAAACTTCCTGTCCAGTTCACACTTAACGATCCCCTCCCTCCTATGCGAGAGTCGCTCTTTTTCTTCTTTCTTTGGTTGTATAAGCTGTCACAGGATGTGCTGGAATTTGTATCGTACCTTCTTCCTCCATTGCTGTTAAACAGGAGGATGATGCTCTTTGCGCATTCAAGCACTGAGCAAACACACACAACAGTGGCTACTGTTGGATTATAGTTATTATAGGGTTACTTAACACTTATTTTAATAAGAAATAGCGCTTACAGCAGCTTTAATATGTAGTCGACTTTGCAGTTTGGTATTTAGTGTTTGTAATTTTGTCATCCAGATATGTGTGTTATAATGATGCAATAAATAACGTAACAGCTCTAAATGAACTGTGCTTAATATCTTGTGAAAGTCTTGACAATACCTTTGAGTCATGTAACTGCAACATTTTAACCCTTTGATGCGCAACATATGCGCACCTCTTCTAATGCACAACATGGGTCAAAAATGACCCGCATTCATTTTCCATGTTATTTCATGCTGCCTGAGTTTTTCTTTGTTCTATCTTTTGAAATTAATTAATATTATGATTTAATATTCCAAGTATTCTTTAAATATCATGTTTTTGATTACCACTAATCATTTTTTCCATTTTTCCTTTCATACTTTATGCACAAAAATTGTTTTTGTAATACTACATCAAATTTACACACATGGGTCAAAAATGACCCATTCATCCAAGTGTGATTTATAATTAAAAGACTTAATACTATAATAATAATAATAATTTGTTTCAAGTAATTACTTTATCAGTGAGTGGGGCCAAACACCTATTTACTTACTTACTGTACATAATATTTGCAACATTGTCATTTTGTAACACATACACATACTGTCAGGTTTTGGGGGTGGTGAAGTGGGTGGACCCAAATGCAGAGACCATAGGCCGAGACAGTTTGAACAAAGCATTGGTTATATAAACAAAAAAAAGAGTACAGGAAAAAAAGGGGAGGGATGAGGAGAACACAGATTGGTGGGTAGGACACTAGGAGGCAGGGATCAACAATTGATACAACAAGACACAGGTGTGGCACAAAAAGACAGTGTGAGCAAAGACAAAGACAGGAAGTAATGATGAAACAGAACACAAGAGAAAAACTACTACAAAATAAAACAGGAACTAAATAACACAACCATGACACATACCTCTGATAACAGATAACACAGCTATTGAAGTGAACTGTAAACTGGTGAAATGTGACCTAACAAAATAAAATACAACTTAACACATAACTAGAGCGAGAATTGCCACCTGGGCCTGGGCAGCTCCTCAGAATATTATGGCTTCTTGTTCTGCCATGAGTGCCCAGAGGAAACGAAAATTGGAAAAGAGATCTCAGTAGCGTCTCATTCATTTCTCCTGGACAACTATGAGATCTATGTGAGACCAAAGTGAGGCTGTGGCTGATTTCTCCTGTTTCTCAATTGTTTCTCCTAAGAAACAGGTGCAGAAAAGCTCAACTTGGGCTCCCTGTAAGTTTCAAAGGAGATCTCATCGAGCTCTCAATGAAGTTTCAGAATGTCTCCCCAGTGCTGGAAAGGAGCGAGGTTTAAGCGGTAAAGTCTCAAGTCTCACCTATTGCTCCTAAGGAATTTTAGGAGAAACACATGAGAAATGTTTGAGACCAAAAAAGACTACAACGAGACTGAAATGAGAACTCTCATTGAGCTCCTTTACGGCTCCATAGCCATAAAGGAGCAAGCTTTGAGAAGTAAAATTTTCCTCTGGGTGGGGGGATTCTCATTCTAGTAAGACTCGTTTTTACTCAGTCTACTGGACTGAGTCTGAGATTCGTCCTCTGAGGACTCATCAGACGAGTCATCTTTATCATCAGAGGAGTCTTCATGTAGGAGAGCTGGATCCCCAGACACACCCACAACTCCAGCTTGACCCTGTGGCAAATATTCTGGGTCATCATCATCAGAATTGGTTGTTCTGTCATTAGTTTCAGTCAGGAGCCTTTTCTTTCAATTTTAGCTTTTCAGAGCGAAAGACGCATGTTTTTGCCCTTTGTGACAGATTAAGTAATATTTCACTCCAAACTACTTTTTCAAGTTGGATTCCACTCAAAGTGTATGAACTTTATCTAACTGTAGCATTGCAAACATGATTTTAGTCATTACTTTCAGTCAGAAGTCTTTGCTTGTCAATTTGAGGTTTTCAAAGCGATTGGAGCCTGTTTCTGCCACTTACAGTGCAGTAAGTTGTATTTGAATGAGAACTGCTTTTTCAAGCGATTTCGACTCATAGTGTCTGAAATTCATCTAGTTAGCTGGACTAACTACAATAGTAACTAACTATGGTAGAATTAGCTAACTAAAATAGAATATGTCAACAGCTCGCTAACTAGCTCATAGTAATTACTTTTAACTTTCAAGTAATGTACTCACTCTCAAGGTAAACATGTTACGTACAGTTATCTTTCACAGTTGTCATCAAATATTTTTAAAGGTAATGTTTGAACAATTATATTTTTAAATATTAAATATTGACAATACTTACACAGATAGCAAATGTCACAAGCACAGTTGACACCAAATTATATAGCAGACTTATGTGGGTCGTTTCTGACCCATGTGTGTAAAGTTGATTTAGAAATACAAAAGCTGTGCTTGTTCATAAAGTTAAAAAGAAAAAAGAAAAAATATGATTTGTGTGAAACAAAAACAAGATATTTACTGCATACTTGGAAGAATAAATGATACAATTATTTTTTTTTCAAAGACATATCATAGAAACACTCAGCAATCGATGAAATATCATAGTAAATGAATATGGGTCATTTTTTACCCATGTTGTGCATTAGAGGGTTACTGATAAAAAAGGGTTTTTTATTCAAAAAGTAAGAAAGGAAAAAATAAGCTAAAGATGTATGATGATCAAAAACAAGCTAATTGAGGGATACCTTGAATACTGAATGATGAAAGTAATTAATTGCAAAGATATAGAAAATAAAAACTCTGCCGGGTCACTTTTGACCCATGTTTTGCATCAAAGGGTTAATTCAGTCCAGTACTTATCGTCAGTCCCACAAGAGGAAACATCCTTTTGCAGCAAGGCAGTATTACACTGGGAAAAAATGCAACTTCAAAAAAAAGTTTTTCAAAACAAACAAGGTGTTTCTTTCTTGTAATACGTAAAAAGGGGAAATTATTAAAAAAAACAACTCCTTTAAGTGACACTGAAATGTGCCTTTTTCGGATATTTCGGTGTAAAACATTTTCAACGCAGTGAGCCTCGAATGCCGTACACGCAATATAGACATAATTATTTATAGTGTGTTTCATTGTACAGTGCTGTCTATGAAATGGCTCACTGGTAATCACAAATAAATAGTGATTATCTCCTCTTTGATCCCTCACTTCATTTCCAGTACATGACTGACGTAAAGGCCTTTCATCTGTTCCTCTCTGTCTTCCATAAATTGCTCCCAATCATCAATAATTCTAGTTAGCACTTTGAAAGAATGTGAGGTCTTCCAGTCATTCCTTCCGTCTATCCATCTCTGCCGCCTTGTAAATCCAGCCAATCCATCAAGAATACCTTCAGACTGCTCGCAGCCCCATTGATCTGTGGTCATATTAATGTGCGGCTTATGAGCTCGCCGGCATCCTTTGTGGCCAGACAAAAATGAATCCACTTGAGTGCGGGAGCTTTTAATGGGCAGACTACCCTGTTCTTTCACAATGGAGCGGATGCCCGTTGCATTCGTCCAGTCAAACTGACTAGAATGCTTGAAAAGGAAACATTAGGGAAGAATCAGACAAGCTGTTATTTTCCGGCTCCTGGACCCCCGTCGAATATATAATGTCCTAGGAGTGGAATTACTGGAGACTGAGTGTACAGTAGGATGCACGGTAGCCTAAATCCTGTATTGCAATATTGTCGCCATGATGTAACAGGATTTGGGTTCTCACGCTTCTTTCTTCTCCCTTCTGTTTAAATTGTACTCCCGTACAAATTACCTTGGGATGTGATGTGTGTTTCGTCTGTGGAGAACGTAATTATCGCGGTGCGGCTTGTCAATACCAAATCCTATATCTGAAATACTAACTCCTGAATTACACATTAAACAGGAATTATGTACCAAATAAGCATTTTACTTTTTAATTAAGCCCCTCATATGTTCCTGTGAGCTCAGTGACTGATCCAGTCAGATGGTTAGTTATGGTGAGGTAGCTGTGTGTGTGATGGCTGTGGGCTCATTGTGCTGGCTCTCGGCTCAGCAGGGACGTTTATTAATAAATGCTAGCTGTCTCGCTCTTAAGTCAATACCCCTCCATTCACCACAGAGGTTAGCCAAGAAAACAGTTGTGCTCAGACATTTTTCATCTCGTATCCTCTGGAATATAGCCTTGTGGTGACCGGTGAATGTGCGTGTCCGCGCGCGTGTTGCTGCCTGTGTGCAAACACCTGCTGAGGTTGGTGTACAGAGTGGACGTCCATTCATTTTTACGCGAGCGCACAAACACATCTGAGGCTCTGCTCGTGTGTGTGCATGTGTGCGTGCATGTGTGTGTGTGTGTGTGTGTGCTGAAGAAAGAGACTGACCACACAGAAGGCACATTAATCATCCTGGTCTTTTTTTTCTCCCTCTGCCTCATGTAGTGTGAGTTGAGGCCTGATGGATAGCTTGTCTCTGGGCCTGGACTCCAACAGAAAGGCTGTAGCGTATCGACGGGCGAGAGACCCCTTCGGGGAATCCCTGACCCTACAGCCCATACATCTCTGGACACTCAGTGTATTCATTCCACAGATGGTGGACACACTGCCCATTTCTTAAAGGAACAGTTCGCGAATGACAAACGACGAACAGGTCATTACCCACTCAAAGTAGCGTGACGTTTTGTGGTCCATAAAAAAAATGTCTGGAGCTTCACAGTATTTTCCTAAACAACTAAAGTAGATGGGGGACAGAAAAAAACAAAAAAAACAAAACTTGGCTACATACAGCTTGTCCGATGTAATCTAATCCCCAGAGATCCTAAATTGACTTGAAAAACATGTTATTCACATGCGGTCGAGCATGTGCACCCACTTCGGACAAGGTGACACTTTTAGTTTAGCAGCTAGAATGAAGATTCTGGATAAAAAAAGACATAAATAACTTAATTTGGTGTCTTGGTGCTTCGTGGATTATGCTGATCGAGCCAGACTAAAACAAGTCCCCATCTACTTTAGTGGTTTCAGAGAACGCAGCAGTGCTGTTGTGCCGTGAAGCTCCAGAAATGTTGACTGGACTACAAAACTTCACCCAGCTTTTAACTGGCAAGGGGTTGAGATAATGACCAAATTTTCCTTTTTTTTCTGGATTTTTTGCTCCTGTAAAGCTGCACTGACAGTCCAAAGGTGCAGATCTTTAATCACGTTTTCTGGGTTGCCAACATTTGCCACACCTGCCAGTACGTGAAGCATTTATTTAAAGTAAACCGAAGAGATGAATAATCATTCCCCAAACCAGGATTTAAAGTTTTCCCAGTGCAGCTTTACTTTGTGATTTTGTTTGAAAAAAAAAAAAAAAAAAAAAACAGCAGAGAAACTTGCAAAACAATGTCCTTTGAAGGAGACAGAGTTTAAGACTCGGCCATTATTATTGATAGTGCTGTCTTTAGATTGGCAGCAAGATAGGAGTCATAGTTCACACGGGCTTTCATGTATTTGACATGCGCTTCTAGACCACCTACCCAGACTCCATACCACACAACCTACCGTTATGTAATGGGTGCAGTGGCCAGTGTCTGTAGAGCACAGAGACAAAGAAATGGAATTGAGTCGGTAAACATAAAATCACTCTGAGTAACAGGTCAATTAAAGTCAGCTGTTGGACGCTAAACAAGAAGTTGTTTGTCCTCTTTACTGTCCCTCCTGTGGGGCCGTACTCCCACAGCACAGTCATTAAAAATGAGTAAAAAAAAAAGCTGAATTGGGGCCAGTTCTGAAGTCATCTAACATGTAAAGGTTTTTTTTGGAATGGGGAACATCTGCCATCAAAACAACAGTTCATGAAGTCGTCTCTAAAACTGAACTTTTCACTTTATCCACTACTTTTATTTACCCCATAAAGTTGGACAGATTTTAATAAATACAACCAGAGAGCATTTGGATAATTACAATATCTCAGTGTTTTCTGACCTTTAAATGGAATTTGCCCATTAGTTTTGTGTCCTGGTGGTGATTAGTGTTGCCTTCAAATGAAGTATATCCCAGCTTAATATGTTCTTAGTGAAAATGGATTCTTTGACATTGTGCTGTTGAGGAGGACCTCGTCTGTTCTCACTGGATTGTTAGTTATTGATGATTCTGCGAATTTAAACAAGTAGAAATTAAATGTATGATGAAGGCGTGCCACTGTGCAATTACCGGCTGGTATGTGTCTATGGATTGCAGTTGATTATATTCCCTCAGTCATCTCAGTACACCCTGACTGGTACTTTTGTGTAACCTGCGGCATTTAACGTAAAGATTTTACGCATACCTGATCATTTTGTGTGCTTTGACTGAAAAACTAAGCTGTTGCAAGATTATTCACACTAACTTCAGTATTTCAGCATGCATCAAACCAGATGGTCATAACCCAGCTGTCCATTTTACACAGTGCGGGCAATCAGACTCACTGAACAGCATATTCTCAACAAAAAAGCACCCTTCTATATGTCATTTCCTCCTTTCCAACTGGTCTGGCAAATAAAGTGTTTAATTTTGTTAAATGTTTTCTTAGTTGAAATAGAGACAGCGGCAAAACACTTCAGTTTAATTGAAGTGTTTTGTTTTTAGTACGTGAAACAATGAGGATTATTATGAGGAACTGCAGGTTTTAAACAACCAATGACTTCAACAGAAGTTTCTGCAGCAGATGTACTTTTATTACTTGCAGAGGTCATCAAAAACTTGAAATGCAAAACCATCCACGCATTTGAACGACAGAAGGAGGTGGTGATGCGACAAGTGTTGCGCTTAAAAAGAAGCTCTTTGTTGTCGCAGATGCGTTGCCCACTCTTTTAAAGTTTGAAGGCGATGGCCAAACGACATTTCTTCGAGGGTCGAGTATGGGGAACATCGCTGAACATGTTGGCGAACAGTGACTCTGTCGATGCGATGTGACAACAACACCATGGGCTCACAGTCCGCTTCTCTCAGCGCTTTTGTGTGTTGTCTTGTTTGTGTTATTGTCAAAGTGTATTGAAAAAATTTGCAAAGCACACCAAAGGTTTATTATATCTTTGACGACGTAAACCAGATGCTATCAATACAATGAGCCTGCCTACAATCCCCTCATGAATAACCAACCCATCATACCACATTTATATCATGTCTTTTGTAGAAACCTCAACACGTGTCTCTTTTATAAATACATCATGTCTTTTCCTCATTTTTCCTGTCTTGATACCTCTCCCTCCTCTTTATATGTCAAACAATGTTCCCATTGAAAAGAGAATGTCATACTCACATAAATATATACAGATTTTCAAGATAAAACTTAGGTGTTGTGTAACAATTCATTCAGTGCCACTGTGGCTCAGACCAATGGGCGTCTTAAATATTATTTGTAACAGTGGTGTTGTAGGATTTTTCCGTCTCCTACAGGCATTGTCAATCAATCTAGAAAAGAACAGCTTGTTGCCCTAAATGCAAATGTCTTTCTAGCTGAAAAGCAAATAATCTGTAGACATGAAGCTGATTGTTGTCTGTCACTGTGAGCTCCGCTAGGCAATCAATTTGAATTATTAGACACCTTTGCTCGACGTTCTTACAGCAATCACACATGTATTTTTTTGTTTCGCGGTTGATTGCCACCAATCACTGTCGAGGCAATTTGGGGAAATGCAATATTCAGGAAACATTTAGCAATTGATTTCTCAAGTTGTTTACAGTGGGAAGGCCAAGTTTTTGCGCATATATTTATCCTCTTTCCTCTGTGCCCCTCTTCCAAAAATCGGTGAAAAGATGTGGATCGAATTTAAAAGATAGAGGGCAGCTGGGTTGGGTTTCTGGGCTGGCCGGTGACCTTCGTTTGGATTATTTGCAGCACCGGTTGCTCATCGCCCGACGATTAATATTGCAGAGACAGCATTAGCTCCCCTGTTTGCTGAAGCGAGAGAAAGAGACAGGGATAGGCAAGTAAGGCAGGGAGGGGAGAAAGGCAATTCTTTTTTGTGTTGCGAGTGTTTTGAGACAGAAACAAACAGAGAAATAAAAACCTAAGAGGGGAAATGTTGGAGGCGAAAAAAAAAGCTGGCTATGAGTTCCAGAAACACGACAGAAGTAAAAAGGCACAGGAGAAAGGGGAAAGAATATACAGATGGACGTGACTGTAGCGTACCTTTCCTATTTTTATTCCCCCTATGGCTGTCTCCTCCCTCCTCTCGCGTCTCAGTAACTCAGCGTTGTCATTCACCTAACCTTGGTGGCGGAGTGGAAGGTTTCTTGGCGCCTGCCAGTTGTTCTTGGCAAGGCAACGCGAGGGAATAAACCTCAGTGCTTTCATGATGAGGCGCTTAGCAGATGTCTGATGAACAGCTCGACGATACTTCGATCTCCCAAGGACACGGTACCTTTGGGATCCGCGGCTGGAGGCGCATGTTTATGTGCGGAGTGTGAAGAAGCCGATTTTGAAATATCAAATCAGGATCAATGTTCACAGGTATTTGGCTCGGTGGCTCGGACGCAGAGATAGATAAGAAAAGAAAAAAAGACAGAACTTGGAGTGAATAGTGATACAGTGCAGCAGTGCAGTAACATGCCAACATTTATACTCTCGCAGGCCACTAAAAACACACACAGCCGCCGTTTTATCAGTGTGGACGTACGTGGTGTATGAGCGTATCCACATAGGGAAGTCTAATATTTACAGTGGAGCCGTGCCCTGTCTTCATTGTACAGGTAAATGGATAGCGACAGACGCTTGTGTCAGTGTAGACTGACACAATTGATGCTGACGGTCTGGGTCGACGTGTCCTGAGAGCAAAGGAAGGACCGTCTAGATTTCCAGGTAGAGATGAAGAATTCTACCCCCGGGATGTTTCAGCCTTGAACATAATCGAGCCTGTCCACCGCCAACGTGGATGGACTGCTCCAAAGAGAGCCGAAACAAGGTTAGAGTGTGGGTAGCATACAAATGCTAACTGTATGCAAGGAGCAGGAGTGACTTCCAATAATAATCGCAGGTTAGCTGTGGCTATGGCTGTAAATAGGTCAGACACAGAAGAGACTCAAAAGTTTGAGATTGCCTTTTCAGCAGAATGATTTCAGTCACTCACGCTGGTATTTAATGAAAAAGCGCTTCAAAATGGTGACTATTTTACAGTGCTGATATTCTCATGCACATGCTTTATGGGCCATAATGTAGAAATCCAGTTTGAAAATCCCTATAGTGTACAGCACCAACGATATTCTAAAAGTCAGGCAAAATTCAGTTATTGGCTTCTTTCTTTTTTTTTTTAAATGTGTCTCAAATCTCAAATGGTAAAAAATTTGGAACTGATTCAAATTCTTCAGAGATCATTTTACTGAGTTTTTAATTCACACCGCCACATTGTTTTATCTTGAAAAAGCTTGCTGGTATTTTTGGTTTATACACTACAACAATGTTATGTTGCTGTTTTTTTTCCAATAACCTGGTTGCATTTTGGAAACTAGTACATTTTAGAAACAGTAAAAAAAAATATTCAGTATATAAGAACTGGCCACCTGTTGAAGTCATACTCACAAGAAATAGGGTGCAACATATCACCAGAGAAACCACTAACTACTGCCAATTGTGGCTGCCTTTTGCTAGTTAGCTCAGTTAGCCGTGCAGCTCGCGGTCCATGTGGGGAGGTCACTTTGTCGGTGCTCCCTCTGCTAGCACGGCAACTCTGAACCTGCTTGGCTGGGGCTAACTGGTTCGCACGCTAACATTAGAACACAATACAAGCTGTTATTCTAAAGCCTTGAACATTTTCAACCCAAATTCATACGTATTGCACTTTTAAGGAGTTAATTTCGAGGTGCTGGTAACACAAAAAGGCCTATTGTTTGCGTGTTAGTTGTCCATTTGAGCCTATAATATTGTTTGCTGCAATTTCAAACCACAAAAAGGGGAAAAGATGTCCCAGAATGCCAAGAATATCTAGATATGTATTTATTTTTCGTGCTTGAAATAAAAAAAATGTGAAAATAAGTACTTTAACTGCAAGATTACATGACAGTGTGGTTCAGTGGTCTCCCCTGTGGATAATCCCTGGAACAGTCATTCATGTGGAAGCCTTTCAAGTGCCTCACTCTGCGTTTTGGAGTATTTGGCAAGCCTCTCGCCCGAGTTAAATACCTTGTTCTTCCATTGATCTTTTTGCCTCGTCACTGGTGGGGCCAGCGTATTAACTTGATTGAAATGTGGTGGCTGGTACGAGGGGGTCGCAGTCAGGGGTTAACAGCCGTAGTGATTAAGGCTCGTTCTCGCCCAGCGCACCACTCCATAAGAATCACGCCGGCGTTCCCCATCAGGTGTGAGGTTGCGCTTATGCAAAAATGCTCGAGCAGCCTCTTGTACAGGCATTTCCACTGTGACTCAGAATGCAAATTGGTCAGCCTCTCAAACCCAACTGAATCAGCGAAATGAGAGGGGCGCGATGTGGCGGGGGGGGGAATCAGTGCACTCAGTGGTTGACACGCATCTACGAAAGCAGACAAAAAAAAAAAAAGCACGCACCTAGCTCACTCTCAAGGTCGGGCACTAATGGTAAACGACGAGATAAAAGCAGAGCATCACGTGCGGCTGTGGAGCGGCAGAGATAACATCGCAGCGAGCCGCTACATGAAACACTAATGCGGCTGTGTATTTAGGCTTAGGTTTATTTATATTTGTGCTTTTTTTTTTTTTTTATGAGAGCCTGTCATCTTTTCCATGATATTGAGACAAATTGCAGCATGGCCCTGAAAGCTACTCTGCTGATTAACTCTTCGCGGATAGCTTTTTATCTGTTGGCATTTGATGTACGACATCTTTGTAAGGGCTACGGTCGAATGCAATCACAGGCCCTTTCATTGCTGGGCCCCCCTTCACCCCACCCCCACCCCCACCCCCAGATTGCCTGCTAGTTCTCGAGGGAGGCCATCCCTCAGAAAATATTGACTGCTGGACAGTGAGCGCCTGTGTGTGTATTAGGAGTGTCGCTTCAGAGAGAAATTGCAAATGCCTTCCTGCGTGTCTTTGTGTGCGGTGGCGTTGTGCCTGTCTGTCGCCGTGTGCTAATGGAGAAATAGGAGGACAGAGAGCCATCCACAGGGCAAAGGTCACTTTTCTTGTAAAAGGAAGAAAAGGACATTTTTTCTCGATGCATTGCTTCCAATTGCGCCCGATTGCCTGTGTCTGTCTTTTGCCATGCTGTGGATGGCCTACACAAGCGCAAACATGCGGAGCTCCCGAGCTCGAAAGCTTTAACTCTCAACCTGCTGCACGCTTATCTTTCAGCAAGGCTCTCTGCTAGCTTTTTCTTTTCCTTCCAGCGGACCTCAATCATACATCTGCTACTATTTCCCATCACAAAACTGAGTCGAGTTTTGCTCATTGCCATGGCGGGGCTGCTGGAGAGAGAGCGGCTTCCGCGAAAAATGACGCTCACCTGTCCCGTATCTTTCCCCCTACACCGAAAAGCTTTTACAGCGCGTGTCGCTGCACTTCTCTTTACAGTCCAGCACAGACACAGACACAGACTCAAAGCAGGGTTAGATGGGCTCTTGTTAATCTTTTTTCATTTCTGCCAGTCATTACTACTATTAGCAATCTCCAGAGCACAAGTTCAGGGTTGCGCTGACTGCTTATGTTTTAAGACAATAAGGAGAAAGAAAAAGTGATTTACTGATCACACGAGAAGGGTGAGTTATCCTGCTTGGATTCTCAGAGTCAGTTTTGGTGTTGACTTTTTAACAAAGGACGACGTTATGGACTGAATATAGGTAAACTCTAACCCTGGAACTGAAATATATTTCTCAAAGACACATCCAACATGGTGAAAGGTGTTGCTCCGTCAGCAAAAAGCCATCGTGCTTCCTGCGTGATGAGATTTGGACATGCAGCACATAGTCCCACGCTGGTGCTAAACGGATTATCAAGTTACAGTAATGCAAGGAGTATCAAGGGTTAATCTGCTGTTGTGTTAAAGGTTAGAACTAGGTCAGCCGGGATCAGTGTTTGGCTGCTGAATGGGTTAATATTTGTCACCCGCTTGTCCGTGCCAGCACTGGACTTGAATCAAACTGAATAGCTTGAGTGATCACATACTGGGATCGTACTCACAAGAAAAAACAAAAATAACTTTTCAGACCGGGAAGCTCCGTGCACTTGTTATACTGTCTATGGACGAAAGTCACGGTGTATTGACTGGTAAAAGAAGGGCTGTTGATATACTGTTTCCTCATAACTGGTCAACACATATTTCTTTCTTATCCTAACAACCTTTGACAAAGAAGTTTTAATGGAAAAAACTGAACCAAACCTTGAATACAGTGGAGGGAGATTAGAAAACACGAATAGTGACAAACTTTTATTTATTATTTCGTTTCTATATATATTTAACTCTCCATTTAGAGTAGTTTGTGCTATTTTAGATCATCAGGGATAAGACGGGGTCTCCTAATTATTTGACTGGAATTCTGAAATGCAAAGCTGACAAAGCCCCTGCGGCCACAAACGAACACGCTGAAGCAGCACCTGCACACAGCAGGTTAACGCTTGCCATCCAAATGTTCATTAATGGTTCAGGGGATAGTTAGGAGCCTACACAACCTCTAATGGTCCCCCATCAACAGTATGTCCTCTCAAAATGTCCTTGAGCGAAAAACACTAAAGCTCTATCTGTTCACTCTTCTGAAATGTATCAGGACGTAAACATCCAAACATCGCCATATCACAGCGAAATTTAAAGTAGCAGAGAGGATACCTAGCCAGGGCACAACCGTGTCCGAGAGGCAAGTACGTTTAAATCGGAGTTGAAAGACAGTTGCAGTTTTCTGAAATGAAGCCTCAGACAGCTGGTGTGAGTTTATCTCACAAAGACACAGTCACTATCTCGCACACATTAATCCCCGCCTGTGCTATGGAGCTTTCTGCTTGAATGACAGTAATTATCGTTTCAGTCCTGACGCGGAGACAACACTCTTGATGTCTTTGTTCAGACTGAAGGAAGAGCCATGCCTTGATTGCCCACACAAACGTGATTCAAGTTTCACTGCAAAACACAGTTGTGCAGCGAGATGTGTGTCAGCATTAATGAGACAGAATGAGAGCTCCCTAGCGAATTACCATGGGTGATGTTTCCCTCTTTTTAACATTTTATACTATATTTGTTGTTTCATTTTGGCAAATTGGCAATGTGTTGAATTAGCTATAAGCATTTCCTCTTTGAGATGCACCCATGGAGGTACAGACAACTACCAATGGATTCATTGGATCCTGATGAAAACATCTGCAGACTTTCTATGATTGACATCAGAGATGATTACCACAGAAAGTGAATCTAAAAATATGAGTATAATTTCTGCATGTTTAGATTTCACTTATTCTGACTATTGTTACTCTGGGGTTTATGAATTTTCTGTTACAATTTAGTCAAAATATAGCAAGGACCCTTATGCAACACACCAGGGAGGCAGAGCAAGGCGAGCTTTATTTCACATTATACCATGGTCTGGGTGAATACTCGATTCTGATTGGCTGCAGGGTGTAGGTTAAAAAGTGATATACGGACACCTACTAAGTAGTTCCAGTCAAATTGACTGTTCACCGCTGTAAATCAATGCGCTAGCTGGCTTATCAAATCTGAATATTTTATCTCCAGCACTGAGTGCAGTCTTTCAGTCTTTCAGTGTCTTATCCTCTGAACACCACAGGGTGGCGACTGTAACACACAAGCTGCAGAAAGTTCACTTCCCCTCTAAATTTGCTGATATGCAAATAATCTCACATCCCGTTCACTGTTCAGCTCTCTGCTTCAGGCTGCGGCCACAGTAACGTTACACACGGCCGGTCATTTGTTCGTGGAAATCTTGCTATTGATTTGGGGACAATGACATGACTGGTTAGCTAGCTATTCATGTTAGCTAGCATACTGTCAAATTATATTTACTGTTTGTCAACCGTATGCAATGTTATTGACTTTGAATCTTGCTAGCATAGCGTTAGCTTTCTGGCTCATCGCTGAGCGGACTAGAATATCTCCCCTTGCCAAGTCGTATCCATGGCCCGTCCTATTTACTGGAGGAGTGAACAACGTTTCCGTTGCGTAAGAATCTTACGGGAGAGTAATGATTGTTCCAGGTATTAGTCAAACCCTCAGGCGTTACCAGGGAAACTAAGTTATGGCTTGTGAAAAACTTTATATTTTGATTGTAAAACGCATGAAAATGTAAATTAATGGTCCAAATTTCTTTTCTTTGGCAAGTGACCATGGTATAAGCGGAATAATGCCCTTCGAGGTGTTCATTAACAGAAATGAATCGGACTTCGCTTCGCGTCGGACGGTTCACGCCTCCGCGTCGTCCGATTCATTTCTGTTAATGAACACCTCGTCGGCCATTATCCCTTACATATAAATATGAATATCCAACAATCAAGAATCCCCCCCAAAAAAACAAGAAGTGAAAGTCTCCAAAATACAAAGTAGAAACCAAAAAACTATATGAAAAATGAATAAATAAAAATAAACAGAAACATATCACGGGGTAACACAGGAAGACACCGGAGGACACGGGAACATGTCGTCTTCCACGGTGGAACAGAGGTGGACACAGAAAAGTGGCGGGAAATCAAACAATGAGAAGGAAAACACGACACAAGGGTAAAACTTCAAAATAAAACAGGAAATCACAGGAGCACAACAAGAATCATGACATTACTCTCACTGCTGGCGTAAAAGTGCCTTAGTTGCGTTTCATCTCACACAGTCTCTTTCTTCCTTCAACTCACCTCATAGTTTAAAAAAAAACCTCTGGCTCCTCATATCAAACATTTCTATGTTCGGAGCATAATTACATCACAGTGTTATTATTCTATTGGAAAAGAATTGCATAAACGTTCCGCCTTCTAGAAGCATGACTTAACTCCTGAGGAATCCAGTCCAGGCCTTTTCGGGCTATGGTTTCTCAAACAAATTGCCCCCAAAAAAAAACGATTTAATAAAAAATCCCCAGATTGTTGAAATTACACTCAACCTCAAATTCTAAGCCAGATATCAGGTCCATGCATCTGGCGTCTCTGGAGGAAGGTTAGAGGGAGGGCAAGGTCACACCTCAGGATGCTGCATTTGAGCTTGGGCTAAAAACATGTCTTTGCACTGCGCAGAGCGGGATAGTGTGTCATGTAGCAAACTCTGCTTCGCTCAGACCATGTGAGCATGTCGGGGGGAAAAAAATCAAGGTCCTGCCCTTTTGAACAGTGTTCCTCTGCTCTGGGGTAACGGCCCCTGGGGTAGATAATAATGGAGTAATCCTCTTATCTGTTGCTGCTTCCCTCACCCTCACAGATCATTTTTCTTCTGCTCCAGTGTATCATTCCATACTGAGCTGGCACTGCGCTGAATGTTTTCCCATTTGAGTTTTGTGCACAGTTTGGGGCCCCGTTCAGATTACACTGGTGAAATGCAATAAAAATGAGAACATACACAAGCACTTTCAGAGATAAATAAAATGGCACTGATCCTGTGCCATACCAAAACCAGCAGGGCTGCCTACCTACGCAAGGTAATAAACCATTTCCTTGATTAAAATGTGTCAAATTAGTGAGAGGATAAACGGTCACTGTCCTTTCAATTTAAATGCCACTCATTATTTATAAAAACACGGAGAAGCTCAGGACTGTTTTGCCAGGCTCTTGGGTAGGGAAAAAAAAGATGATATTTCAGTGGTTATGTTGCTGACAACATGAAGCAATTTTTATTAAAACCCGTAAAAGAAATTCACAGGCACGCACAGACATGAGCTCCGAGGCTCACAATTCCCCCCCGCGAAGCTACGCACATTGGCACACATATTGGCGCCTCCGTCCAGGCTTGTTGGACACGGTGTGCGAAAGGTGCCCTGCTGGGTGGGTTGGTGACAAAGACTATTTCTGTACTCGCTCTCAGACGACAACGACACGCAGGATGTGAAGGAGATGAACTCTCATCACACCGTGCTAAGTAGCACCGAGGGGGAACGAGCCACACCTAACATTAGCATGCCTCTTTCTAAAGCTGTCGTGCCTCCGGGCCACCAGTCTGAAGGGTCGTGTGGGACCCATGAGTGCATGTGCAAGCGTTAATGGCTGATGCCCAGGATTTTCATTTTATCACTGTTTCATATGAAAACAGACAACAGTGGGGGTTTTTTTCTGTCTTTTTCAGGAAAGGTCAATTTAGCCAGAATTCATTTTTACCCCACATTTTTCAGATAGGTCAAAAACATCCAATGTTGTCTTCAGCTTGTTTCATCGGCGCACTAGTTACTACTGTTTAAGAAACAATTTTTTTTTCTGTCACATTTTGGTTGATTCTTTCTCTCATTCTGACCATACACATGATCAGACAGGTGCATCAGTGCATTCTTAGACACCTCCTGATTTCTGTTCTTGCTGATTGTGTAATGCAACCCGTCCCTTGCACTTTACCGCACTGAACGGTGTTGAAGAGAGTCTTGCACAGTTAATATGATTTGTGTACATACTATATACCCCTCACAAAACAAAAGCCTCATCTGTAACATATTGTGGCCGTTAATTTTAGCTGACACCGTTACCACCCAACACTCTCCCGTTCAACCGAAAGGTGCCGAATGACTCTCCTGTTCGCTGACGGGGCGATAAATGCTGGACGCACTTCTTCGCTCTCTTTTGCGAGCATGTGTTTATACTACCCCCACAGTGATGATGGTTTGTAAAGGAGAGCTACTCTGGTGTGATGATAGCTGTGCCCTAATTGGTAACACCAGCTCTGCATTCCGTCTGCGTGTTTCCAAGTGTTTGCATCTGTGAAAAAGTCGCTAAGGAGGTGTCTCTTTGGGGACTTCCTTCGCTGTGGATCCAGCAGCCTCTAACAGGTGCTAACTAACTCTGTTCAGGTGATTAATTATTGCTGCTTTTACCTATTTACTCATTGCTGTATTTTACTTATCTATTTTCTTTTTACTATTATTATTTTAGTTCAGTTCACTATCTTAGAATGATCTGGACCTGTAAGAACATTTAAAGAACCTTTAAAGGGATAGTTCGGGTTTTTTGAAGTGGGGTCATATAAAGTACATATCTATAGTCGGTCTGTTCCCTACCGTAATCACCGATCAGCGCAGCCTCAGTTTGGAGAAGTAGAGAGCCGCTCCAGCCCAGACGCTCAGCTTTGTACTGCAGTGAACGAGGGTCCAGCGAAAAAGCGAAATTAACCACCTAAAACAAGGCTCACCTAAAAAAATCTATAACAGTTCAAGTGTAAGTTGTATAGGTAAAATTCACACCGCTTTACATCACCGTCAGACCGCGCTTTCTTTTGGCACTACATTTTCTCAACCACAGAACCTCCGTATCCCTACGCCTTAGCGTAACTGGGCAACAGCTGATCTGTGAATCCTTAAACTTAACTCTCCGTATCCTTCCGCATTAGCGCTCATGCGTAGGGATACGGGGGTTCTGTGGTTGAGAAAATGTAGTGCCAAAAGAAAGCGCGGTCTGACGGTGATGTAAAGCGGTGTGAATTTTACCTATACAACTTACACTTGAACTGTTATAGATTTTTTTAGGTGAGCTTTGTTTTAGGTGGTTAATTTCGCTTTTTCGCTGGACCCCGTTCACTGCAGTACAAAGCTGAGCGTCTGGGCTGGAGCGACTCTCTACTTCTCCAAACTGAGGCTGCGCTGATCGGTGATTACGGTGGGAAACAGATCGACTATAGATATGTACTTTATATGACCCCACTTCAAAAAACCAGAACCATCCCTTTAAGAACTTCTTAATTTGCCATTTTTTAATTTCCACTGTCCTAAATTGGATGATGTGTAATTGTGCCTCTATGTTTTTTCCACATGTGTGTATGAGGACTCATACATTCTGCAAACAAAATCTACCTTTGGGTACTAATCAAAGTAACTTGAACTTGAACTTGAAACACACAAGGAGGAATAAGGAAAGGCAGTCTCACAGTTGGATTGTGAACTGGATTGGTTCTGGCACTGAAGCAATGGCTCAGCGTCAAGCGTAGGATGAGCATTTTATCGACATTTTATGTGACTGCAAACTGGACTTTTGACTTCTCGGTCCACCTTTGACCGCGCTTTATGATCACCTTGGTTTTCCATTCCAGAAGTCCAAAAGTTAGAGTCAGTTATCGAGTCAACCCTGGGATTTATTTGATCCTGTGACCCCTCATGTTTCTCGCCTCGGCTGTTTGCCCAGCAGAGTTAATGCGCCTCAGCGTCTGATGCATGAAACTGATGCATACAGCTTCATAATAAGTGACGGGTGTGACGTCTAACCTTTTTTTTTTTTTTTAGATTTGACCGGGAGATTTTGGATCTCTCTCTCTATGCTCCTTGGCAGAGCACAGGATATTCATATCGTACCCACAATGCCTTTCTGTTCTCACCAGCACTTCCTTGTTGTACTCGGCCAAGGTGTGATATCATATCACATAATGGAATCTAATAGAGGCGGGAGACAGGGGGGACATGGGGAGATGCATTGGCTGTTGCAGGAGGAAGAGTGGGGCCCATTTGTCAAGCCGTTATCAGTTGCATCCTGGAATTTGTCAGAGTCAATAACAAGACTGGCTGTGCATTGACAGACAAGCCTCTAACATACAGTGAAACTGTAATTTTTCACCCGGCATCGGTGTCTATGCATCAGCTCTCTATATATTACGGCTTGTTGTGGCAGGGATTGAGGAGACACGGAGGAGACACCGATCACAGGAGTGGAATACCAACTAAGAGTGGGTTGGGTACGTAAATAGCAGGAGAGTTTAGACACAACAGCCCTTTCTGTTTTCCGCCGTTTGAAGAACCAATATTGGATTTGGAGATAATGTGGCGCAGATGAAACGCTGGCTGATCAGACGGCCATTAGCTGCATCCTGCCGCTACCCGTTTCAAGTGTTTTTTTTTTCCGCTCTCCTATCCTCTCACAAATGCTCTTTAAAGTGTATTCAAATTGATGTTTGGGAATCCTTAAATAGAACAGTGGGTGTAGGAAAGGCGTGCGCGGAGGAGGGTGCAAAGAAAAACAAGTTGATCTTTGATGTCTGTGTTTTACTTAACCCTCCACAAGGAACCTTGATGAGACTCCAGGATCGATGGCTCTCCGGGGAGTACAAAAGATCAAAAATGGGCCCTTCCACTTTTTCTCCTCTTATTCCCGATCCCCTCAATGGCTCTCCCGTTTGTTTGAGCCTGTGCACCCCAAGGACGGTATGCCTCCGCTCGTTGGCTCCAGTTCCATTTTCAAACCCTGCCCGGCAGCATCCTGCATAACATAATGATTACTGTTTGAGGAAAGTGCCTCCTGGGGATGAAGAAGCGAAGCTGCGGTTGAAAAATGATGTTCCCACACAATTATGCGAGGACAGTGTGGGATTCCCACCCCCTCCGCCCTCCTCTGCATCTTCTGGCCATCGGGGAAAAAAAGGAAGGAGAAAGAATCTTGCTGTTGCCTGCAGCTTCAAAGTTGTGGTCGGAGTCAGAAAGGTGTGCCAAGTATCACAGCTGTATCCTGCGATCGATGACCTGGCTACCAGAGAGCTGGGATCAATGATGCCCTCTCTGTTCACACTGCAGGCTCCTCTTGTTTTTTTGTTTTTTCCTTCTCATGGTCATGTGCTACAGTCCTGTTTTTCCTTGCTGAGCCGAGGTGGTGCGATTAGCTGCAGCATAATTTCAGGCAGACAGATGGAGAAAAAGATAAATACTGGCAAAGTTGTATTTATTCAATGCAGATTGACCTCAAATACCTGTTTTTTTTTTCCATCTGCCAAAATTTTCAAGGGCTGCTCATGAACATGTGGTCGCAGGCTTAAAAAATAAATATATAAGGCGCCCGGCCCTCTCTTAGACCTGATCCTTTATTACGGGGTCAGACAAACATGGCACAGCAAGAGCTAATTTCCGCCAGTTTCGAGGGCAATCGGCTCATCGCGTCTTTAAATCCCGGCGAGGAAGGGGGGTTGCACTTAAACAGCGGCTAATGCTCTGATGTCTGTTGCGTCTAAGATTTATACATGCACCTCGGATAAGCTCAAGGATGCAAAATGGGCACAAGTGACTGTTGGGACCCGGTGTTAGGCCCCGTTTCTTGTTCAAACTGTGTGAAAAGTGAAATTTGAATTTAAAATTAAAATTGTTTGGGCTTGCCAAATAAGTTATTAATGTCTTTAGATCAAAGTATTTTCAAGATAAACTTAATACACCCTTGTCTTGAAGGACAGGCTGCCAGTGGAGCTCAAATTCTAAGCTCTGGTCTGATTGACGTTTGCAAGAAGGGCCCAGTTCTAAAACGGCAGTCAGGGCAAACTTCGGGCTGCTAATTCCTCCTCTTCCTCTGAGGTCTTTTGGCAGGCGAAGAGCTCTAGAGAGAAAGGTTGTGGGAAAACCATCTCACTGCTTTATCCAAATTCTGCTGCCCGGCACAGTCGGATAAAGAGGCCACCGGCACAGCCTCCAGTGTTTCAAGTCTGATTAATCTTCTGATTAGGTTAAATCAGCAACGCTTCATTGGAGTGAAGCCCCCCCTCCCCCCACTCTGGAAATTCTCCCGTTTCACGAGAGAACTATATATTTTCCCCTTCCTTTCTTCCCTCAGGCTCTCTTTGTATCTTTGATGATTATCTTTAAGGTTAAAGTTGTTGCTCTTAATCGCATGCCTCACCTTACAATAAAGTATTCAAAGCAGGCGCTATCTAAGCCTTTAGGTTTCCTCCGTGGACCTCTGCTGCATCACCTCCTGATTTCATTTCATTTTAGCTTCTGTTAGTAAGGGCTGCCCAAGACAAACGCCTTCTAAAAACCTGCGTTCGATCGAGGCTCTGCTTATTGTTTAAAGGGACAAAAGCTAATGAAAGTCAGGTATGGGGGAGAATGCCTTACTTCAGGCCACCGGGAGATACAATAGGGGACATTTTCTGATTTATCACCGGAGTTGGAGCAATGAATAGGAGATGTTAATGAAGGTCAAACAGCAAAACGCTCTCGCTGCATTCATATTGAAGTTGGGTCCGTGCACACACACACACACGCACGCACAATCGACTTAGCCCACCGCTGCTTAATGATTGGAGGACACTTACTTCACACAGTGTCTCCTGTTCTACTGGATAATGTTTTTGTAACGAGTTCCCACCTAATTAGCCTTTCCGGTCCCTGCGAATCTCTGAAACATAGAATAAATAGGACATGAATCTACTGATGTGCGAAACCCAGGTAATCCTCTGGTGTATTCAATCGTCGGTTTTTGTCTTTTTTTTCAATCGTCACGCTTTGGTGGTTGGTGGTAATCCTGCGTCTCTTGGCATGAACCCTTTTGTCTTCAGAAGTACAAATGAGTTTGTTTGGCTTATTAATTGATTCTTTAGACATGTTCTGTGTGTATGTATGTATCATTTCACTATCGGACGTGATGATTAGGCGGTTGAAAAGTCGATCTGCAGTTTCAGTTGGATGCTGTGTGTTTGTGTTTCCTGTCGGTCTTTTCGGTTATGTTTGGAATCCGATATCTCGCTAATATTTTGGGGCTTTAATAATTTTAAAAGATTCCAGGTGGGTGGATGGCCGGACGCTCATGTTTTTTTTATGAGCAGGTTTTGGGACTAATTAGATGCCGTAAGAGCTCCATTTTTGCCACTTATTCGAAGCGGCATCTTAGGGTATGTCGGGTAACTTGTGGAGGTCCAGTTATTAGTTTTTCCAACCCCAGCTCATCTCAGTAAAAGAGATCCACATCAAGTCTCATTTCTGTGTGACTCGAGCACATGTGTGACTTGGAGGAGCAGGAGCGGTTGGCTGGTTGAAAATAAAACTGGCACGCACTTCAATCATCCTCAAAGTAGAGTCTTTGAAACTGCACGTTGCATTTAAGGCGTTTGGCTCATGTCTTAGTGAGCAAGTCGGAGCTCTTGACACTTTGACACGACACGTACTGTAGCTGTGGGTTAAAAAAATAAAAATCACTGTTGTGCTGTGACATCCAGCCTGTGACCTTTTAGGTACACGATATTCTCTGTAACATCAAGGCCACCCCTGCTTCCTCTCCAGATGCAGGAGCCCAGAGCAACAAGCATCACTACTAAGTACAGCTGTGACACAACCCTGGTTGGATATCGCCCCTCGCAACCACACTGCTTCAAGTTACACAGGGCACCAACCTAAATGGGCTTAAATTTTTAATTTGCGCTGGAGAACAGAGATCACATCTTGGGAGGATAGCATATCTGTAATTTATTTAAGAACCCCGCAGAGGGAGAGTTATTTTGGAGGCGGAGAGCTGGAAGGGAAGTATCCGTGTGGCATTTTTTGTCGGGCCCAAGGGGTTTGTAGGTAGACTCCACTCGGCAGTGACCTTCTCAGCGATGTGGAGGAGCACTGAGGATGAACATTCTATTTATGTAGCAATCCCCGGGTAAAAAAAAAAAAACTGTTGAGTGCAGAAACTGTTTCTCTTCCATCCTCAGGAACAATGGAAGTGTTTGAATAATTGATTTGAAGTTTTGCTTAAACTCCGAATCCTTTTGCATTTTACCAGAGAAAAGTGATTCGCCAGCTCTGTCACCCCACAGCCGGTCTCATCTTGAATTCCTCTTCCGTTTGAAGGCACACTTCTCTGAAGAGTCCCATGAAGAGTGCTCAACTTCACATGGTCAAAGACGCGTCACCTGCGCCGGCGTGAAATAAAAGCTTTGTCGCTCTTAATTAATGCGGGCACTGATTAGCGCTGACAGGTGTGTTAGGGGTTCTGTTTACTCGACAGCAACAAGCATGCATACACCAATCTGCAGTAATTTATTAAAATCACCAGCAAAGCTGCCACTTATCCGTGGAGGTGGGGTGCATGTGTACACGTGTGAAAGTGGGGTAAACGGGGGGAGGCTGCAGAGGCTGATGATGGTGGCACGCTATCATGCAGTTCATCCTTAATGAGTGTGGATTAGCGGGGATGATCCGGGCTTTGCAAAACCCCTGGTCCACGGCTGGTGGAGGTTGTGTGTGTGTGTGTGTGTGTGTGTGTGTGAGAGAGAGAGTGAGTGCTGAGAGATGACATCATGACAAAAGCCAAAGTCAGCTTGGAAACCATTCCCAGAATTGTCTACAATGGCAGATAACTGTAATAATACATTCGATGACCCCGAGTGTGTGTGTGTGTGTGTGTGTGTGTGTGTGTGTGTGTGTGTCTCCCTGCCAATCACCATGCAGCGCCTCAGCCTCCTCCTCCCTCACACAGATGAGCATAGGAACTGATTAATATTTCTCTGCAGTGATTTATTCTTTTGATTTAATTATTTGCGGGCTGTTGCCTGCGAGGGGATAACGCGATGTGTTTGTTTCTATATATTGGTTTTTTTTTTTTACCTTCCTCAACATTCTATAAAGACGAAACATCTAGAAATGAGAAATGGGAATTAGAATGCATTGATTATTTCATGACTGGACCGCACCATGTTTTTCGGAATGTTTTGTCGATAATGCTAAAAACCCCTAAGGCATGAATTTTTGAGTGTGCAACCAGTCGGAGCAGAAATTACACCACAGCTAAGAGAGGAGCTTGAAGAAGCTCGTGATTTGTGACCATAATGTCACACCTGTTTGAACTTGCATGCTGGAACTTCTCTCCCTTCGCAGCTATTGGGAAGCTTCCCTTGAAACAGTAAAGCTGCTCAAAGGGCGGCAGGTGATGGAGTGCCTGTACCAAGAAGTTACTTGGAGGAAATATGCGGGAACGCAGCCAGGCAGTGCGGATAAAAGCATGCATCCGATGTAAATGCCATCTCTGAATGAGCAAAATTCTTTTTAAAAACCTTCACACTGGAAGATCCCAAAATTGGCGGAGGCAGGAAGTAGCCTCTTCACACGGGTCTTGAAGCTTCGGCCTCTCCAACTGGAATAACCGAAGCCCTGTTTTTGACCTCGAGGTCAAGTTAACGCCCTGCTGTCTCCATTTGGTGACGGAGATTGGCCGTAGCCTCATAAAGACACTATGGTGATGTGTTTTCCCCGGACCCGTCCTGTCACAAACACACACGCGATGCATGCACTGTAGTGTATTAGATGGAAATCACATAGTCAGACAACAGTTTGAGTAGCAGCACACAAACATGTGGCCTGGGAGATGATTTATAATAATTAATCCGCTGTGTCCAGTCCGACAGCCTCCCATTCTAACCCTCCACCAATCCACCACACACACACACACAACCTCCCCACCCCCTAGTCAGTAAGGCTCAGGAACACAGCTGTGACCACCTCGGCGCCTTTCCAGCCCCATGTCACCAACGTCCCTATCGAAGGACATCGAAGGGGATTTAGTCCGTCCATCTCTCTCTGTCCCTGTTAAACCCCAGGACCTTCACAAAGGAATGCGCACTGCACTTCATCATGCCCATCATATCATGAACCATTAACATGAAGGCCTACAATAACATTATTTATGGAGGCGTTAATATTAATATCGACCTGTGTGCTGTCAGGCGAGCTGATTTACTGAGCGCTGGAATGCCAGGCCGTGTCGAGGTGGCAGGTGGTCTAATTGAATATCAGTCACCGCGTACAATCTGCCGATAGACACTCGCTCGCCATTGACCGGGCACGCACGCAAACCGCCCAATCTACTTGTACAAAAAAAAAGGCAAACTTACACGCATGACCTCACTTCAGACTAAAGCAAGCCCTCGGAACTATTCTGTGTGCGCAGGCCGACATCAGAAAGGTCACCTCGCAGACTTTTTAGCCAATGTTGCATGGCAATAATTATGACTGGGGCTCTGCTGAGAGCATGTTAGTATAATGGAGGCTGTTGTACTTATCTGCACAAAACAGGCCCCGTTAATGAAACTTCAGGCCGAGTGGCTCATTGCTGGAGTGTTTCATCTGCAAATTGTGGCGTTGGAGTGTGTGTAGGTCTTCTGACAGAGCGCAGAGGTACAGAATTTGTTAGCTGGCATGGACAATAATGAGGTTGAGGACAAAGGCACTCTGGTTGAGTGTGGGGTTTGTTTTGAGGGCAGCTCTTGCCAATTTCAGTGAATTTGAGGCACTTTGACAGAAAAGGCACAAAGTATTTTACACAAGACCTAATGTGTTTGGATTTGTTTGTGCTCATTTTTGGGGGAAAACAGCACAGGGTTGTTAAACTGAGCCATGGGTAGATAAAATAACTTTATTCCAATTTGCCTTGATACAACAAAGCCCAAAATGCGAAATATTCAGGCTTTTGTGATGCCATTTTGTCATTCGTGTGATTAAACAAGCCATTCTCACTAAACCCAGGATTTTTCCTCCAGAGGCTGGAGTTTGCATCCTGTTTGTGATCAGGAGAGATTTGGGCCTATATACGTAATGTAAGTCAGTCAACATACATAAATGAGGTAACTTGTGTTACGTTACGTGATGGGACACTGAGGGATTTGAAAACGTATCGCCCTTGATGCCCGAATGACCAATGTGACTGCAAGGGATACGTGCCTCCTCTTCTATCAGTGAAACCGTGATACATTTTCATATCAGTTTCATCATTTAATGTCATAAGATAGCAAATTCTGCTGCTGTTTCATAATATCCAAGTGCGCACGCAGTGAATGCAGGCCGTTGAGTCGGGACTCACATTTAATTCCTCTCACATGGCGTATGTAACTTTTCTTTCTGGATATTCAGTTATTCGTCCACACAGCTGGATTGAACAAACACGTGAAATACACGGACTGTTGGACGGGAGAAGGTTTTCAAACCTTTTTGCTCCTGCATGGGGAAAATAGTTGTTTCTGATCTGATATTGGGAGATTAATCTCCTCAATGTCTTCAAAATTCTCTCTTACAAAGTGTTTCCTAGTTTAAACACTGATTGAGATGATACATGCATTAAAGTGATCTAAGACAGCAGTACTGAACTATAACACAGCTGTGTAGATATGTAATGGCACAAAACAAAAGGACGTTGCAAGCAAGACATTTGGTCATTCGCAGTATTTTGTGGGTCAGAATGCTGCGCAGAGTCGATTGGAATACATTTGAATGACTAAAGGAGGTTATTATCCAATGAATGTCTCATTATTTCTTTCTGGGAGCCCAGAGGGGCCTTGCCTAGTGCCTCAGTGCCTTTTCTACGTGGCTCTGAATTGAAACAGTAATTTCCATGAGGTCGATTCTCCTTCTTTTACATTTGCATTTTTCGGCATTTAGCCAATGCTCTTAACCCGAGCAGCTTACAGTCAGCAATCAGGTGGAGACTTGTTCAAGGACACTATCAGGAGAGCACACGCAGCTGTTGACATTGTGACTGCCGTAAAACCTACGACACCTGTGACGTTTGTCTCACATTTCTTATTATTAGAACGCTTGGACAGACTTTTTTTTTCAACATAATAAGAGTTCTTTGAAACATGATATGCTACAGGGTTTTTCTCCAGATTTTCTTGAGAAAAAAGGTGGCAAAGATTCAAACCTGCATGACATAAACACTGTAAACTTCTCGCCTTCCGGCTTGAGGGCAGACAAAGACTAGGGACAGAAAAGGGTAAAAACGGCAGAGAGCCGTTTAGAGACCGATGAAGGAAACAAGCTGTCCAGTGTGACCAGTGAATAGATACCGACAGGTATTCTTTTTCCAGTATAGTAGTATGATGCAGTATTAATTAAGTCACTGAGTCACATGACAGAAAAGCTATTGAAAACACTGCAATTATTTTTTATTCAGATATTTATGTTAAATAATTGCCCACTAGCAAGTAATAACTGTGTTACATGAGACCAATTTAATAGTTTTTTGTACATAGTTTTTTGCAACAAGTCGACATAAAACGGTGTTAAAGATAACATTAGTTTTGCTTGATGAAAACAGTAATTTATTGACGGTCCCTCAGTGAAATCTCTGTGGTTAAGAGCACCGACTCAGGGATGAGCTAACATCACCTCGTATTGCCAAAAACTAAAGATGGCACTCGAGACCGAACGTCTGAATAGTCATCTTGAAACTTATCTCACCACAGTACATTTTTCTCGAAACACAAAATGTCAGCTGACTCTATGGTGGCTGGTCTTTAACCAAAGCTAACTTTAGTGTCCTTGCCCCAGAGTGCATCAGAGCAGTTGTTGAGGAAAGAGCTTTAGCAGTTTTGTCACAATTGCTTAACATAGGTTAGACATGGAAAACCCTGTGTGAAGGCATACAAACCATGAAATGTAACAGGGTTGAGGTCCATTGGCTTATAAATTCAGTAAATTCCACCTTTCTTTGCAAGGTTATGTTTAGGAGGCTTACATTCCTCCTGCTGGAGAAAGGGACGCTTAGTGGGGCATACTGGGAGGAAGAATTCACCCGCTATGTTGATGTGTGAAACGACCGAAACTGAAATTAGTTTTAAGAAATTAGACCGAGTGGATTCATTGCAGCACACTTTTGTGACACATTAAACGCAGCACTGTATTTATGTCATCCTCTCAGGCAGGCTGTGTGTTGAGCAGCTGAGCGAACTGAAATCTGACCACGCGACGTTGACATAAAAAGACATAAGAAGCGTTTTAAAGTGAACAACAACGAAACCCTGAAAGGCACAAGAACTGAGCATGCAGATGAATTCATGAGATGACTCAGGGTTTCTGTCATGATACAGAAGTGGTGCCTGACTTCCCTGCTCTCTTCCTTTTCGCCCTTCCTCCGATCTTACTTCTCGACTTGTCCTCTCCTCTCTACTCTGCTCCTCCCTTGTCTTTTCCCCACCGCTCATCCTTAACTTCTCCTCCTCGTTCCTGACTCCTCTTCCATCTCCACCTTGTCGTTTCCTCACAGCTTTTCCGCTCCTCCAGCTTGTCCCAGCCCGACTCCTCCTCCTCCTCCTCTCCTCCTCTCCTTCTCTCCGGTCCTGACTTACCCGCTCCTCCCCTGTCACTGCCTGCTCTCCTCTCCCTGAATTAGTCCTCCTCCCACCTCTGACTCCTTTCACTTCGCTCCCTGAGACATCCCTTCCTCTTGATTTCCTCAACATCACATCCCTTCCCTGCTTTTCCGCGCATCGCCTCTTCTTCCCCTTTGTCTCTCCTCTCTTTACTGTAGTGAAGCTGTGGTTAATTACTTCGGGGTGTTTCAATCCTTTTGTACCTGGAGAACAATGGAGAGTGAGGAGGTGGGTGAGGGTGGGGTGAGGACAGGACAAGAAGGCGCTCAGAGGGAAAAAAAATCCCTTTATTTTTGTCACATCAAGGTAAAATCCGCGTTGACATTTCACTGTCTGAGGCCGAAAAGTGCAGTTTCTTTTTACTTTTCTCATAGCAGACCCGTTGACATTTGCACAGAGTAGGTCGGCCCTGTGTTTCTTTGCTTTTGTGCTTTTATTTTCCCGTGTACACGCTCAGCGAGCTCTCCGTTCCTCTATTCTGAATGTGCTCTATGCGGTCACGTTGCTAGAGAGAAAAATACATGGACCCATTTCTGAGCATGCATGTTTTCATTTCCCAATTTGCCGTGCACCATGATGCTCGGCCATCTGTCTCAGCACGGTGACTAAATTCAATGCCAATATGTTGCAGGGTCATGAGAAAACAAACCAGAGCTGCTTTCCACACGAGTGGACGAAAGCATAACTTAACCCCCTCCCCACCACCACCACTCCACCGCTCAAAGAAAAGAAAAATAAATAAATAAATCGCAGACAGAGTTTGAGCAGCAGGCTCTCACCTGCATGCTATTGTGAGGACGCCGGGTGAGATTTCCACTATCTTAGATGTTGATTCAGGATGAGTTTTAGCTTCCGTGCTGTTCGGCTAACCCTTCATTCCGGCTGATTAATGGCGACTCGCCCAGGCAAGGGAGTGTCTCATGCGACGGAGGAAGCGGTAGTGCAACAGCGTGTGTGCAGTGAATAAATGCTGTACATTAAACAAATTCCCCCGCGCTCGTCTTGGCAGCCAGGCATGTGGGAGGAGGGAGTATTGCAGAATCGGCCACATTTTTTTATTATTTCTCTTTCTCCCCCTCGCTCTCTCCGTCTCTCTCTCTCACGGACACACATGTGTGCTCGCGGGTGTGCAAACAGCCGCACATGCATCGACATCCAGACATTTATTTCCACGTACCGGCGCTGCTTGTTTTTAAAGCCACCCCATTCAAAATGTTTAAACACTGTCTGGTGCACTCACGCGCACACACATCTACTCCCAACGCTCCCCCAGTGCTGCAGTCGGGGGATCCCTCTGCAGCCAGCCTGTTAGTTGACACTGATTGGCCAGCGAGGGCCGACCACCCCAGTGGCCTGTCAGAATAAAGGATCATGTTGACCGTCGGCCGTCGACGTAATAATGCCAATAGCGGACGCTGGGAGACAGTCTACAAGCAGAGTCCTCGCGAGACAAAGCTGGAGAGGGGGGGAAGCCAATAACATCAGTCTGAGGACGGACAGTCACTTGCAAACATTTCCTTTTTTCCTCCCACGACATAGCATAAAGTTCTCTTATTAACGTCAACGTTTTTGAGAAAGTAGCGATTTAATCTCCTAAACGGTTAATATCTCTAAATTTAATCTGCAAGTGGAAGTTCAATTTTCCTGTGGCAGTCACACCCAGATGATGTAAACGTCCAGATTTTAATTACTTAAAGAGGCAGAAGGGCGCTCCACACCAGCGCCGGCCGCTATAATTCAAGACTGAAAGCATAAAAACATACAGTGAGCCCGCGTTACGCCGCGCGGATGATAATATCACATCATTGACATTGCATTTGCACTTGGTATGAATTATGTGTTCTCATTACTCGCACTCCACAGTATCTGCATATTAATTTGATCTTGGTATGCAGAGCTTGCATAAATATTTTATTTTTCAACTCCCTTTTAAAAAAAAAAATTTCAACATAAACTTTGTGCCGAAGTTAAAACTCCTATTTAGCAGAACCACAACAAGTCCTGCCATGCATCTCTGGGGGAACTCTCCTATAAGAAGCCGTGTGTCTGTATGAATTGATTGTCCCTGTCGCCCATTCCAGAAATAATATTCATATCGTTATCTAGAAGCACACTCTGGGCGAAGGGTAATGATGAGCTCCTCTGACCTTTCACTTGAGATAACCTTCCTCGGCTTCTCAGTGGAAGCTCCTTAGGGTGGACTCATGGCCGCCCACGGCCGCGGACCTGACCGGGAGCATTGACTGAATATCGAGTGAAGATGTGGCGCGGCAGACATGGCCCCAGGAAGCGTGGAAAACTGGCAGAAGCATGTGTATGACCACACGGAAGTATACATATCGATGCACACACAAACATGAATATGGATACACGCCTCCGTGTTAATGTATGAGTCTGTAAATACAGTACACGGGCGAATATCCAAACACCCATCGACCACGCTCGTGCACGCACGCATCCCCCTCGCACGCACCCATGGGTTTGGACCCAGGCTCATTAAGAGATGTGAAGGAGAAAATGATCAAAAAAAAGCCAGGAGGGATTTCATGCAGATTAGCACTCCACCGCTCTCAGGCAATCAGCGGCAAAAGCCTCCTCTCCGCCCGAGTACTGTCGTCCTGTGGTCACAAAGGGCAAAGGAGGAGAGAGAGAGGGAGAGAGGGAGAGAGAGGGAGAAACTCATCTCAGCGTTTGTCGAATTCCCCCACCTACCACTTGAGGAGGCAGTTCATTTAGTAGTCCCTTTCATTAATGTTTCTCTTTCATTTTCCCTCTTTTTCTCCCTCTACCCCTTTTTCCATCTACTTTAAAGGTACGAGTGAGCGGGTAACTCGAAGAAGACGAGGAAGAGAGGAAGAAGAAGAAGAAGAAGAAGAAGTCGCTGGAGCAGCTGAAGATATGAAGCTAAAGAGGTTTTGAAAACAACCCAGTGGTAAGTGGGCAGCTAATTTTTTATTATCTTCTTTTTTTTTCCGCAGCGCACCGCCAAATTAGGAGAGTCATTTTGTTCTCGAGAAGGAGGCTCACGCCCCGCTAACTACTGATTTCACACTGCGGGTTGCAAATTTATTCTTCATTAACCCTCAAGTCTGTCCTTATTTTCAGCCCATCAGTATTCTTCCCTCAGTTTTCTGTCTTTCCTCCACCTTTCCATATTTCTGTCTGTGTTTGTTTACAGATATTTCCTATCCATGTCCATCTCCAGTGTCTCGCCACTGCAGATGGCACCTCGTAGTTGCCTGAAGCTATCTGCTGAATCTATTTTGCTACAACGTCTTTTTATTTGTCTCTGTAATTCGCAAAGCGGGGCAGTGACAGAGCATGTTATCACCCCCCGAATTGAGAAGCTGTGCACCTTCGGGGCTCCACCCAGAGAAATCCGGACGCATCCGACAATAGATTTCTCTCCTCAGCCGGTGAAGTCTCCCTGCATCTTCTGCACATCCTGTGTGCAACCATGTGAACAGTTTCGGCTCCACAAAACAGTGTGAAAGTTTGCCGAAGTTTGGTTGAAGGGTGACACGGCAGGTCCGGCGTCCTTATTTTTATTTTTTTCCTTTTCCTAATGATCGCCGTAACATGACACATCACAAAACTGTCATCTTCCTCCACACACTCCTGCGCTCCAGCTGCTAATCCCATCCATCCATATTGACAGCCCGAGCTGACACCGAGAAAGAGCTATCATCTACCTGTCACAGCAGACTGCCACTGAGGGGCTCCTCCTGTACCTCTCCAATTCTTTCATTCAACCAACCGCACTGGTGCCTCTCAGACCTGGAAACTGTCACGCATCAGTTTAGAAGAGTAATGTACTCTAGGCGGATGGCTTTTTTCCGAGTTCATACATATTCACTCGTCTCCACGGTGATGCATTCCACTAAGTACAGAATTTATTTTTCACAATGTTTCCACACGCACATGTCATCCACAGGAAGCCTCTTGAAATAACACCGTCAGCCTCTCTAACTGAAATCAATTCCAGCCTTTAAGTCTAGTTAAAAAATGATTGTCTGCTTTAATTATGGATTTTACTTATATTTAATGTCTCTTCAGATGGGAACTCGAGCCCGGGACAACATGACTGGAGCTTCAATAATAAATTCGATTAGTTGGAGAGCAGTCGGCAACTATTTTGATATCAATATTCAGTATTTTTCACAATCAGTATTTGTCAGAGGATTTTCATATTTTTTCAGCTTCTTATATGTGAATATTTTGTGGTTTCTTCCATCCTCTACTACAGTGCACTGTACATCTTTGCGTCGCAGACAAAACATGACATCTGAGGACGTCACTGGCATTTTTGGAAAGTTTCATTGGCATTTTTTCACCATTCTCTGACATTTTATACAAAAAAACAACCAATTGATTAAGCAAGAAAAAATAACCAACGGATTAATCAACAATGAAAATAATTGCAAGTTGCGTCCCTTAACATAATAAACATTTACTTTACCCACGCCAACACGTACAAAGAGAGGTAGTACAAAAACTAAAGCATGGAAAACAACATTAATAACCCTAATTTAAAAATCCAAGTGTGCCCGTTGGTCATTGATCACAGTCTTATCATTTCAACTGGCTTCATCCCCAATTTTTTTAAAAAAGCGCCAGTTTTCATTTTCGATGATTTCGATAATTTTGGAATGAAACCTTTACGTTTAATGTTACTGTACATGATTCATCTGCTGTAGACATGTGCACTAAACATCTGTGAGGATGAATCTCATTCAGCCATATATTAAAACACCAGGTTGGCAAAATGTCCTCTGTACAGCTTCCGTCCACTGCATAGTTTAAATTCTGAGCTGAAATATCTACTGTAGTTGACTCTGCTGCCATTACATACACTGCACACCCCATCCTCATTTCCATATCATCTCTTGATTATTAGTGCTGTTGGCAGAGCAGTAGACATGCAGAAACTGCGGATGAGTGTAGGCTAATAGGTGTCAGAGCAGATGTGGGCCCCAGACGTCCCCTCTCCACGTGCAGGGGGTGGTCTGCTCCTTGTCACTCCGCCGCCGGAGGCCACCAGCCTCGTATTAACAGCTGTATTTGGCATATTGGGCCGCGATGATAGTGAAGCCTCAGTGACCTGCTTCATTTGACTGCGGAGGCGAGATAGCACATCTGGACCCCCCACCATGGGCTCAACAAGCTGGAAACTGAAGCGCACAGAGGGAAGACTGTCCACATTAGATCCACTGGTGGGTTTTACTGCCTGACTGTGTGTCGTTTGTGCGTCAACAAGGGAATTTGAGGGAAATTTTAAAAAAGCTGTTCTCTGTAAACTTGTTTGATTAACAAGTTGATGATTTATTCGTCTGAATCCAAAGTTTCCTAAAGCACATTTATTTTATTTGTTTCCGGGGATACTCTCTTTGTCACAAATATTTGCTGTTTCCAGCTCACGGAAAGTTACTGCTTTTCTTTGTCATTTATTTTGTATGTTATAAATGTACTTTGAAAACCTCTCCTTGGCCTCAGGAAATTGCCTAGAGCATTTCTTTTTTAGAAATGAAAAATACATTGATTATGACAATAATAACCGTTAAGAATAATATTCTGTGTCATTACAACTAGAAATAAACATTGTTATATAAAAAGAAAATTTAAATAATTACATATATGTAACTGAGGACATTTCACATTTGAAAAGTCAAGTTATGGCAGCAGTGGCACTAGAATAGCATTGGTGTCTTTTTGGTGTCTATATTGTTGCCTGTTGTTGCAGATAAAACACATGTTCACACGGTGAATTCAGGACTTTCATTCTAGAAACCAGGACAACAATTTTGTTGATAAAGTATGCCTAAAAATGAGATATTCCCCTCTACAGGGTAAAACACATTGAACTGGACAGAATGTCATTGACTATGATGTTTATCCTAACTAGTGAGACGAGCGTTTGGTTTCTGGGACTAAGGGCAGTTTAAGTGAGCGCTGCAGTTGCTGCTGATTCAGGTGCACCCTTCCCTTTGAGCGTACCTGTCTTTGCCAAATCCCTAAGGCCTTTGCACCTGAATGAACAGGGAGCAGCAACTGTTGGCTGAGCTTTAAAGACAGCTTTTTTTGTTTGCTTTTTTAAGGAAGAGAGAGACACGATTTTTTTTAAGTGGCTGCTGGGATGTTAGCGGAACAATTAAACAAAGCTCTGCTAATCTTTACAGCTGGCGTCGAGAGGCACCGTGTTGCTCGCAGAGCGGTGTCATCTGTAGCGCCTGACAAGCTGGGTAATGTGCCCCTGCGAGCCGCCACCACCCTCATCACAGCAGTGCCTTCGCTGCAAACTTACTGTACAACCCTAATATACATCATAAAGAGAGCAGCAAACAAAACTGCACGGCATGAATTTGCATTATTCAATTAAATGTGCTCCAGTTTTTTGCAGCGGCATTTAAAGACATGTAAATTCACCTCCAGTATTGAAGGTAATACATCTGATTAGGCCAGCTCATGAAATTTCATGGTATTTGGGAATAAAAGATGTTTTGCCTATTACACTCTCCTCAAAGTAATGGTGGAAAGCTATGCTCAGTGATGCTTTTTTAAGGCGCCCCCCCCCCCCCCCCCCCTTTTTTTTTTCCTCCATGTTTTGTATCATGGTGACACAATTTTCCATTGTGCCTCTTTTGGTTCTTGGAACACATCCAAGCTTAATTTCAGTCATCACTTTGTTTAGTGCAGCTCAACCATCAATTCTGACAACCCGCTATAGTGAATTTGAACTCATCTTCACACAGCATTTTATACCACCTGGAGAGGTTTGGCTGAGCCTGCAGACATGCAAACTTCAGCAAAGTAGTTGGCAAACTATCCAGCAGAAGTTTGGGGAAGCTGATGGATGAAAATAAACAACCTGCTGATGTGTCCTAATATAAAAGACTTATATTTTTAGGGTGGGGTGGAGAGATGCTATCTTGGGTCTATTAATGCAGTCATCACTGCGTCGCCCCGGGCCGTAGGGCCTAATCCAGAGGAGTGAGAGTGAATGGGACTGTGGCTCGGGCTTGCCAGACCTACTTAGGTTCTGGTTGAGAGCACAGTGCTGTGTGGGCGAATCTATTCTGTCCTGGGCAGGGCACAGCATAAACATTGCCCAGGGAACGCAGGCAGGCAGGCAGGCGAGCAGGCATGCAGGCAGTCAAGCGGACAAGAGCAAAACTACAAGGATGGTTGCCTTTAATTTCCTTTCTACTGACTCCTCTCAACTGTCCAGGGCCTGAGAGCAAGAGAGGGTAAAGAGAGAACACGGCGTAAGTGTGTGGAAATTACCTGTAGGAGCTCTCTTATTTTCTGGGGCTTCACCAAAGTGTGTACTGTTAACCACCTTCCGCTACTCTCTCTCTCTCTCTCTCTCTCACACACACACACACACACTCAATCACACTCTTTCGCAGTGAATCTGCCCCGATCCATCCAGCTGACAGCTGTGAAGCAATGACTCGCTTGCTCCTCTCTTACTGTCTTTAAGTGATCTGTGTTTGCTCCATGGCACTCTGGTGCTCTGACCCTCTGACCCTGCGTGTAAACAGAGCACCGCCGCTCCGCCATCTACTACCCTGCCGCCACCATCCCCCCACCCTCCACTACCAAATAAGGAAGAAGGAGCCACTGAGAGCCAGCAAGTCGGTCAGCCAACCCACTGAGGAGGCCATTAGCGAGAGGTTGGTAGAAAACCACCTCTGGCATCACTCATCACTCCCGGTCTCTCCGGCCTCACCAGCCTCTCCACGCTGTGGAGATGCACGAGCACGCTCGTGGCATGTGCATGAACACCCACTGAAAGGCACGCTTATTTCTGCACACTGACCCGAGAAGCATTAAAGGCATTCAAACGCACACACGTACAGTAGACTGTATACAATGATACACATTGAAGGGCGCATGTGCTTGAACGTACGCGCAGTGAAAGACACACAGCACATTAAAAATCACTCAGAGGCACAAGGCCGCACAAAAGACGCATTCACAGGATACTGTGCATACACGCAACATGTACAGTAATGATTTATCGCTGCATATAAAAATACCCCTACACACAACATGAAGTAAACGCTGGGTTGCATCAGCAAAGGCTTCTAAACAATCAAAGATGTATTTCTACCTTTGCTGAAAGCTGGAGTTATATGGTGCTATACCATTACAGGTACTAAGTCAGTAAATGTGCTTATTACTACACAAAGCCTCAAGCCAGCATAGACCTATTGAACATATTAAGGCTAGAAGATGTTATAACTGTTACTGAAGAGACATTGTTACATCAGTGGTATCTCCGAAGATTACAATTCAGCACGATCCCCAGAATAAATGTTAGCCAAGTAGGTTTCTGCAAAACCACAGGTAAGTTAACACTTCTATCTTACAAATATATCTTACCATCTGTGGTAAGATATATTTTCTTTTTATGTTACAACTTGATTAGGTTAAATTTTCAGTTTCTCTCAAAACCACATTGTTAGGGTTTGGAAAACATTGTGGTTTGGCTTATGATACCTGCTTCGGTCGGCGCCAAATCGACTGGAGATGGATATTAGCCACAAAAATGGCTAATATAGACCTTAGATGTATGTGGTTTACAGAAATGTTAACTGCCAACGTTATATCCTGGTGACTGGGCTGTTAAATTAGGCATGTTTATACCTAAAATGATATAAATAATTGTTCCACTAGCAGTGCTATCATGGCAGACAAGCATCTCATACGGCATCTAGACATGAAACACAGACTCGTTTTTTGTTTCCTCACTTTTGCCACTCTCATCCTTTAAATGTTAAACTTGCTGCTTGCTTATTTTAGAGACTCACAGACTTCCCCACACAGTAGCTGCAGTCATGTAGGAACATCCACAACAAGTAGTTACATGAATATTTGATATACAGCGTGTCATAAAAGGCAAAGACTGGTACACATGAAACACACCGGTGGAGAACATATGAAACCTTCACAAGTTTACAACGTTCACAGTTAAACTAACTGTCTGCTCAATCCAATAATACCAACACTGAAATTGAAATGCACCCTGCAAGCGGCAGCGGGCACAATATAAAAGAGCACTTGTCAGTTTAACAGGATTCACAGGACACGCAGTTAAACACAGTAATGCAAAACACTCGCTCTGTGTCTGTGTTTTTGTCTCCCTCGGCCCTCACCCTTTCTTCAGAAATTCTCTGGTTTATTTGGCTGCACTCTTTCACCTGCCTCCAAATGTTAGCTGAGTTCAACAGAGCTGGAGGGGAAACACTCTCAGAGAGAAAGCCTTATTGAGAGCGAGCTGGCGAGGAGAAATAAAGCAGATGCACGAGTGTTGAAGGAGAAAGAGAGGCAGCAGCGAGTGCGTGTTTGGTAACAGAAAAGTTCTACTGACTCTAAGGCATTATGCTAACAAACCCCACTCCATAAATTACACATTTATATGATGTCCTCTCTGCAAAGGCCATTGTTAGACTTGTTTGGTGGAACTCTTGTCATGCATCATGCTGGGATGCATTCAATGACGGACTGGATGCACAATAATAGGATTTTTGGTTACATTGCTCCGAGCTTCAAAACCATGCAAATGGGTCAGGCTCACTCTGAGGAGTGAGAAACTGAAAACATAACAGCAGTGAGCAGAGGCACCAGAGATGTCACCAAAGTAATATTACTGATAATAACACAGATCACTTTTGAAATAGTGTGATACATGCTCCAGATATTGTTGTAAAAATCTGTAAATCATAACTTAAAGGAGACACGCTATGCTCATTTTCATGTTCGTCATTTTATTTTGGGTAACTACTAGAAAAGGTTAAATGAATTATGCAAATGTGAGACGTAGTGTGAGGTCAAGAAGTCACAGAATTAAAGGACTGCTGACGAGACGTTTCGGGCCATTCAGGAGCAGTGTTTTCTGTGGGAGAGAGGAGCTTCTGTTGGTTTGGACTATGGACTTTTTAAGACCTTTTACATGCAAAAGAGTAAAATGTCATGTCAAACACTGAAGAAAAAGTTAAAGCGGGAAAGACACAATGTAACGAATTTGACGTCCACATATGCGCTCGTGTGTCTCCACAGAGAAAGGCATTACACACAACAAGACGTCTGAGGAGCGCAAAAGTTCCTCAAAATGCAGAGAGGATTTATTCTCTAGCCAGCAGCATGTAATGAATCCCCTCCCTGCCCCTCCCAGTACACCCACTGAGCCACCGTCTCCGTTCTCCAACTCCTGTCTATCGCACTGCTCACTTGTGTATCAAGGTAATGAATTCATAATCTCTCTCAAGCTCTTTGTAGATCTGTATCGTGGTGGAAGATAAGAGGCAGCATCATTGCACTCTAATAGCCGTCAGTCTGCCTTTGCTTCTGCCTGCTGTGTGTGTGTGTGTGTGTGTGTGTGTGTGTGTGCGTGTGTGTGATAAGAAAATTACCCATCACCACAAAAACTCCAACACACCATCCTCCATTTTGGCTTCCAAGGAGAGAGAAAAAAAAGATTCGAGCCCAGAGCGCAGCCACTTATCAGCCAGCTGTTGAAGCTACATGTCCACCAAAGGCAGTGAATGCCTCTCAGAGAGAAGAGCGTTAAGCGCTGAGAGCCACCCCGCTTTCTCCCTCCCTTCCAGTGTCTTGTTTGCACTACAACGCCACATAGCACTTTCCAACTTCGCTGACAAACACCCAACCACGGGGAGAGTAAATATCCGAGAGGGTGAGGCGCGCTCAGAGTAACTAAACTTGCGACGGGGGTTGGCTCTCGAGGGCCGCCAACTGCGGCGTGCTCTTGTTTTTAATTGTGTTTTCGGTGGGGTGATGAAATGTCCTCCATTTGAGCGCGAGCTGGCAGTAAGTGGGTTGTCGCCTCCAGGGACAGAGTGAGCGATGGCCCGCTGCTATCGGAGGTGATTGTGCCTCAACCCCTAGAGGTGACAGATGAACGGAGGGGAGCAGGGAGACAATAAGGAGGGGAGCCACGTTCTTCTTTTGTAACAGTCTCACGTGGAGTTAAAGACGGGACAGAGGGACAGTAAGAATTGTAAGAACGCTTGTAAATCTGATTGAACTACGGCAGCGGTGACAAATCGGTGACATTCTCGATTTTGTGGCGTTTGAGTTGTGCGCTTCCTGCTTCTGTAAATATCAACAGTGATATATTGAAGGAAAAACCCTGTCAAAACTTTGGTTAGTCACCATTGTGTTCACAAAATACAGTTTGCTGACCCTCTAACGGTGGCATACATCTTTCTATGTATGTGAATAGTGTGTGTAAAACAAAATGTCTATATGTTTTCTGGATTTTTTAAGGGGAGAAAACCAAAGAAAGTCTTAAATGTGGGTCACTGCAAAAAGAAACAAGTGAACATTATTTTATTGTTTTACTAAAAATGATAATTTTACCTCCACAAAGAAGGTAATGCTTCCACCTGTGTCCATTTGTTTCTCGGTTGGTTGGTTTGTCAGCAAGATTACACATAATTTCCTTCAATCAATTTCCAGGAAACTTGAAACGGAGGATGGATGTCAGCCTGGAACATACCCCATTAACTTCTGGTCCTGTTCCGGATAAAGGGACAGATCCAGGGTTTTGTAAAATAACTATATAGCATCCATAATGTAGTAGTACTTCTGTATAATTTGAGAGTCATGAAGTGGCTTTGTGTTTCTGCTGGACAACAGTGACGAGAACACATTGTTGCGGGGATCACCTTCACTCGTAGACACAGCCGCTGACAGAAGGAGGCCAGTCGCTTCAACGAGGTTCACCAGTTGTTGGGCGGCATCTTCACACAGAACACTGTGTTACACGATTCCGTAACGAGACGCAAACGATTAAACGCCCTCCCCACGGAGCGCTCGCCACATCTTACGGCTCCCTGAATTTACATGGCGTTTATGAACACTCACAAGGAAAAACAAAAAGTGGAGAGAAGGAGAGCTGGGGAAGAGGGCTCCTAGTGTGTGGAGGAGTCTCATTATTCTGTTATGGATTGCACATGTCAGGCGGTAAGTGCTCTTTTTATCCTTCCAAAGCACTAGCCTCGGCCACTGAGCGCATTTCCCTACCCCGAGTGAAATTTACCATGTTAAGGCTCGCGCCACCAGGGGAATGGTGGTGAGAGCTCTGGGTTGCCGCTAAGATTTACCAGCCTGATTAAATAAGAGGCCATGGTGTGAATAAGAGGCCAGGGGAGAAATCTACGTAACATAAACACATGTTTTTTTACTCGCCAGTTAAATTGATTAGCCCCCTCATCCCCTGTCCCCCCCTCCTCACAACCCCCTTACACCTCTTTATGGTGTGTTACATGTCACGCTGGGTTTTAAACAAAGAGCAGAGAGAGGGCAGTGGAGGATTGCCTGTGGCTCTGGGTGGCTTTCTGCCAGCAAACAGCAAAGATGGGTCTTTTTTAAAAAGAAGGGCCTGTTCCCATCCATTACTGCCTGCATACTTTGAAAAGTTCACACGAAATATACTGCCTCTCTCCCTCCAATAGGGGCGGGGAGAGCCTTTTCATTTGATGCACTGTGCCTCACAAATTGTAGATCCATTGGAAAGACCTACTATTTCAGTCTCATTTCCTTTCAATTTTCGCATCATACACCCTGGAACTTAATGCTTCCGGAAAGGTGCTTTGACAGCTATCAGCATTTTTCAGCTGGGCTGTTGGGCTGACCAGCAGGACAAGTTTAGTTTCAAGACAAAGACCACGATGGCTTTTAGATTCTGGAATCAGCAAGTCATTTCCACTATATCCTCTGAGCCCAACAGGGTTTTTGGATTATCGTAAAATCTCAAAACAAAAGTAAAGAAACCTTGACTGGCCTCAGGGGCACATGTAGTAACGTTTGGCTGCCTGCTGGCCGGCGGTAACTGACTGTGGGTCAGTTGATTGATGTGACTCCAGCCTGCGTCTCTCGCCTCCCTGCTGGACAAAGTGGACACCAGCTGTCCCCATTCAAATTCAAATCCCAGCAACCAATCGGGATTGCTGTTTCAGCTCAAAGCCAATGTGAATGGGCGAAATCATGTTCAAAATCCCTCCTCACTTTTGAAGTTGTCGTAAATCAGGGCAATATTGTTTTCTTAACCGCGGCACGCAAGTAATCACTCGTAATCATCTTTATTACAGTTGATGACAGTTTTGATGTTGTTGCTTTGTTGCACTCGGCACGGTTTGATTATTTTTTATTATTACTGAAATTGAAACACTTTATGCTAATTCTATTAGTTTTGAAATTTAAATGGAAACAAGGACAACCAGGACATGATATGGTCGAGCGGCTACTGGGAAATAATAAATATTCATTAATCAATTAAAACTAAGCAACTTTTTTCAAATTGTCATGATGTCACACAGAGCAATTTCTAATTTAGAAATCTTAATAACTCCATATTAAAGATGAAACTCTGGTTCTTATTACAACTTGCAATGTCACTTTGACTTCCAACTTATTTCCACTACCATCTCGCTCAGTGGTCGAGTGTCATCGTTCTTATATTATTAAAGAAATGCAAATGAAAGTGGACTGAATGTAACTAAATACATTTTACTCCACTCTAGGATTTTAAGGTACGTGTACTTTAGCCTATGTGAGTATTTCCATTTTCTGCTGCTTACTACTTCTACTCCACTACATTTCAGACTTCCTTTTACCCCACCATGTTTGATAAATTAAATTACAACTTAATTTACAGATTAAGATCAATACTCAGTTATAAATTTTAAATATGATAACCTCAAAAACACCAATCCACAGGGGAAAATCCACCCAGCAGTATATAAAGTCGGCCATATGAAACATTTTCAAATTTAACCCACAATCACTATTTGAAACGTTAACGTGCACATTAATGCCTGAGTGATAACAATAGAAAAATAGGATGAAAAGGGTTCTGCAAAAGGAATAGTGTCAGTTTTGTCACTTTCATTTTGAAACTATTGTAAAATGACTTTAGCATTTGGCTCAGTCGCACATCTTACATCTTCGTAAGCATATTCATGTGTATGAAACAGCTGTGAGACGTGTACAAACAGTTGCACACAACTCCGAGAATCCCCCTCAGAGCATTTCACTGTACGCCGCTGCACCACTGCGCTGTACATGTGTCCCTACTCGTCCTGCCATTGCAGCACAGTTTTCTAAAATAGTAGACGAGCGGCGGTATTTCGCTCCGTTAAAGGTCCCGTTGCGTTTTGATTTCTCGACCGAACGTGACTTGAACGCACCAAAGCGGTGGGGTTTTACGATACGCGACAAGTGAGGAGACCAAGTTTATGAGGCGGCAGTGAACGCAGCACAGGGCTCCGTATTTTTCTCCCTGCAGTAAGAGGGGAGGGAGGGAAAAAAGAGGGGGGGTATTTGACTCCTGTCTCCCCACCCCCAGTCGGTACGAGGTGGATTTGGGAAGGAGAAGGGGGGGGGGGGCGAAAACCTGGGACGCGGAGATAACGAGAGGCACCAATAAAGAGATACACATTTGGAGATCCGCGCACGGCGGCGTCGCGCACGGATTATTACGGGGTGTTTTATTCTCCTCGCGCTGAAGAGACTCCGGCTCGGAGCGTCTCATCTGGAGGAGGAGGAGGAGGAGGGGAGAGGAATACAAACGGCACGGGAAATAAAATGAGTGTTTCATGCTCGCTCGCTCCGTTAACAAGTGACTGCTCCGCCGCCGAACAACCTGGGATATAACGGTGATTTTTTTTTTCTTCCTACCGTCGAAGATACGAAGAAAGTGTTTTCTCTGAGGGAATACGACCGCTCACCCACAAAGAAGACGGATTTTAAAAGCTGCCACCCCCCCACCCCCCGTAAACCAACCGGGGGGTAGACTCACAGATACTTTTGTCACGAAGTAAGTGCCGGCAACTTTTCTTGTGCTTTCACAACTATCGAAACACGCTTCATAAGAGTTGGTAAAGCTGGTTGGAGGTTTTCGTAAAAGAAAAAAAAAAAAAAAAAAAAAAGCGAATACATGTGCACGAGCGGAGGGACGTAACGCTCTTTCGACTGTGCCATGAAAGCTGGACCGTTTTCGCCCGCCGGGTGTCTGGTTCCTTGCGAGTAAACCTCGGTGTTTCTGTGGTGCTGGTGGGGAGAGAGGAAAGTTTTCTGCTGCTCTGTATTGTGTTTTAAACTCACTTGCTTTAAAGGTTTTGGTCAACTTTTCCTTGCATGTTGCTCTTCTTGTTGCAGTCGATGAATTTCGCATTTGTGCAGATGTTCACTAAACTCTGTCACCCCGCTCGGATTTAACCCTGAGCCTCCATCCTGGTGAGATTTTGACCTGAATGCATTTTGGCATTTGGGAAAAAAAAAAACAAAAAAAAAAAAACGTCTCCCTGTGTGCACATTCAGCTGATGTGATTCAGGCCAAACGTTTCATTTGTAGTACTGAGAATAAGCCCAGAGGTACAAATTATACAGTTGATGTGTTTAATGAAAAGTGCAGAGGGTTTACTGTTTTTCAGAAGTCCTCTTCAGAAGATGCTGTACTAGTTTTGTAGTTACTTCTGAGCCTTGTGTGGATTTTATTGTAGTTATCCATGCACAACAAAGAGCTCCTACAAGTTATTTCTCTAATCTTGGTAATATCCTGTTAAATTTTTCAGCATTACTTCAGGGTAATCGTGCACCTTGAGAGGTAACTTTTGTGTCTCATTGTGCTGGAAAGTTTAGATGCAGCCCCGGGCTGTGGCCCTGCTTTGCTTTTCTTTTTCTCGCCGAGGCAGGCTACGGTAAGTCAAGTGAGTCCAATTTGAATTGCAATGGATCTTAATTTTATCAGAACATTTAAGGCTAAGGCTTCCCCAGGCGACATGCAAGCCTCCCCTCCATCCCTCCTTTCCTCCTCACCCTCCCGCCCCAGCAGCAACTGCAAGCCAAAAAAAGATTAGTGATGCATTTCATTTACCGGGGGTGGTTGCAGAGCAAACACGCTGTTTGTTTTTGTTCCCGCTGTTGATAAAAATCGCAGAGAAGTAACTAGAATTTTAGTGTTAGAGTTCAGAGGTCAAGGTCGGGCACAGAAATCAAGCTGGAAAATGCAGCCGACAGACAAGGCGTCACATACCAGTTAGTGAGGTTTCTGGCGTCTGATGCACGTCTTCCACATCTTCGTGAGCCAAAAACCCTTCCTCCATTGCGGTAGACAATTGATTTTCATTACGCTTTATTCTATTAATTCTCCAAACGAACACACAAACATTCTCGACACAAATTCTACCAAACGCAGCGTTCGCACAAAATTTACAAAGTATGTTTTCAAGGTGAGAAATTTGTAAGATTTCAAATGTACTCCTTTATAAACCAAAACTCTTACTTCGGGCACCAAGGAATTTTGCATTCTTTATAGTTCGGATTGCATTTTTTCCCCCTTAGGATGATAAGGGCTTTGCAAATCAGCAAAGTTTTGGTTTAGTTACCCTGAAATTGCTCGATAAGTCGGGTCTCGAGGGAGCAATTCTTCTGGTCGCACGCGCACATCAAAATCTGTCAGGTGCTTGTAAAAATTTGACTTGGTCTGACTGCTGCTCCTGGAGTTTATATTGCCTCAAACAATATTTCTGAGGTTGCGTATGCTGTGAGTGAAATGAAAAACAAAAACTATTATTGGCACCTTTATTACTGTTTACAATAACTTACATAATGTTAACAAAATCCAGTAAGATGTATTTTTTGGTGCACCCAAATTGTGTGCTGGTGCACCTCAATGGAAAAGTTGGGCACACCAGTGCAAACGATGTATAAAGTTAATCTTGAGCCACGGAAGTGCTTGAATCGGACTCTGTAAAACCCATACGAACTCTGCAACTAAGGTGCATTTCCATGTTTGATGAAAAATCAGATTTTACCCCTGTTGCAACTCCGAATCATCAGTCTTCCATTCCACCATTCATTCAGCCTGCTAGCTTGTATAAATGAACCCATTTGTCTTATGATGAGAGTCACATGTTGATTGTCAGTAGCGAGAAGGAGTCTTGTCCTTCAGAGTAATTGGACAACACGTATACCAAGAGGCTGTGCGTCAAGTGTGTTCGGGATTCCTAATGTGGCTTTAATTGAACAATTTATCACCACTGATCACTGTCACATAACTGGGCAAGAAAGACAAAAAGGCAATGAAAATGCCAGGGATAAAGCTGCCAGGCACGCTCGGCGAAGCGTGACCGGCGTCTGTCACAGCAGCATCAGCAAGGTGCGCTTGTATTTAATTTAGATTATTTATTTATTTTGTCTGTTGGAAAAAATGGCAGATCGATGCATTTGTGAGTGGTGAGCTTGTAAGCAGTGGTAATGAATAGTGGGGTGGGGGGGGGGGGGGGAGAGAGAGAGAGAGAGGAGGAGGAGGAGGAGGAGGAGGAGGAGGAGGAGGAAGGGGCAGTGAGAACATTACATCCTTGAAAACTTATTTTATTGGACGAAACTTTTGATTTCTCCCCGGAGCTCCTTTCCCTACACTTAGAAGAAAAGCTAATTGAATTGTGCCCCGGATATGATGCTTCTTCCCCCCCCCCCCCCCCCCCAAGTATGGAGGTCTTGGAGAAGTGTTCTCCTCTGGGTTTTGAAATTCATTTCCTTTGCAATTATTACTTTCTGAGCTGTTTTCCTTTATTTCCCCTACCTCAACAGTAGGGTGTATTCTCTCATTTTGAATGGGATCAAAGGGGAGACGAGGAGATTCTAGATAGCTACAGGCCTCTCACACTAACTGTAAGCCATTCAGAGTCATGTATTTTACATATGGAGAGAGTTCACAAGTTGTTGTCTTCCTGACTGTTTTATACAGTTTTTGCTCTTTGGGGTTCTTGACATCAAGTGCGTTTTTGACATTTTGACGTAAAACCTATGAGCTCTTGATACCTTAAGAGATGTTTATTATTAAAGGCTATTGAGATGCTGCACTGAAACTGAAAATAACAAGCAGTGAAACACTCGGTCGTTCGTAAAAGCCACCCATACTCTTGACGAATTAATACACAGGTCTAGACAAGTGGCACGCAATGTTCAGCAGTCACAAGACCAAAGCATCAATCAGCACATGGTACGGGTTTACTTTTACGTTTTAATCCTTAGTTTATGGGTTTGTACAATTGCACAATTACCCACCATTTTACCACCTGGCGCCCTGTTCCTTTCATTCAAATCCAAATGGGTGCACTTTCTTTTTTTTTTTTTTTTTAGCATTTTGGTGCCATCAAGTGCTTTGCAATTAGTCACACTGCACTTGATGCGACAACACAGTTAATAACAGCTGCTCTGAAGTGACTGTCATCTTCGAGAGAAATGTGCGCTGTGCAGAGGCGCTGTTGCACTCACAGCTAATTGTGTTTATTCATTTTAATATGCTCTGAGTGCTAAATCAGTGCTCTTCCAGCGACACGAGGTGCAATTAGTCTGGCTGTGAAAGCAGGAGGCAGCAGCAGCTCCATTCACACTGCCCCTTTCAGAGGTTTCATGCGCCGATTCTACGCATCTCCGTCTGTGTGAAAGTCACAGATGCGGAGAGGGGGGACAGTCTCGCTCCAGCTATGATGCTTATCAGGAGTGTGTCGGTCTGATGGTGTTCACAGTCTGGGTCTTGAGAATCAAGAGAGTCAGACAGCGTCCGCTGTTTACTGATGGTGACGATGTAATTATGTTATTTAGAGCAAAAAACTTAACTTTGACACTTTCTAGGACGCACGGTGGGTTAGTATCTCAATCACAACACATTATGACAAGCATCCATACGATTATAAACAGTAAGCACATACATGTTTAGATTAACAGGAGGACACCGGGGAAACACGTAAAAAAAAAACAACAACACAGGCCTTTGCTGCGCTGATATGCTGAGTCTCTGTGTGCAAAGGGCTACTGTATCTTGTAGTGTGTGCCCCCTCCTCTCTTTGATTCGTAGATTAACCGATTTTTGTGGCCTTGTTATCCATAATCATCAATGACTTTATTTCCACTTACTTCATACATTAGGCAGCTGATGTGCTTTTACACTGCTAAATGATATTAATGACATTCCATACATTAGAGTAGTTGTTATGTTGGGTTCCTACATGTCCAAGAACAACTTCCAGAATCACTAAGAACTGGGGGGCACCTTCAGGCAATAAACTGTGGTTTATACTGTATGAGTAGTAGATTTTCTCCAATCATGAAGAGTAATTATTGCAGCCCTCAAGCCAGAAACATCATTTTGCATCTGAGAGTCTGTATACACACACGCAGTGTTGCGTTTACCACACCTGAATGTAGAGCAACAAAATAAGAAAAACATAAACTGAAGACCCTTTTCAAAGTGCATGATGGAAACTTACTCCTCTGTGTGCTTTTGACATTTGGATTGTTCTTTTGCTCCATGTTGAATGTTGGAGCAACCCACAGGATGTCTTTCCCTGGTCCTCCTTCTCTGTGTTTGTGTTGTGCATTGAATTACAGAAACAGTCTATATACCACTGTCTGTATTTTTTAATTTGGAAACAGGTCAACTTTAGACTTCTGTTTGTGCAAGCCCCTGCAATCTAGGTGTTACCTAGAAAAAACCTTCTCAACATATCTGTGCAGAGATCTGTGTTTGTTTTCCATAACAATCTGGCTTCTGTTTCAAAACACATTATTTGATGCACCTGATTACTGTCACTAAGTAAGTAATAGACGAGGGCAGTAGAGCTGCAACAATTGCTAGATTAATTGAAAAGAAAATTAACTACCAAATGTGAACCGTGATCGATAATGTCTGTCATATTTCAAGCAAAAATGTCAAAAGTTTGCTGGTTCCAGTTTCTTAAGTGTAATGACTTGCTGCTTTTCTTTGTGATGTATGATAGTAAATGAAGATAATGTGGGTTTTGGAAAAAATAAGCAATCTGAAGATTTTTTTTTTTTTGGAAATTGTGATGGGCATTCTCAACAGTTTTTTGACTAAACAAGAAATCTATTCATCATGGAAATAATTGGCAGATTAATTGATAATGGAAACAATCATTAGCTACAGTCATAGCTCCCTTAAAGTCATTGGGGCCTCCCATTTTGTAAATGTACTCTCAGTACTGTAAGGCATATGGATAAAAATATCGGAACGCTTACGCCCAGGGTAGCATTATTTGTCAAGACAGAAATAGCCGGGCAGTCAAAGAGGAAAACCAGAACATTGCAGTCACAACAATTTGAAACATCATCAAGGTTAAACGTCCAGAGGTTGGTGTGTCATTTTCACTCCACAGACCTACATTTTCAACCTGGCCATAGGGGGAGAAACACGAGACATGAGGCTGGCAGAGGAATTATTGACCAGTCGCTCAGACACCCCTGCTGGTTGCCTTGGGTCTAAAATTGGTAGCTGACCTCGTTGGGGGTGAAAAATGGCCTCGACCCTCCTGGCAGTGCCCAACAGTCATCTTTGCACACTGTCTCCCCTGAACTTAAAAGGTCACTGCTCCAAAACAAGCCTGCCATGGTTTTTGGGCAGAGGTAACGGAGGGCCCAGATAAGACAAGGCTGTGATAAGGTGTGTGAACTCAGCAGGATTGATCCGTCGTTGGCTGAGTTAAAGTCCACCTTGCTACTTGGCTGACTGTCAGGTTGCGGGGTTTGTGCGCTCTTGGTTTTTCTCCATCCCTATATCTTCCTTTCTCACTTTGTCTTTCTCCAGCTCTGCACTTTCCCGACGTTCCTGTTTGGTTTGCTGTCTTTATATCCCTCCATTCTCTTGTCCTCTGCCTACCTAGCTTGAAACGCTCTGCGTGTGTGTAAAATGCAGAATTCCTCTCCTATCCGAGTCTTGTCTACATCACTCCTACTGACGGATCAGGATTAGATTCACATGCACGTCTTTTCAAGATCTAACTTGGCCGCGTTTACACCTGAGTTTTATGTGTAACATGCTTTTTTGCCCTCGTATCACCTCACGTGTGCCAGGTGAAAAGGGAGTCTTAATCATAGTATTTGCAATCGTCGAGTTATTGTGTGCAGAAGTGAAGGCAGCCCCTCATACACATAAGCACACTAATCCCTGCCAGACTATCTGGTAAAGCCTCGGGGAATACATCGACACACTGTCACCTCCCTAGCCTCCTGCCCGTTCCCTTGGTACCTCCAGGTTTTTACAAAAATGATTCGCTCCAGCTCCTTCTGATGAAGTGACAGTAATCTGCTTTTGACGACAAGCAGGAGCAGACCTTCTGTTGATGGCTGCAACTCCCTCATTCACTCAAGTCTGCCTCCCTTAAGATATAACACTCTCGAACAACAAGTGCATAGTTTGTTAAAGCCTGAGAGGAGACTATACCAAACACTGTTGTATTCACACAAACACCCATTTATTCCCCTTTCCCTCTGGCCCTGATCCCATCCTCTTTATGGTTATGCAGTTAATGTGAACTGGTGTTTCATGGTGAGAAGTAATTAACACCCGGTCTGGGACAGGCATCAAATGGACATGTCTGGTCCTGCCTCTCTGTCTGCGTCTCCTCTAGTCGTCTCCTGGCACTGTTGGGTTGCTCCTGCATTACGTGTGATTACCAGCTGGCCTCCCCCAGACTGTTACACAGAGGTTCCCCTTGGGGTGTCTGTCTCCTCCTCCTCTTTGCAAACTAGGTCTGGCAGAATGGACTGCCCTGCACTGTGGCAGTTTGACCCCTGTGAGGTTTTAGACACGTGGGAGTGGGGGGCCTAAGGACCCCCATTCTTACCCCCGAAGGGTTTGAACAGGTTGCAGTTAGCTCATTTAAACGCTGCTCATGCAGGCCGTTAGATGGTCCCCACCAGCCTGTTGAGCCATCTGTATGAAGGGTATTATTTGTGAGGCATGATGCGTTGGAGTGGAAAATATAAAAAAAAAAACATTTCTGTTTGTGCATGCACTATAATTTGAGCCTGTTATAGCCCTGCAAGGCGATAAACTTTTGAACACATTTTCAAGATTAAGTGCCTGACAGCAGACTGGTAAAGAAGGTCACTTTTCTCGTTCCCAGGAACAGGCTATCAGCAGGAGTGAGTCCTGTTAAAGTTTCCCTGAGTAACACAGCGAACCGTTTCATGCTCACTCCCTGTACTTTGCTTAGTCCAGTATTTCTAAAAGCCCCAATAATTAGTAATGTGATTGGCGGTCTGTTAATTTGTCAGTCCTAACAGCAGCCGAGGAACAGTACCACTTTTACATTATCGCCTGTGATTGGTCTACAATGTCAGGAACTGATTTAATCCTGATTCTTCTGCTTCCTCCCATAAGTACTCCCCTGCTGTGATCGATCTACTTTTCAGGCAAATCATAGAGATCGCTTTATTTAATGTCCTCTTACTTCTGTCTCCAAACATCACGTAACCAGCGGATCTGCAGTACATGAGTATATAAAGAGCATGATGTAGCCAACTAGATGGCTATGCTGGTTGGACAAAGTGACTATTTCTTGGATGATTCATTCTCAAAAATGCACCATGAGTTACAGCTAGCATGACAGATGAGGAGCTTGTGCCAAGAGAGTATTAACTAGACTATTTTTAATGCAATATTGTGTTTTAATGTTGCAAATAGGGAAATGTAAAGGATATATCAAGTGTGGCTATAGTCTCCATGGCATTTCAAAATTGAGAGAGATATTGCAGCTTAGATCTTGGATTGTTATTGCGGTTGTTTCTTTCATTGCTCACACTACTGTAACTTTCATAAGAATCCTGTTTATGTTAAGAGTCACAGACACTGGTCCAAACCAAACATGGCCGTTTTCTATATCCCTATTTTAATATTCACTGGTACCAAGAGAATTGAGTGGTTGTTTTTTGTGTGTACGCGTGCTCTAAAAGTTGTTTATCCGACGGTGCTTATTGTGCATGCACAAAATGCCCTGGGCAAGATGGCTCGCCCCATTCAGATGATCCCTGCACACCCACCCATCAATTTGCACCCCCAGACCCACCAGCCTGTCCTTTTGTTTCTGCCCTCTCCACACATACACACCCTCACCCAAACTTAGGGGACATCTGGTGTAAGGGGGTGGGGTTGAGCTTTGAGGGGAGAGAAAGGCGAAGAAGGGGAAGGGGGACGAGTGCGTCGGGAAGTACACTCAGCTGCCCCGCGGGCTGGGAGGTGAGAGATGGGGGTCGCAAAGAAACATGTGTATGCAGGATAGTGGGGGGTTGTTGTCATAGGGTAAAGAAAGGGAAGTGGGGTGGCTAAAGAGGAGTAGGCAGATAATTGATGGATGGAAGTAATTGTGTGTAATGCAAGCATGGAAACATGGCTTCTGGAAAGGAGAGAGATAGAGAGGGAGCAAGTGAATAGAAGCAGAGAGAGGAGGGGGGACTGAGAGAGGAAAGGGAATAATGAAGAGAGGGAGTGTGTAGGAAATGGGATGCTAGGAAGATAGAAAGAGAGCTGAGGAGAGAAAGGAGAAGGGAAAAGAAAGGAGAGAGGGAGAGCAAAGCAGGGGAGGAGGAATGGGAGGGGGCCTGCTGTTCTGTTGCATCACTCAGCGCTGTCCGGGGTTAAGAAGGAGTAACTACCTGCCTGTCAGGCTGATTGTTCATCCCTATGCATCAGGGGATACGCGTCCCGGTTTATGAGAGATGGCGCAGATTCACTATGTGGGCCACTTAACCACAGAAAATGGCTGCCTGCGCATCTCTGGGAGTATTAGCAGTGCTGCCAGGTTGGGCCTTCTGAGACGGCGGTGGTTGCTTTGTATGCAGATGATGCCATTATCTCTCTTACTACAAGATGTTTCATGTCAGACCTTTTTTTAGGTGTTTTTTACGTTTTTTTTAACCGTTCTGTTTACAGTTTGACTCGCTGAAATACTAAATTTTGTATTAATAATTTCTCCACCACAACAAAACCCCTCCATTGAAAAAAAGCCCAATCAGAAGGCCTCCTCAGTAATTACAACTCGGGCGGCCTTTTCAAACAGCACACTGCTTCATCTTTCAGTGAGACGGAAACAAAGCCTATGTACTCCGGACTGCATACACAAATTACAGCGTACCAGTGACGCGTAAAAGAGAAAGAAGACAGAGAAGGCACCAGAGGCAGAATGCATTGAGTTTCCTCTCACTTTCTCACTGTGCATCACAAGCTTGTCTCCCAGACGGGGAAGAAAGGTTTGTCAAGCGCATCACGGTGGAGAGAGTAAAACCTTTCCAAGCCCCTGGGAAGATGGAAGGTGACATTTGTATGTAAATGGAGACAGGCACTCTCCACTGTATTCCAGCTGACAGGGAACAGAGTGGGCTACCTGGCGTCTTCTTTTTTGAGAGTTTGAAGATTTAGTTGTTTTCTCTGACATTTGTTTTTGGGAGGAGGATAAATCCAAAACAGCTGCTTTACAATATGTGGTTGTGTGTGTGCTTGTAATTAAGGAAATGGTCCTGATGTGCATTTGCCACACATGCAAGCGCAGACACAACAAATGATGGTGTTGATTCCAAAGAACCTTGACACTGCAGCCTTTATCTAAGACCCTAATTCATTCACACACGCACGCACACACACATACATATACACACACTTTTTTTTAATCTAGGGTGTGTTCTTCTGAAGTATTGACCAACACACTGAAGTGGATGCTAGAGTGCAACCATTAGGCTATTGGATGTATTTTTTGTAGCTGTCTGTCTGTTTGGCAGACGCTGAGATCAAGATAATTTAGGCCAGAAGAAGAATACAAATAATACGAGCAATTCCATTAGGGCTCCAGCACCTGCAGTGGCTGGACCCCTCATTAACTCTAGAGTCTCAGTGTCAGAGAAGATAATCCTGATTAAAAAGTGACGGAGGCTAGGGAAAGAATGACAACATAGCAATCAGAGCTACCAGCCATGGTGGGGAGATTAGCGCTACCAGAGGGTGGGATGGGGGGGTTACCCCCATGCTGCTGTCACCCTTTTGTTTATGGATCAAATCCATGGCAGAATAATGGTTTTGGAGATTTGATTTTTTCCATCTGGTCTTTGTGCTAGGTGGAAGATTGCCTTGGACACTAAACAACCGCTTGTGCATGTGCAGGTTTGTAGAGGTTTGTGATAGAAGAGATTAGAGTAGCTGATAAAGAACTTGTCTACAAATTGTCCTCGTTTCCAATGTTTCTATACAAGAAATAGACCTCTTCCAAGTTTTTGTTGGATAACAGGTGCCTGACTTATTGCAATGTTGTCATTGGATTTGGCCGTAGATGATCAGCCAGGTGGTTGCTAGACAATAGGACAGCTGATTTGGCGTCTCAAACTAATTTTCAGGAGCGGCATGTCCACAGGGTCATTATGGGGATTCATCAACCCCCTGATGTGAGAGGGTCACTGCGACCCACTTACAACAGCATTCTGGGTTTCTGGATTCATTTAGGATGTCCCAGTTGGTGTAAGGCATGTTTGATATTCTAATGACTGTCCTAGAATATGAGTGGTGGCTGATGTGATGCTCTAGCCAAAACCCAGTCTCAGTTTTGTCAGCCACAAGTCTTGTGGGAATACCCTGGATGCTAAACCACTACCATCACATTCTTAGTGTTGTCTAGATGCCTTTAGCATGGACTGTAAAATGTAAGCAGTTACCTGTTAGTTTATCTGGTGATCGAGGGAATTGGGCAAGCAGAGTAGGAGTAAAGTAGATGGAAGGGAAATAAATAAGGCTGTTATCAGAGTCTGTCTATTTGCCACTGATATGGCGAGATAGTGTTGACAAAGAGGGAAGCGGGGAGCCAGCGCAGCTCTGATTATGCTTGCAGCCCGATGCCACCAAGAGGGAACAGGACAAGAAATGTACTTCAGAGATAGGGAGACATCGTATACTATATACTTCGATGAAGACAGCAGGAACGGTGTCAGGAAGCAGAAAGGAGCACAAAAAGCACTAGATAGTTCAATTGGAAAGCATTATCCTTAAATCCAGGCCCTCAGAAAAAGAGGATAGCTTGTGGTAAGGGTTACGATAATATATTTGGCTGCCCAGTGAGTGTCCTTCAGCAAAAAAAAAACAAAAAAAACCACTATCTGCAGGATTTGTTTTTTGCATGCTCATTATAAGTTATTCTAAATAAAAGTGTCAGCTACTAAGCTAAAACAGTGCAGATCTAAAGACTTCAAGCCAAGCAAGGATGCTCTATGTCCACTGCTGTGATTCAGTTTTTTAGCCACAGGGATGGGTGGGAGTTTTTGGAGATAAATCCCAACCCAAAAGCTGCCCCAATGACATTTGTCATCTTACAGCCCCCAATCTGTAGTCTCCACAGGAGGGAGCTAAGGCTAAAAACACGGGGACAGAAGGGGAGACAAAGGCAGGTCTGGCATGGAAATTGGGTTGCTGTTCGCGGCCCCAACATACTTGCCCTTGGGTTAGAGTAGTGTAAAACGAATGAACAATGAAAGCAGAGAGGACAGTGAGAGACTTGGACAGAGTGAGAAAAAGAGACACACAGAGAGAGAGGAGGAGTAGAGCAGGCAGGAAGGAACTGGAGAGTGCAGCTTAGAAACAGGAGGTAGATGGAAAGCAGAGGGTCTCCCATTTTCATGGAGATAAAGGAGCACTAATGAATTTGAACCAGTGCCCTCCAGGGATATACCATAAGGGCAAAAATAGGAAGGAGCAGATTGGGGTTTAGTGGCTTTTTAAACTACAGCCAAAGTGTCTTTTAGACACACAGGGGTGCTCCTGATTCTGCAATCACTAAGATGGCCGTCGCCCCGCTTGCCAACTGCCGCGGGTGAGGCCTGTGCCAGGGCTTGGGGAGGATTTGATGCCAGAGGAGATATGCCGAACTGGCCAGCCTAGAACCACTCATCCAGCCAACGAGATCATTTATCTGCCCATCTAACTCAGCTTTAGTTACCTTGTTTGCACAGCACTGGGTGACTAATGTGCTCATTGCAACGTAACTGTTTAACTCAGTGGTGCAAAATGGTATGGGGCTGAGGGGATTGTTTTCTTCTGAAGCATACTGGGTAGAATGTGGCACATAGCCTCCCAGTGTGTCCTTCTAAAAATGTTTGCATTCATGGTAATGCCTTGAGTAAGTGTATTTACCACATTAAATAACATTGTGCTTTATACAGCAATTGAGGTCATGGTCACCCACAAAGCTAAATTTTAGCAATGCAATCCAAGGACTCCAAGTTTGCCCTGAGCCTGCATACATACCTTATCTGTCATTTTTACAACGTGTTGTTTTACAACATGGAGAGACCAACCGCGGCCTGTGGCATCTACCCCCATGTGGAGGTAATGGTCTGGCCCCCAGGCTGTGAGCCTAGCCAGTTAATAATGAAATGGGCCCCTCCATTGTAAATCACAGAGGGGTCTTGTTTGGCTGACGCCTTTGGGAGAATTGCATGGGAATGGCATGTGTTACGAAATGCTGCTCAGCTTTAGTGCAGGCAGATACTCAAAGAAAGAAAGAAGGCAGCTTTGTACAAGATGGATGGTGGCCTTTGCTTCTGTTTGTGTCATATGGGATCTGAATATTAAAAGGGAACTGAGATGAGACATGAGCCAGGGTGTCATATTTATGTTCAGTCAAAGGCCATTTGTAATGGTTTATTCTTCTGGGGTACTAAAGGCATATCCATCCAAAGTGGGGCTTTGGTGAGAAACTTTGTGACCTCTTGCAGCTTTGCTCCCAAGACAGGCTTTTAAACTTTCTGAATTAAAGCTGGTGGGGAGGACAGCATGTGTTTCTTAGAAGAGCTGGCATGTTGGATCAAGTTACATTTTGAATTTTAAGCATTTGGCTGATATGTGATGATATTGTGGTGTGGGAGAGAAGGGAATGAGTACTGAGGAGCGAGCCGAGAAGGTGATTTTTTTTCCTGTATGCAATAAGCTGTAACTTTTAACCTATTTGGATGAAATTTAAAGTGTAACAATTTTGCTAAAGTGCCTATTGCACACAGACAGCCAACCTTAAGCCTCTCAGGCAGAGGGAAGTTGAACATAGTATGTTAAAAAAAAAAAAGAAGCCAGGAGGAACCTTGAGGAACCTGGGCCGTTCTTTGAAGTCAGCTATTTTGCTTCAGTTAAAGTGCGTCACTCACTTCAAAGCGGGAATTTCACACGAAATGTACTGATTTTTCCTCCCTCCTCTTCTTTGTGTAGGATTTACAGCACATAAAATGGGTCTGGGGAGACTTTGTCAGAGGGTATCAGTAACCTAAGATGACTCTGTCTGTGTGTATGCCTGTGAGTGTGTTTTTGTGCCTCTGACAGCTTGCGGGGCCTGCATAGCTGTGTGTGTGATCTTGTGCATATCCACATAAAAAAGCCCTGCAGATGATGCTCGATGGTGGTCCGAGGCTCTGCTTTTGTCAACTAGATGGAATCCAGAGAGCGTCAGCCGCATGTGGAGTCATGGTTAGATTTTGACCCCTGTGGTTTATGGTTAAAGCCAGGAATTTGATTGTGGTTGGTGAGTAAGACTCTACTAGTTGAAGTTGGCAGCCTTTCTTTAAAAAAGTTACCAAAGCTGCCATATATGCTCCAAATTCTGTTTCAAAGTCTGTGAAAACCAAATGTGCACCAATAACAACACAACTTCCCTTGTGCTAATGACTCTGATGTCAACGAAATTAAAGTCATGCACAGTGAAAAATGGCTGGCATGCCATGGGAAATTAGCTTTTGGTTGCATGCGCTGTGATCAGTCGCGTTTGTACGGAGGTGTTTTAGTGGTTATTAGCCTGTTCAAGCACCTTTCATTTTTTTCTGCCATGATTGTAATTGGAACCTCGACTTGATGCTTTCCACTTATATAGCCGTAGCCTGTATGGGCACACAAGCTTGTAAACAGATGAGGGTGTCCTTCCTTTGGACTAACCGCAGCAGCACGGCTGTGCGTATGAGTGTTCATGTTCGCACATATTTCACATACTCAACTGTCTGCATGCTTCTGTATTAGTCTGTGATTGTCCCATAATTTGGAACAGCATCCGAGGTGCATGTGAAATTGTGTGCACAATTCACAGCTGGAACCTTGTCTGTGTGTGTGTGTGTGAGTGTGTCTGTGCCTTTGGCTGGGTATTGAAGTGCTTTCCCTTTTCCAACCATGTGTGGTGAACAATAGAGAAATGTGTCCTGCTCAACTGGAGGGGTCAGAGAGTTGAGAACCAGTTTGGGGTAAGCTATCCATCTGCTTCCCGCTTAGTCTCACATGTGATTCCCCAACAGCCCGTCACCTTCCCCCCCATATCCAACTAGAACCACCTAGCACACCCAGCTGCGCGCCCGCACACAAGTCTTATTCCGAAGGTGACTTTGGCCCCTAGTTGCCTTGGCTTCAATTTATCTGCTGGCCAAACAACACTGTAATTGACTCTCGGATAACAAAGAGGAGGGTGCTCTGCCCTTCAACAACCACGCAGTGTACAATGCAATTTAAAATCTGCTTTTGCTCATTTTTGACAATGCAAATTGGATCTGATGTGCTTAAGATGTTGTCAAGAGGTCAAATCCTTGCCCACCAGCATGCAGTGGGCTCCAAAGTAAACCCCCTTCCCAAGCCAATTTGCACTTTGGCTCTGAATAGCAGCCAAACGCTTGAGATGTTTTTACCCAATGTCCATGATCTTGCTTGATCTGAGTCGGTGCAGGTTATTGGTTAGGGCGATCGCATGCTCTTGACCTGTTGGCGCGGGTGGCGTGGGCCGCAACACTGGGTGCAGAGACAGGAGAGACGGTTTGAGGGAGGAGGAGGAATGGAGAGATATACGTGTGTGTGTTCTTGTCTGCTTTTTTTTTTTTTTACTCGGAACGTAGGAGAGGGAGATGGAGGCAGGGAGTAGGAGGAAGAGGCGGAGGAGGAGCAGTAGATACATGGACTCCTCTGAGACCAAGTCTGCCAGCCCTGTCAAGGAGAAGACTGGAGAGGGAGGAAGAGAGTGCATTGAAACAAGAGGGATGGACGCATGTGAGTGAGGAGAGCGAGAGAAAGCAAATTAGAAAGTACGAGAGAGAAACAGGGGAATTGACGAGGAAACATGATTACAGTCATCTTGAGCAGTTAGCCACCAAGAAAAACTACTACTTTGGGTTTGACGGACCTAATATTTTGACCTCGTCGTTTGATGTGGGCCTCATCAGATTTTAATAATGCTTCACTTTGCCGGTGGGCAATTGTGTACCACTCTCAGATTAGCATGTCAGCATATTACAGGATAGGGCGTTGGAAGGACACAGGCAACTACCCCACACGAGAAGCCGTCCCCCCTTCTCAGCTCTCCCCTTTCCGTCCCTTTCCCATCCGTTCCTTCCCCTCCCTCACCACTGAGGGATGAAACAATGTGTGTAGCAAAGTGTAAAGCTCTACAGATGTAATCTTCCCTTATAGCCTATTCAGTGACAAAGTATTTCCCCCTCATTTCAGGCCTAATGTATTATATCCACCCATTATTACCTCAGCAGCCCCCTCTTCCTGCTTACTGTGCCTCAACTGCAGTTGCTGCCTTTGGATGACCTCTGTGGTGGGTGAAAGTGGGCTAAAGGCCACAGATGGAAATAGTATCAGCTGATAAAGGCGGCAGGTGATCTGTAGCGCTGAATGCAGTTGAGGCAAGATTTGATTTCTTCCCGCCTGCACATGATTCAGAGGTTCTCTTTGGACTATTACGGGCCTGTTTGATTCTTTTTGAACTCTTCTGTCAAGTAAACATGGCAACATGGTGCGGTATCATTTGCCTTGTGAGGATATGTTTTTTATCATTTTCCAGGGTGATGTCATGTCGGGTTGTAGTGTCTGGTGAATTATCTTCCCCTTTGCTTTCATCTTTTAGCAGCACCCGACTCATCACCTGGCATTCCACAAGAAATCAGGTGACACCTCTCGACGGTTGCTTTGGTTTCTTCATTCCTGCCAGCAAATGTCAGCCCAGCTTTCATTCGACATGATGTGCCGCCACCGAGCTCTTTCTCCCCCTCTTTCTCTCTCCTGCTTCAAATAGGCCCGTGGTGGTTGCTGGCAAGTTAAGCAATATGGGTAATGTAGTTTGCAGATCCTCACTGCTAGTATCACTCCGGGCATTGACGATTCATAACGGCACACTGGCAGTGACTGTCACCTGACGCTGTCATCTTGTCCTTCACACGTCGTCTCAAATTTCACGGCAGGCCGCGGTTTTGACAAACAGGGACTTTACACTGTCGAACAAGTCACTCCCTCAGAGAAGACTGTTGATTGGATTAGCATCGTGACATTGCTGTTGATGAATTTGGGAAGAGGACGGGAACCCTTTGAAGAAGCCCAGTGCAAACAGCTGTTGACAATTTCAGGGTTGCGTGTGACAGGAGTGTAGTTGTGCTATGGTGTGGCGGCATTTTCTGAAGCCAACCTTGCTATATTCACACCCTCACCCCTTTCAATTTACAGCATCTCAAAAGGCTTGTGGCACTCCGTGGGTTTGTAGCCTGGCATCCAAGAAGAACCTTCATGTGGCCATGTTGTTATTCGGTTTTTGTACCCCAGTTGTCGCTCTGAGGCTTCAACCACTGTCACATGGTTTTCAGATGTAGATCTTGAAGCACAGAGATTGTTTGGGCTGTAAGCCAGTGTGAGTCAAGACTGGATAATGACAGTGACCAAACTGAAGCTAGATGTAGGAAGGGGTTTTTGTTCTATTCAGAGATGTGGGTGTCTAAACTTAGGCATATTCAAATCCCACACAAAGTAAAACACTGTGCATATAGTTGCTTCACAGCTGCGTATAGTCTGACAGCTATTGCAGTAGTCAGTCCCCCATGGACTGTTGTATTATTCTGACACTGTGAAAGACTTCTATCTCCATTTCTTTCATTTAGCTGGGAATATTTGGAGAGGATGCAGACTGTTTTTAAGCACGGTCTGACTTGACTTATCTAGTTTGAAACATTGCCTCCTGAGAGCTGCCTGTTAGAAACACAGATACTTTTTTCCAAAATAAAATATACATTTTCAAAACCTTTCAGAAGGGCACACCAGAGAACAGTCACACTTGAATAGGGTAAACAGAAACGAAGAGTAACTCCAGACATTAACAGTTCGCAGCGGATGGATGATGGAGGACCGGGCTCTCTACTGGAATGGTTTGGGGTCGTGCTCATTCCATTCAATTTAGAATGCAAACTTGCACACAAACTCATGAAATGTAGCATCTATGCACACACCGTTATGATAGTTTAATTGTAGCTAATGAAACTGGAGAAGATTGTGCTACAGTTTTGCAGTAGCAGCACAGTACCATCAAGTGTTTTCAGGCAAAAAGAGTAGGAATAGGCCTTGTGAATCAAGGCAGACACTGGGAGTGGTGAAAAAAATTTATATTTTTGGAGCAATAACAGCCTTGAGGGTCAGAGACAGAAAAACGGCTTTAATGTAGAGGCCTTTGTTGCATTTAATGTCATCTTATGTACCTATAAAAATGCCAGAAAATGTGCGGAAAGATGGTGGATTCTGGATGGATCTGTTTGGAGTTTTTATACCCTGCAGTCATAATGTTTTAATTTGGCTCCAGCCCCCCCCCGGTTGTGAAATTTCCGCGGCCTGCTGCCGCGTAAACAAAACACATTTAGCATAATTGCACCTTTGGTGTAGGCCTCTCTTCAAGGCAAGGTATTGATTTTCTCTCTCCCTCTGTCCCACTCCTGCTCTGCTCTTTGTTTTTCTTCTCTTCAGCTTTATTTTCCCTCTTGCATTCCTCGGCCGGAGCTCACTCTCTCTCTCTCTCTCTCTCTCTCTCTCTCTCTCTCTCTCTCCCTCCCTCCATGTCCCCTGCCCTCCCCCGTCACTCGCTCTCCCTTTCACGGTGGTGGTGCTCAAGTAGAAAAACGGTAACAAGAATGCAATTCGATTACAGTAGCCAAAATAACATTCACCTTAATGACACCGAAAGCCTGGCTGCCAACCAGTCGATCTCACTGTTTCATGTTGAAGTTGCAGCCGCTGAATCCAGCACTGCTCTCAGTTCAGGAAGCAAAGAGCAGATCGTGCTGAAAAAACACACTTGTAGCTGTGATTTATTGTGTTGATTTGTTAAAGGATGCAAAGGCAGCTCTGCAGCATGTGGGAGTAATCCTGCAGACGGCCTCCTCTCTGAAATTTGAGACCAGTGCAGAGGAGCTGTGCATGACACACACACAGTCTCTCACAGTTCATGCACATACACATGGTCATACTATACCCACATACACTTTAAATGTACAATATTTTCCTGGAAACATCCATGTTTTAATCTGTGCAGAAAATAAATAACGTAAATACAGACGATATGATTTCAAAATGGATGCACGGGTGAAAAATAATTTTAGATTCTATCCAATCTAAAATGTATCCTCTGCTTCACAACCTGCTGTGTTCTCTCTTCCCCAGCAGGTCAGACACATGCTGTGCTTCTCAATTCCCCCCCAACTTCCCATCTTTTTAATTAACAAGCAGCGGTAGAGTCCAGAACATCTCCGATGCTTTTACACTGATCAAAGAGCAGAGGATCGGTGGCCATTACCATCTACGTCTCATCTAAAGCTCTCATTTGATAGCTCAAACTGTTTCTGTCTCTTTCTCCCTCTTTCTCTATCTCTCTCTTTGTGAGACATGTACAAGAATGCAGCTCTTTCTTTCCTTCTTTGCACCTTTCAACAGTCCAAATGATTAAAAAACATATTTTTGTTTTATCGTAAATTGAACGGAATATCAAATTGAAACAAGGAAAGATTTTTTTTAGGTGATTGCAGGAGGCCTACTCCTTGTGGAAGTCATGGAAAAGTCACATTTTTACATCAGGCCCACAGTGGACACTCTGGTGTTGCAATAACTTTTGGAAAAACAGCAAATTCACCAAATTTTCTCATGCAGCTTAAACTTCAGCAGAAAACCGGAACTTGGTTGAGGACCACAGGACAGGTTTTACTCTTTTCCTTTGATTTTCAAGGTTTGAAAGAGACTTATTCCAACCCATTTTGTGGGGTTGGAGGGAAAAGTTTCCTGTGGTGTGTCTGTCCCTCTCAGTGATTTTCATAGTGGACCTGTCATTCCCTTTCCCCCTTGGATGTCAAGTGGACGTTGAGTGGCACCGGTGGAAGTCGAATATTGCTTGTAGTCTTTTCGTGTATATTTTCAGCCTCTCATGAATTTTTTATTCACACAGACAGAGAGAGAGAGATTGAGGCAAAAAGAGGGGATGATGGCGGACATGAAATGGCTGTGTACAGTGCCTACGCTTGTGTGGATCTTCCATGGTGTCTCCGTGTCAATTTTAGTCTTTCCCCCTCTCTGTCCCACTGTGAGTTTTATGTTGAATTCAATCTGTCTTATTGGGCAAACATGCCAACAAAGATTGCAGATGTGATAGAAGTCTCTTCCTTTCTTGTCTGGCCCAGTCTTCAAACAAATTCAAATTTATTAACATCAGTTGCTTAAAAAGTTTGGACCAATGCAAAAGAGATATACCCACAAAACCACCATTCCAAGAATTTTATCATCGTTATTTGTGTCCTCTATAACAGTTTACAGGCTGCTATTCAAGTACTCCCGCCTGGATCAACCTCCAAACTATGTAACAGAGAGCCTGCCCACCCACCCCTTCAGACACCACTTAAAGACAATGTCGTGCATATGGCTAATTATCCCCAGCCTGTTACAACAAAGTACCCTTTTTATACACGCTTTTCAGGTCTTTTGATCCATGTTTGACTTCTTCTTAACGAACTGCCAACTGTCACAGGTTGGAAAACTTTTGATTTGAGCGGGCGACACGCGTTGACCCATTCATAACATCCACCATCATCCGGCCGACTAATGTAAACACAGACACGTGCACATGCACAAAAGCCCATGTCTTCTGTGATGACTTGACACGGGGATATTAACCCAGGCGCGGTCCCACGCAGGTTAGCTATTGCTGCCAAACATGTTTCTTGATATACAATTCTGGTACACATTTCCTCGTACACAGCCTCTAGATGGTTGACCACAAGTCAGTCATGTGTACAAGTGGCCTCGTGTACAAGCTGTCTGTTATTCCCCCTTCGCTCGACTGGAGTCACAGCATGCATGTAATGTAATGTCGCTGCGTGTTTTAACATACATAAGACATGCTTACAAGAGCATGCATGGATACACACCATACACGGTCTAATGAGTCCATGTACATACTCAAAGTATTCTACTGTACTTTTCTATAAATACATCAATTTGCACACAGCAGCTTGAGATGTGTGTGTGTCTGTGTCTGTGTGTGTGAGAGAGAATGAGAGAGGCAGTCAGGAAGTCATTGAGGGCCCCTCAAGTCTGGTGGAATGCAGAATTGGGGGGGGGGGATGGGTGAACGAGGTTTGGTCTGACAGTGAGGGAGAGTGAGCAAGACTTGGAGAGTGGGGTGTGGTTCTCCAAATTTGAGGGCACACACGCGCACACACACATACACACACACACTACAGGCTACTATATTTTTACAGTATGAATAGTCTCTCACAGATGTTCACTGTTTATATGGCCCTCAGCTCCGATTCAGCCCTCCCTCTGAGCAGCTGCGCCAAGCACACACGCGCACACACACACACACACACACACACACACACACTTGCTAACAGGCTGGAACCTGCTATTTTTAGTCACAGCCTTGGGTGATGAGGAAGCTAAGAGTGCAGCAACAGGCAGAACTTAGTCTTTTGTTGAAAAAAGAAATTCATTTGCACTTTTTCTCTGTTCATCTAACACCTTCCCCTCCTTCCTTCATCCTGCCTGGCTGGATATAATATTCATCCCGTAAGCCGATAGGGGAGGGGTTCCTAAATGAGGCCCAGGCCCTCCCTCACCTTCTTTTGGATAACACAGGCGGCAGAAAAGGAAAACTTTCAAATAAGCATTCTTTTAATCCACACTCACCCTTAAAAAATGCCCGACACAGACTTTTTACTGCCACTGTCTTATTCAGTCTTCATCCATAGTGGTTTTATCATCAGTTGCCAACTGGTTCAGTTGAAACCAGTTGGCAGTGACAGTAAGAGCACAGTTCTGTCACCCTGTGATACAGCCAAAAAAGGGTGGTGCTAAAACTCGTCGCTAGGTTGGGACAGTGAGTGATGGCATCGCCAAATGCTGATGGCTGACAATCCTGCTTACCCTTTTTACACTTTTTGTTTCACATGGGCTGCTGTTAGAAAACCAAGGTGGTACCAAACGACATCTCTGTTTCTCCGCAGATTATGTGTGATTGGTTGCCAAGTACACTTGAATCAAGGTCTGGAAAACGTCTAGAGCAGGGGTGTCAAACTCATTTTCAGCCCGGGCCACATCAACATTATGCTTGCCCTTAAAGGGCCGGTTGTAACTGTAAGACTGTATGAATGTAACTACTCCGTAAAATATTGTAACAAATAAGTGTCTCTGCATTTAATTATTATTTATTCAACTGTACAAATATTGAACAAGCATTTACATAAATGTAAAAATATATTTAAGCACATTGCTCTGTAATTATAACTGGTCCCTTTAATTTATCAGGTTAAGAAACCCACCATTACTCCATCAATCACAGATCAAACTTTTCAAATTAATAACAAAGATAAGCCAAATATGATCACACACAAGTTATTACATCAACTTTGTTCAAAATGTTTTTGTCACTGTTGAGTTGGGCAGAACTATGGCACACAAATAATTCTGAGCTGCTAAAACACGTCTCACGTGTGTGGCATTTTAGAAAAACAAAAAGCAGAGAGCCTTGCAGAGGTAATGAGAGATGGTTTTGATTACAGTAAATATTTGAACACATACACCTGTAAACACACTGAATATGTGGCATTAACAGAGCACATGAAAAAGCACTAGGAACTGAGGCTGAGATGCTTTGACAGACAGGAAAGTGGGCAACATTGTCCTGTTCCAACTGGGACCTCCACAGGTGTAGTTTTAGCTAGAAAGCTGTGACCATGTCGGACTTCTTGTGTGATGACTTCACTAATCCAACCAAGCCCGTTTTTCCTCCACACATTGCAGATGCACCATCGGTAGTTAACCCATCAACTTGTCCCACGGTAATTTAGTTTTACTCACAGACCTTTCCACCGCATCAAAAATGTTCCTGCCCGTTGTCGTCGTCCCATGCATGGCAGCTACATCCAAGAGCTCGTCGCTGACGGTGAAGTCTGCCTTCACGCCACTTATGAAAGTGGACAGATGCGCTTTATCCATGTTGTCCGCGAAAAAGCAGGTAACTGCGTGACTCTTCGGCCAGCTGTGTTGTCAGATTGTCTGCTAGTTCCTTAACTCGGTCTGCGATGGTGTTTCTTGACAAACTGATATTGTTAAAAGTCTGATTCTGGTCGGGGCACACCTGCTCACACACCTGCTCACACACCTTTAGCTTGCACCGCTTCACAAATGCGCCCTCCGAAAAACACTTGGACGCTCGGGTGATTTCTTCAGCCACAATAAAGCTAGCTTTCACTGCTGCATCACTTTTAGCGGTAGCTTTGGTGAACACATTCTGCTGCAGCTGCAGTCTGCCTTTTAATTTGTGGACAACTTCTCCATCACTTCTTAGAAATCCGCTTTAGTCAAATGCTGATATGGAAACACTGGGATCTCGCGGCAGGATGCGGTCTTTTCGCGGGTCACACAATGCATGTCGGGTTATCGGGTCATCGACATGCATTGTGGGAGATGTAGTTTATGGTCACTGTACACTGTAAAGCAGTGTAGACTTTTATTTTAAGACAATTGTATACCTTTTAAGCTCTCGCGGGCCACATAAAATGACTTGGCGGGCCGGATTTGGCCCGCGGGCCTTGAGTTTGACACATATGGTCTAGAGTATAGATTTAGATGATGTGAAGGAAATTAGTTTTATGTTGTAAAGCCTTGGAAGACTCTCACCACACCGAGTGACAAAGACTTGATATTTACCTAGAGAAACAAAATATATAATTTTACTACTACTAGCTACTAGCTACTAACTACTAGAGGCTTTTGGATGGACATGTTGCCACTGACAAACTATTTCCCTGTGTGTCCATATTGTCTTATTTAGGTGAACGTCCAGAGCTCAGCAGCACTAAACTAATAAAGAAATGTGCATTTTCAGTGTTTGGAATTTCAATGAGACTCAGATGCGTGCTGATCAGAAGGGGCGTGGGGGTGGGGCTAGTAAAAATTGATTTTCGGCTGAGTAAAAGCAGATGCATGAGAGTGAACGAGCAGGCATGGGCACACACACGCACACAAACGTCAGCAAGAATATTCCAGCATGTCTGCACAATCACACACATTTCCACTCCACCCAGACTACTCTCTCTCTCACACACACACACACACACACACACACACACACACGGACTCCTGTATTCAGGAGGAAGGTTAATTGAAGGTTATAACTGGGGAGCTGAAGACGAGAGGCTTTCAGCGGTAACTTGTGTGTGTGTGTGTGTGTGTGTGTGTGTGTGTGTGTGTGTGTGTGTGTGTGTGTTTCACCCCCTTTGCATGGCCCTGACCTCCCCACTCCCCATTTCGTCTCCTTTTTTTCCTCTCCCTCTCCCTCTGTCATCATCCAAAGTCCAGTTAAAATGTGCAGCCATGCAGATACCTACAATCTCATTAATTCAACCCATCGGCTACACTGCAGTGCTAGCTCCCCCCAACCCCTCACCCCTTCTCCTTCCACCATATGCAAACAGTTCCTCTGAAAGGTTAATATAATCTGCCACTACTGAGGTTAACTAGCCGTGGATACACTCTAAGAAATGATGTGTCAACACATCTCGCTGCCTTGTATCTTTTTTTATTCTATATTCCCATGAATTCCCTATTAGTGTGTGTACATTTAAAAAAGTATACTACATAATGTTCTTGCTTTGGTAAAACAAAGATGATGGCATTAATTAAAACGGTGGTATTTAACAAATTAAAGTTAGAGAGGGGATGAAGGTTAGTTTGAGAAAAGTTCAAAAGAGAAAAAAAAACATAATAGATGATAGAGGCATTTAGTTTGTGAAATAATGTCAATTAAAGTAACTATTTAAAAGCATGAATGTGTATTATTATTATTATTATTATTATTATTATTATTATTATTATTATTATTATTATTATCATATTATTACTATTATTATTATTCATTTATTTTCATTAAAACACAAAACCAGAAACAGAAATATGATAACATGCAAATGATCAAAACAAATGCACATTTATTGATATTATGACTTCCTCGTAATTAGGTGACCATTGGTTTTCACTCTCTCAGTAAAACCAGCCACATTTTGCCACCATTTAACCCAGCCAATCATGTCGTTGCTATCCAACTTTAAATCTGTCCTCCTTACTACTTAAGTACTCCACCCCATTCGCATCCATGTTTCTCATCTTTATTGTGCACACGGCAAAAAGATATTACTTTTATCACTCGAATTTATAGTGAATTCTGTTCTGTGTAACGGTAACTCATTTTTCCACAGTCACCCCTCAAACTGAATAAACTTCTTGGATTTCTCTCTTTCGGTGGTCTAGCTGGTGCCAAAAATTCCTGAAATGGACGATCTGAGTTCAAACTTGTTGAACCCTGAAAAACTGTTGTCTAACTTCCTCCCTGTCAAAGTGATTTTAAGCGATATATCCAGTGGGGCTGCTCTGTAGCTTGACCCTGACCTCTCACCTCCCTGTGGAACTGAAAAGGGATAGCTTTCTGTAAGCCTCAAAAACAAGATAGCAATCTCATTATTCAATCTTCTGAACACACACAGTGAAATCCTGTGTTCTCCTGTTCAGGAGTAGATGTCCTTTCCGGGGAGAGGACAACATACTTGGGTATCAAAACATGGCAGTCACTCTTTCTATAGCTCTGGCTTAGTGTCGGGGTTACTGTTGGTGTGTCAGTGTAGAGATACTGGATACAGCCTGTAAGCTGTGAGTTGTTTGCAGTGATTACTAAATGACTGGTATGTGGCAGAGACCAGTGTCATTGAGCATAAAGCCCTTTCCTCTGTGTCAAGGATTGGCTTTACGTGATAGGAGGCTTTGATGACACTTGTGTGTATGTCTGCCTGCCTGTGTGTGTGTGTGTGTGTGTGCATGACAGCACTTGGTATTCATGCGTTTTTGTCTTTGTGTTGATCCATACATGTGTGGGTGTGTGCATGCGTGTGACACTTGTGCACAGAAGCTCTTTGTGTCAGCGTGCATTCGTCTTTGTGTGAATCCATGCGCCAGTGTGTGTGTGCGCCCTTCCGCCGTCACCCTCTCGGAGCCTCTCTCCCACACACACTCATTAAAATGTCATCCTAAGCGGGACCATCTATTCTATCTGTGGAATGCAGTAGGCTGGGAGGGAACGAGACGGCAGCCATATTGAGTTCCTGGAAAAAAAAAATGGAAGGGTTATAGGGGTGCAAGGCATAATGTAGCTTTTTGTCAATGTGTGTGCATGTGTTTGTGTGTGTTTGTAGTCCCATTTATGCACTGGCTATTTTAAAGAAGGTCTAGGTGTAGCAAAAAAAAGATTTAACAGCTAATTGATGAGTTTATCAACACATTAAATGACAGCAATTTGGGGAATTGATTACTCACCTTTCAAGTAAAAATAAACATAACTCTGTTCCAAGTTCTCAAATATGGCAAACCAACATCAGAATAAATGTTGACGATGCACGACAATGTTTCTGCAAACCATCATATATTGAATCTTTACATTTCTTTAGGTTACATTTTAAATTTTATCTCGGGATAGCAATGTGATTGTGGTCTGATTATGTTTGGGCACAGCAAACACTTGGTTTAGGTAATGAAAACATCGTGTTTTGGCTTGAAATACCTCTTTTGGTCGCTACAAAAATATAATTATTTTGTCTCAAAGTCTCCTGCATAACATCCATTGGTTCCACGCTTACAAATGTTGAGACGCAGTCTTGAACTGTAGTCAGTGGCATGGCATGCCTTGTTGCTCAGGTGTTGGCCCTATTAAAATAATTTTATAGTTGTATAGCTACTAAGTATACAACTCTACTCTACTACTACCACTAGTGTATGTAGCCACTGTATAGCCGATGTGTACCAACATAAAAACAAAATGTAGCAACACATTGGAAGTATTCACTGGAGATACCATGTTGTGACTGAAATAATTTTCATTATTCATCTTGGGCTGTTGTCTTTTCTTCAACAACTTTCTCTTGCCTCTGCAGATGTGGAGTGAAGAACAGAAAGCATGTCGAAAAAAAGTTCTTGTTGCCCTTTTTTTTGTAACACACATCCAAAGAAGCCAAATTCTACTTCAGATGTTCTGTTGGGCACAACATATGCCTTTCATCCACCATAGTTGAATGTGGATTCATAGCATATGTAAATTAAATACAATGCAATTAAAGCCTGATGCAGTCTGGTCATTTATAATACATCCATTTAGTACTGCTGTATCAACAGGTGTAAGCAAGACCTTCTCCATCTATATGTACTGCATGGAGAACAAACTCAGATGCAGTCAGACAGAATTCAAAGCAGTCTGAAGATGCTATTTTGGGCACTAGAAACTTGTGATGGACACCGAATGCACTAAGAGATTAATGAAACAAATAAAGAAAAAAAACAGGTAACAGATAAATCAATAGTATAGCGGCATAGGCCCTAGAATACCCTACAGTGTTCTGTAAAATAACAGGAGTACCCATTTTACATCAGTATAGGAGAATTGTAAGAACACCCCAGGATATAGCCTTTAAAAAGGCTGCAACAAATGCATTATTGAATACCATTGAAACACACTTGTAGGATGATTACAGAAATACTATTGTGAAGCCATAGCAGACAAGAAATGCCTGAATTGTGTAACAGCTGGTGCAAACTCTGCCCACTACATCAGATCATTATTGTTAGATTAGAATAGGAACTTCCCATCAGAGTTGTTGTCAGCCTCCCACTTTCTCTTGCCTCTCCCTCAGTGTCTCTCTAGCTCTTCCCCATTCCTCCTGTTTCCTCCAAACCCCTCCGTTTTCATGGTAAACAGACAGATGAATAATTGAATCACGATCGATTCGTTTGTGTCGGGCTCAAATGTCAGGGTGTCATTTGATCATTCCCCACCCCCTTGCCCACCACCTTACCCACCTTCCCGCCTCTTCATTACTCTGTGGGACCAAACAACAGGCTTTCCACCTTTCAATAATGACGATGAGAGGGAGGATGCCTCCCCCCATCATGGAAACGCTTCTTGAAGAGATTCGCTGCTTGAATGTGGCACTGGTCCGCCTGTTTCACAATTGTCTGCTGTCAGTGTGTGTTTGTTCCTGCGGTGTGTGTCTTTCCTCAGCCTGAAAGATGCAACTGTGTGTGTGTGTGTGTGTGTGTGTGTGTGTGTGTGTGTCTGCTCTGACCCCAAAACTGTTAGCATTATTGTGTGAAGACCAGTCACCATGTTGTTATTTTCTCCTCTTCCCCTGCTTGCAGAGAGCAAAGGAAGGCTGGCAGACAGGGGGTGGACGGAGGGAAAGAAGTAGAACAAACAAGAAAAAAAAGCAGGCAGATGAGTGATGTTAAGATGAGGGGAAGGGGGAGAGAAGGATGAGGATGGAAAGCATCAAGGGGGGTTTGGAAAAACTTAGGAAAACAAGTGATTGTCAGAGGAATTCAGTGAGGGTATGCAGAGTAGGAGAAGAGACTGAATGACAACAATTATGGAAAAATGGAAAGAAAAAAAAAATGGGATTGTAAACATGAAACAGAAAAAGCCCGAGGTGTAGTCACTGCATTACTGCATCAAACAAAACAACATGTTTGTGGAGAAAATCAAGCACATTACCGCCAGTGCCTGATTACACTATGAATAAAATATTACTTATTTAAAATATCACATGATGGGGTGTTTCGTGGCAAACGGTCTCCACCAACGCTGCAAGAAGTATTCACACATCTCTGGGTTGATATTGAGCGAAGTACAGAAACTGACCACTCTTTTTTTTTAGAAGATATTTGTTAGGCAATGTATGTTTAGCTTTGTAGATTCCTCTTTTTGTCCCAATGCCTGCTCACTGTGATTGAACACTGCAGCAAATAATTACATTCTTATATGAGCTCATTTGTGTGGTTCGATTTGGAGCACGTTAATCTGCTGACTGATTTCACCAGGTATCCAGTTTTATCTTTGTTATGCTTGTGGACAGTGCCGTTATATTCCTTGGATTTTGTGTGGGTTGTAAGTTTTGCTACATGGCTCATACTTATCTTTTTCAGTCAAGATGATGGGTCATAATCAGCTCAGTGACTCCCAAAACAAAAGATGAAAATGAGCAGAAAAGAGACGCAAGGACAGAAAATGTTAAATGCTTTCATGAAGTGGGTATAGTTGAGTCTCTGTCAGTTTGTGAGAGTGGCACAACACAGATTAATTCATTTGCAAATGTGCTGATTATGACTTTGGGGCTAAATACTAGAAAACACTAAATGACCAGTATTGGCAGCCAACCAAACATGCGATCCAAATGGAGAGAAAGAGAGTGGTGAAAACAAATGGCATTGAGTGATGGAAAGAAGATAGTAAGGTAATGAAAAAAAGGACAGAGAGAAAGTTGTAGTTTGTGTGTGTGTGTGTGTGTGTGTGTGTGTGTGTGTCGGGGGGCACAATAGCCCCTGTGTATCTGCTGAGGATGATGAGGAAAGAGGGGGCAGCTGGTTCACATTTCCATGGTGCAGGGAGATGGCAGCCAGCTGCACTACAGCTCCGAACTAGCCTGCCCCTCACACACACACACACACACACACACACACACACACACACACACACACACACACACACACACACACACACACAGTCACTCTGGTAGAAAGTGCTGTATTGCTGTTGTTGCTCTAGGTTCATTCATGAGTCGACCTGGCTATGAGCTATGCTGCAATGCCCAGGTGACGGAGGCAGCCTCAGGGGACCTTGTTAGTGACAAACACACACTCACAAACACACACTCACCACACACTCAATCCATGGCCAGATTGGATATCTGGGACACGAACCATTCACCGAATGAGATATTTTTTTCTGTATAGAAATATATATTTCTATATATTTTTTTTTTTTTTTCGATTTAACTTCTTGGTCTTTTTTATCTCTGAAATAATGATGTATCTGTCACATGCAGAGCTTTTATTAACAAAGCAATGCACCATGCTTTCAAAAAATTGTCAAAATCTAATTATAAAATAGGTTTTGATGGACGAAACAAGAAACAATAAACCCTATTAGAGCTGTCCCAAACGATTATTTTTCAAACGATTAATCTAGCGATAATTTTTTCGATTAGTCGACTAATCTAACGATTAATTTAACGTAACATGACCAAAAAAAAGTAACATAGTAACTGTAACTGTTGTTGGTAACTTATATGAGGGAAAAAAATACTGCAGTGGAGGCGGAGCAGCGTCTGTTCTCCTGCCTGTCCTACCAACTCTTCGTCACATTTCTGCCCGAAAAACATCGTCTGTCACCGGCAAAAACCTTTAACTCACTCAAGTGGTTGTGTTGATAGAAATCACTGCGATGGTCAGCCCTCCCGACCGAGACTTTAGTGAACTTTCCCCCAGAAAACAGCCTCCATCCCCGTAAGTGACAGAGTCACGCAGCGACCTGTTTACTGATGGCGATTATGTAATAATGTAATTTAATTTAGCACAAAAAACGTAACTCTTTCACCTTCCAGGATGTTTAGGGGGCTGGGTTCTCAATCACTACACATTATAAACAGTCAGCAGGTTTAGATTTTGACAGGGGAAACACCTGGGAAACACCCCGACGTCATCATCATGACGTGTACCGTCATGTCTCTTTGGGAGCGGCAGCTCAGCTTTCTGTGTGAATTACATGGCAGTTCATCTTTATTCCAGGGGTGCTTCACTGTGTGAATGACCAACGGCGGAGAATTGACGAACCGCCGCTGCGGCGTTAATGCAGCATCTCTGTGTGAGAGGGGCTATTCTCAGCCTCCGCAGGTACTACCAGTTCCTGTTTGGGACGTCGTCCCAGCTCTAAACCCTATATCTTATATTTTGGCATTTTGGCACCCTCTAGAGAATGATAAGTCTTGGTCAAGATCACTTTTTTTTCCTGTACCCCTGCTTGTCCATTTCTTTTAGGCCTTGATCATTTTCCAGAACAGATTCAGATAGCTGCAGACTTTCCTACACTTCTACACACCCACTACAGTCAGGGCTATGAGTATGCAGACATGTTTAACACATGCACCCTGTTGTTTGGCAGAACAGCAAGAAAAGTAAAAAATAAAGAAACCAGTTAACGCTACAAACAACCAAGTATTGGAACAAGGATGGGATTACAGCTTCATAGTTTGCATTCCAAATATTGCAGCAAGTGTTGCCCTGAGCTGTTGCAGGGGTGACCTCTCGCTCTCTCTCTTTCTCTCTGTAATGTTGCTCAAAAGATGCATAGCTGCACCCTAGTTGTCAGATGTAGAAGTTAAGATCGCATGGACTCTTCTGGCAAAGCAGATGCTGAAACAATGAATTTACCTTCACCCTCTTTCTCTCACTCATTAAATGCTCAGTTAGTTAGTTGATGTATATGTTTTCTTATTGGAAGATAACGAGGTGGCTTGTGTAAAGCCACTCCAGAAAAAAATACACATATTTTATTGTCAAACATTCCAAAATATTGAGTTGTTGTCCGCTTTATTGTTCAGTTCCGCTGCACATAAATTATGCTCGACTGAGCAGGGAATGAGCCAAGTTCTGCAATATATACAAGCGTGCCGTGGGGCCCGTGGGGCTTTGGGCTTTGTCTTGTTGACGCTTCAGCCGCTGATTTTGTGTCATTGTGTCTAATTTACCTCAGAGGCTTTTCCGCTATCATGCCAGCAAACACAGGGCTGAAATGAGGGATGAAAGGGTAATAGAATACTGATTAATTTTATAGTACCTGTTAAGCTGCTGTGTGTATGCGCGCGTGTGTACAAGGGATAAGTGGATAGGTGGTCCAGGCGCATTGCATAACGCAGAGCATTTACACACATTTGTGCGTGTGCGGGTATTCACGTGAGTGCACGTGAGAGTGAAAGCCAGGCTCGGGCACACTTTAGCGTACACAAACACACGCAGACAGCCCGCATCGCACACACACACACACACACACACACACACACACACACACACACACACACACACACACACACACCGAGTCTCTAGAGAAGACAGAAGAGGGGTGGGTTGACCAGATGGAGCAGCCCGCTTCTTGCTGAGTGAGCCTGACGACAGCCGAACAGCTTGAGGTGTACCGGAGTGGCAGGCCACAAACACACATGCATGCACACACACACACACGCACAATATATACACATATACACAAATATACTGTACATGCAAATACACTTACACATTCAAAATAAAGTATACACACAATACACACGCCATAGCACAATCTGCCAGACAAGCCCTTAAATCAAGACCTATTTACATCATGTATAATTAAGAGCTATACTGTCATTGGTAGTTAAGGCTTTTTGGCTCACTCTCTGTCTAGCCGAGTGCCTAAAAACAATAGCCAGCTTCTTTTCCCTTCCCACTCTCCCTCTCTTCATTTTCACCTCCTCTCCCACCCTCACTCCTCTCTCCTTCTTTCCTCCCTCGCTACGAAATCGTGACTCTCCAGTCAGCCTATTCCCATAGCTGTGATTAGGGGCTTTGGATTCCAGCCTGCATGCATTTCAAGGCCCGGAGGCTTTGGAAAAACCGGCCATCTTTTCCAATCCAATAAAGAACGGCAAGTGAGGGTGATCCAAATATGCGATGCGAGCAAGCAAACGAGTTGTACACAACTCTTATGGTGAATAACGAAAACAAAAAGAAACATAGAGGGGGGGGGGGGGGGCTCCTAGTTGAATGAAAGCCAGCCCCTCTGCCTGGCGCCAAAAAGATGAACAGCTTGGTGGTACGGCAACCTGGCACGGATGTCATCTTTTTAGTCTTCTTCTCAATGCTTGTTCACTCTCTCTCTCTTTTCCCACGATTAATTGGCCTGGTGTTGACATCGTTGGAACTCCTGAATCTTCCCCACTGTGTTTTCATGGCCACCTCCCTGATGTTCTGATTGAGTTTTCTGATAAGCCTTTAAAGGCATATTGGCCACCATGTTCTCAAGAAGAGTGAGATTGTGCATGTTTTCATTCCAACTCTCACAAAACAACCCATCAACCGTTTTCACTGTGTTCCCGAACCCTGATTGAAGGAGCGTGGAGTGTGTTTAACAAGTTCGAGCTCATTTATTTAGGTAGCATGTAATCAAGAATGTTTTGAAAGAACAGATGAAAATCTAGGTATATCGGAACAGGTAAATGCAGAACAAAATTATGCTTAGAAACAGGATAAAGAATAGCACGTTAGCTTCATAAATTATCATGTCTCTGTCACCTCCTGCTAACTAGGACCCAGAAAATGACCAGTGGTAACTTCTGAAGCAGTTGGCCTACTGTAAATTTAAATATAGCTCATTGTAGCTTATATCTGGTTGAATTAGTAGGAAAGATAAAAAAAAAGGGATTAAGCGGAGTAATGTTACCAGCTATAAAGTTAATACCATTGCACATTGTCTGCATAAGGCGCCTTTAAGGAGGACACTTGGCCAATGATGGCGAGTCCTTGGCAGAGACGGACCATGGAAAATGGCCACTGGGTGTGCTCAAAACAATGGAAGAAATCATTTTTGTGTCTTCTCTTGGGAACTGTCTTTGTCTTGGCGTCTTCTGCAGTCTTGTGTTTACCTCCTGATAGCTACTCAAGGGAGATTCCCAAAATGAGAATGCAAGCTGCGGCGATCTGGTTTAAAGAACAAAAAGAAAACGTAGAAAGAATGCAAGGGCCAACGCCAGTGGCTTAAACCTGGAGAAGAAGTCCAAGTCAAAATCGTATTAGACAAGTCCAAAACAATAGAAAATCTGCCTCGAGACTTGACATGAAACCTAAACCAAGTTTGAGCCTGGTTACGGATTATGTTGTGAGAACATGGTAATCCATAACTGGATTACAATAGTAAAACATCTCAAGTGTATCTTAGGCGCTTCTTCCAGCCCATGCGGGGTGGTGGGCCAACATTCTGTCGGCTTTGTCTGGTTTGCCTAATGTAAGTCACTAAAATTGAAAGGTTCCTGGTTCAAACCTGAGACAGGAGAGTTGGTTTGAGCTGCGAGCTGCTGATTCAAGGGTAGCAGGAATTACAGCAGCTACCATCACTGCCAAAGTGCTCTTGAGCTAAGTGCTTGAAGGCTGCCACGAAGCACTGACTCTGCAGTGTGAACTCTGTTTCGACTTTCTTCTGACCCCCGCTCTCTCTCTCTCTCTCTCTCTCTCTCTTGCTCTCTCTCTGAGCACTCATTGTTCTTCAGGTCTCTGTGGCTGGCAGTGGCTCCACAGCCTTGTCTGGGGCCAATATGATACATTCATCCGTCTCCATTAAGTCTATACACCCCTCCATCTCAGACCCCACCACCTCCAGCCCATCCCTCTCAGGGCTTCGTCTTCAGCCTGTCAGACTTGCTCGTCGATCAGACTCATCCACTCTGGATGTGGTTTTGCCTGGTGTCTGTCTGTGTGTGTGTGTGTGTGTGTGTGTGTGTGTGTGTTGTCTCGTCTTCTTTTCGTCTCCTTTGCTCTTTCTTTTGACCTCTCCAACCATATAAGTGTGTCTATATATATTCCTTAATGCATATGCACATATGTATGCGCATATGGTCGGGTATCTGTGTTCAGTTCCTTTTGTAGTTATAGCAGAGGAGTAGAGCTACCCCCTGCCCTCTCCCTCTGTCTCTCCATCCCTCTCTTCTCTCCCTCTCTTTTCCCTCTCTCCCCCTCACTCCATGCCGCGTGGCACGCAGCACAACAATATACACAGCATGGGTGTGCAAAGTGGTAAAATGAAAACACTGAGAAAATGAAAGACAGCGCGACAGAGAGAAAGGGGTCTTGTTTATGCATTAGTTGCAGGACTTAAAAGCCCCCCCACCCACTCTTCCACCACTTAAAATCAGCGTGGGTACTGCAGGCAGAAAAACAAACAAACCCGGTACCCCCCGCCCGCCCCGTCGCTGCTGGGGTGTTGCTGTTTTGAATAGCGCGGAATAAATTTGATTTTGTGTACCACAGTCTTCTAAAAAGGACATTTTATATGATTACCATAGCATGAGTGTGGCTCCTACACAGAAAGTTCCCGAAAAAGTTTGCATCAGTTTCGAGTTAAAGCAGGCAGAGATGGATGGCTATAGTTAGCTGTAACCTGCTGTGAAGGAATCTGTGGTGCAAAAAAGAAAAAAGAGGGTTTAAAGAGGTTTACCAGCTGTCTGACCTCTCACCTTTGACCTCAACACCTCCCACCAGCCTCCCCGACTCCCATCCCTCCCCGAGCCCTCTGAAATTCAGTCTCAAGTCGACAGCACACAGAGTGACGCAGTGTTGCAGGGGATTAAAAGAACGGTGCTGGAGGAGGGTCATTGGTCAGAGTGAAAGGGTCGGAGTAGGGGGGGTTCCAAGAAGTGGTTGCTGAATTTGCGGACGCGGTGTGAAGGAGAAGCATTGAACACACATGTGAGAGGCCCTGTGTGGCCACTGTATGCACCCTCTTCTTATGGTCGAAGCGTGTGCGTGCGTGTGTGAGCGGGTTTTGTTGAGCCGCCATTGTGTTATCCTCACCGCCTTTTCTCCTGGCTTTTACCCATGTGCACGTCTGTCGTCCACAATAACCTTCTGTCTGCCGCACAAACAAACTCTTTATTCCAGTGGGTGGGAGGAAAGTGAAGCAGTTCACAACACCGGCTCTGTGCTCCTGTAATTTAGATGTGGAGGAATACATTAATATGGATCATGCCACATCATTACCTCCCACTGAAACCCCCTCCGACTGTACAACATCTGCCAGCCACTGGCTCGGCGCTCAACAGGTCACATGAGGCGGTTTGTGCCTCAGTGTTCGAACCAGAGGACACAGGACTATTTTATACCCTGCTGTGTGATGGTTATCTAGAAACACTGGGGGGATTTTCACTGGACATTTTCCGTCCTGGGCGCTTTCTTTTGGACTATTGTTCCACTTCAGTTAACAGCATCTCAATGGGTCCTTGAAATCCGTGAATGTTTGGGGGGGAATCAAGGCCTTTAAAATGTTTTAAAAGAGACCTGGGTCAAGTGCTTGAATTTATTTATTTTCAGCAAGAATAGAAATTGAAGTTCTTTTGATATTTTCCTCTTAATGTGAGTAAATAGGCTTTGTTCCGCTGTCTCCTCCAGTTTTCTGCCATCGCTGTAACACTGCACAATTTAGAAGTGATAACACACTCAAGGCTCTCTCTCTGAACTGACTCTGTAAAGCCTGGTAGTTGTCATTATAAAAATTCGTCTGATGTCGCAGTAACAAACCTTGATCCGTGTCTCATGCCACGCCATGTTTTAGATCCTTGAATTTCAGGGGAGTGGGCTCGGAAAGTTGAAAATAATTGTGGGACCCCTGAATAAATTTGAATTGTCAGTATCCTCTTGTGTGATGTGACTGTCCATGGTTCATTGATCTCTGCTTTGCCTGTCTTGGTTATTTTGGGTAAAGTCAGTATTTTCTCTTTTATTGTCTAGTTTCCTCCCAACCGCCTTATATTGGAAAAGCTGGGCTCTGTGTTTGAGTAAAAAAGTCCCGAGTCAAAGTGTCACATTTGCTGCTGTCTGTTCCTCTGGTCTTTTTAAAGGTTGTGAAAAACAGTTGTCTCTCCCAGGCTTTTTGGTGGACATGCTGCTGGTGGTGGGACTGTGATGGGTGGACTGACAGGCAGGGAGACAGAGTGCGGGTCAACCTCGCCATCTGTCTCTGATCTTTACAATGCTGTGTGATTGACAGGGGTTCAGACACTCCCTAACCTCCAGCCCAAACAGGATCTAACCAAAGCCTTCTACACATGCACTTTCACAACACTAATTACTGTGGTTGTATGTTTGTCTCCTTTCTTTTACATAGAACCATATAATCAGATCCAGTTACTCCAATCAGGCATAATGAAAACGCAGCAATTTGCACATTAGTACAGGAACATGGTGACTAAAATGTTACGTGTAAACAACTTAATCCCAAGAGGCAGCAATGGCAATATTATGTTATGCGAAGCTGGTGTCTCTTGTGTGTGTGTGTGTGTGTGTGTGTGTGTGTCTGCTGCAGTACCCAGAATATACATTTCTGGGAGACCAATAACTTTGGTGTTCACTCCTTCTTTTAGTCAATAATCAGATAATAAGCACAGAGAATTGCAAATTAAAATACACCTAACCTAATCACACATGGGAAAAAATTAATCTTAGAAGCTCTGGCTACCACCGCAAGGTTACTAAATACTACTTAGCCAGCTGATGAGCTTTGGCCCAGTTTCAGAAGCAAATTACCAGGATTAACTCGATTTTCAATTAATTTCCCTTTAAAAAAAAAACAAAAAAAGGAGCTCGAAAAAAGATGACCACCCTTGATGAAGAGAGGGGTTTGTTATCAACAAACCCAATAGACCTTACCCCCGTGTGTTCGAGTGTGTGTTCCTATATCAGTGTGTCTTGTTTTGTGTGTGGCCCTTTCTCTCTCTCTCTTTGTTTGCCACTCTTGAGACATGTGGGATTAATCTGGAAGCGGACAAAAGGGAGCCTTAGATATAAACTCCAGAAAAGACCGCCACTGCTTCGGCAAAGGATGCAGCCTCATATTACAGCTAACTGAATGAGCGCTGTGAAAGCAGGTGAGAACTACATTTTGAAACCTGGGTTTGAAAAGACACAAAATGGAGCTAATTTACTGGATGCTGCTGGCTGAGATCCCTGTCTCTGTTTTTTTTTATTTTATTTTTTTTTGGAATAAATAAACGAATGAATTGAAAAGGCTTCATCTCTAAAAGAGGCGAGTGTACTTTTCAGGAGCACAGCATGGAAGCTAACTTCGACCTCTAGAGCAAACGCCCAAGCATTAGGTCCACAAACACTGTGTGATCCATCCGCATAGTTGCACAACAGAGGAGATTTTTAAGTAATTCAGGTTTTATATCTGGTATTTTTCGACCTCCATCCTATTAAGCAGAATCAGAAGCACTCGTCACATGCCCTTAATGGCTCAGTGTAGAATATTTTCCTTTAATTATCTGCCACATTTAACTCAAAGTTTCTCGTTTTTAATGATTTTACAGCCCTCTTCAACACACAATATTTCCATGTATTTACAGGACAAGCAGCTCCTTGAAAAGAAGTGTCTAATACACTGAGCCCTCTCAATACACTGTGCGTTTTGTCTCAGCAAAAGATTCACACTTGATATCTGTATGAAATAGGACTCATCATTAAGGTTTTAACTTTTAAAGCAAGGGGCCAAAGATAGCTGCAGTTTCACTCAGTTGTGAGTTTTTGTGAGCACGCCAGCAGTCATTTTGTTGTGTAGGTGTCGCAGTTTTGTTTTTGTTTTTTTCTAACGGCACGCATCTCATTTTGGAAGAGGAAAACTTCTCAAACCACACAGCAAATGTTGCACGGTGAGCCCTGCCAATTACACAGAGGAGTTTTTGGAGACACTTTCTAAACACCCTGGTCTGCCAGTCTTCTCCTCCTCCGCCTCCTCCTCCATCACTTAGAATAATCTCATTCCCCCCCATCCGCAGCCCATTTCCAGAGTGAATATGAAACGTACTTCCACAACTGTCCCAGCTGCCCTTCAAAAACGTATCTCTCCCCCCCCCCCATGTGGCAAATTTTAAAGGGCGTTTAAGCCTCTGGCCAGTTGGTGTGACGCTTGTCTGGCTCTGTTGGCAGAGGGCCAGGAACTAGTGTCACCCCTCCTTTTCCCAGTTCTCCTAGCCACCACAATCTCTCCTGCACACACACATGCATACCCGACCAACTGCCCCTTCATTGTCAAGGACTGTCTCACAACCCCTGTCTCACCTCCCTCCTCCAGCCTCAAACTGTGACCTGTTCTGTGTCCTATAATTAAATGCCTCCCCAATACCTAAATGTAGCACCTCTTCCCAGACTCTGTGTGGCCATCACGGACAGCACCACCTGTAACCTCTGGCTTTTCTGATCCTTGGCAGCCTGTGCGACGGACTAGCAGAAGCAGAAGATAAAAACAAGCTCCCCTCTTTGTGTGTCCGGTGTGTGCGGATTACGTCTGCCAAATTGTGGCATCACAGTACGGCGAGGTTACACAGCAGACCGATAGTGTGTCACCCCTTAGTGGTAAACAAAATGGCTCTGCAATAAAGTCCGCATTTAGGAGGTCAGCTTGCAGCTCAAGCCTCCCAGCTGCCAGCCCGCTCGCCCCCACTGCACGACCCTGATGCACGTTGCTTGTGCACTCAACCTCAACCGAGGTGGATTTCAGCTAAAAGCCTCACAGCCCTGGGTGTTTATTGGAAGGACAGTGCAGCCTCATAATGTTCAGAGTAAACCCATTTCCTGCCAATCGAACTCAGAGCAACACCTGGAGAAAAACAAAAGGTTGGAGATTCAACAGGCGCCTGATAATTTGGTCTCGAAATCTTTTTGTAAACCTCCAGCTCCTTTTGAAAGCAGTCAGACACAACAGTCCATCAATTCTCCCAACAAGGCGATAAAGGCAGCCTTAACATTGATCAGACAAAAATCACACAACTTACTGACAGATTCTCAGCTTCAAAAAGAACGATTTTGAATGTTCGGCTGACTCACAAAGAGTGACGCCTTATAATTCAATACTTCTTCTCCAAAAATGTTTTCACAAGAAAAGTTTGAAACTTTAAAAAACTGAACTTAATCGTCAGTAATTCACAGCAAAGTCCCTTTTGAAGGCAAAAACCGGAGCTGAGAAAGGCTCATAAGATCCCGGAGAAAGGTTACGGTGCTCCCAGGGGGACAGCAGATGGCCGACGCAAGGTGTCTCTGAGGTGTCAAGCGCCATTTCTAGGTCCGGGAGGTTGGGAACAGTTGAGGGCAAAGGCTCATGGGAAAGCTACTCCAAGGAGAGGTTGCCAGGGCAGGGCGTTCTGCAGTCTCTTAATGAGGTCACGGTGGTGCAGCTCTCCCCACCTATGCAAACAGCCTTCACTTTAGGCAGAAAAAAGGTGCTCATGCATTGCAATAACAGGAAGTTTATTTCAGATACAATATGCTCTGTGGTTTATTCTGCGGCTCTGAATCAGTCAAAGTATTCATGGTGGCACCTATCATATGTTTTATTTATTTGTCCCAGGGATCAAAGACCAAACCACCTGTTGTATGATAGAGAAGAACAATGATCGAGTGCAGCTTTTTTTCCACTTCCGCATTTACATTTGAAGCAAAATACTTCAGATGTGGATGTTACAGACAATATCGTTCAACATATATGAATATGTTTTTCTTCGCATAAGCGCCCTTTCGTTCCACTGGCAGGGTTAACGACAGGCGCACCTTTGTTTCAAATTCCTCCGACAGGGATCTCTCAGGATGGAGTGGATGGCAACGAAAAAGTAAAGCTGGGAGGTAGATACACACTGGGGCATTTACATAATAGTCCTGCAGTTCCATGCAAATTCATGTGATTCCCCACCAAACATCTGCAATGCAAGCACAGTTTAGTATGCATGAGTTCGAGGGGGAAGGGAAGGGGGAGAGAGGAAATGAGGGAGAGGAGCGGAGGGGGTTAGATGGAGAATAAGAAAACAGAGACGGAGGGTTTGAAGGACGCTTAGTTTGATCAGGGGGATATTTTTAGAAGCCGAGCACACCTACCTTCAAACACGCACATACACACACCCTCTCCCGCCTATATTATCCATATGTCCCTGAACATAGCTTGTTGGATTATTCCTTTTTTTTTCATGCTAGATATTGCCTTGAGACGTAGCCAATATTCTGACGCAGAAAGGATGAAGAGGTGCAGCGAGAGAAGGAAAGCGCAAGAGAAGGGAGGCTTTCCAATGACACATGGAATCGATACTATTAGGATTTCCGCATGGTGGAAAACAAACAGTTGCATATAGCCTTATTTTAAAGCAGAGGTTGAGGTGTGTGTATGTGTGTATCTTGGTATACCTCTACTTCTTTCAAGCAACTACACACAGATACACACACAAATAAAATACACAGAGACATACATTTTCATGCCAAATTATCATCCACCTATCCATATGCAAAGATAAGATCACAAAAGAAGCAGAGGAATATAAAACGACCTGTACACATAGGCTATGCAAATAGAAACCATTACAAATATAAAGTACCATATCTACATATTTATACACAGATAAATGTGTCATACATGTATGAATGCGTACCTACGCACACACATATATACACACATGAACAATATTTTTCACAGAGTTGCATGCAAAGAAGCACAGACACACACGTAACACACAAACTCATGTGCCCACACACTGTTATAGCGGACCTTGATCTAAGATTGTTGTGTTGTTGCTGTTCTGCAGGATATGAATCAATGAAAGACCGTAAACTGGTTGAGGTAAAATCATGTAACTCGGGCATGACGCATAAAAACTTCATCTAAGGTGAGAGACTTCAGCGGGAGAGACAGCGGAGCCGAGAGACGGCCATGGCAAAAAAAAAAAAGGCAGCATTTCCTTAACAATTGGAATTTTCCGTCATCATCCAACAGAAAACAGTAATAGACTCCAGCTCATTTCCATGACAGTCAGCCATTGCATCCTTATTTTGACGATAAAGGGTATCTCATGGGATTCCTGTAAATTTTATGTTAAGCACCACATTGTCAAATCCGCACACTATTGCCCAAGAAAATTACACTTGTCTCCTTTTTAAGTGAAGTTCAGACTGTTTTTGCTCCATACAAATTTTGGGTGGGATGCTGGATTGTAACATCCATTCCTTAATGCTATTGTGTTGGGGAAACATGCACATGAGAAAATCACATGCCAATTCACAGTATCTGGACATAACTACTGTCGTGCAGTTAAAAAAATGGTCTGTAAGAACTTTGTAATGGCGTTGCAATTGTACAGTTGTGTAAATATCTTTGGAGTTTACTGTTTATATCGTTCCTACTGCCTTTTCTACTTCTAGTTGTTTATATTTTCCACTTGTTTATTGTTACTGTTTCTAATTGAGGCTCCCTATTTTTGCCAGACCCCTTTGCTGCTGTGATAAGGCAGATTTCCCCATTGGAGGACTAATAAGGGATTATCCTTTCTTATCTCAAATAATCATTAACTAACCATATGAGTTAAAATTTGTGAAAGTGGAGATCAAATAAGTGGCATTAGTGCTATTATAGAATAATTAAAGGAAGCTTTGGTAACATTGATTGTATAGCATTAGTCGCACTTGTTGCAAATGATGTCCCCACTGAAAGAAAATGAACCTTTAGGTCTCAGCTCATATCACATGCCCTGCATACCCTTTATAGATAAATAATAGTTGTCCTTGGCGGGAAATTGTGTTCACATTAGCTTGAACAATACATTAAGCGTCCTTTGTTTTAATTAGTATTATAATAATGTACACTAGCTTAGGGTTTGTAACCTGTGAGTTAATATGTTGAAACATTTGTTGAAAATTGGATCTTCCCCATCCAGTGGCATCTGACAGATCTTTCTAAGTCATTTTGCCCCCTCAAAGTTCCTAACAGGGTAGACGGGGCAATACCCATCCTTGCAGTAATAACAACATCCCTACCAGGCTACAGCAGGGAGCTGCTGTGAAAAAAGGCCTGTCAGTCCTGGAGCCAAAAATTAGATGTTAATACACACACTCCAGAAACCAAACAATGCATGAAAAAACATACTCCTGTGGAGAGTCCAACTTTTTTTTGGGACTAGGCAAACACAGAAAATATTCTTTTTGAAGTTCAAGACATCAAACACTCACTTTTGATCATCAAGCCCAACCAAACTGAGGTCTTTTTAACTGTGTATGTGAAGTGAGCTTACTGTTCACCTCATAAAAGAGACTATTAATGTGGTCCCTCAGGTGATAAGTAGTTGTTTTTCTCCTCATGAACACATCTTTACAGTGTGTGTGCGTGTGTGTGAAGAACTTTTTTAACAGTATAGTGTGTACGAGTGGACGAAAAGCTTGGTGTCTTGAGGTCACCGGTCTTCTTGAGGCGATACTTGCCTGTATCTTCCTTCACTGTTCACATTCTGTTCTTCATTTTTAATTGTTCCTGGCACACTGTGATGAGTGTGAGGAGGTGTGAGGATGTGAGGATGTGCACACAGTTTAATATCTACTGGTCCTCCTCTCATTTCATGCTTATGACACAAATTCCTGTCTCCCCTTCCCTTCGCTGCCTTTCTCCATCTCAGCAATCAAATGCATTAGCATCAATCTTTCATGGGGAAATGAGCTGAATTTAAAGCTTGACCATGTCAAAGTGAAGAGTCCCTGATATCCAGTGACTGCCACCACTCAACCAATTTGGCTGTAATTACAGAGGCCTTGCAACTGGCTAATATCTGGAGTGATGGCCAATTTTCAAAGGGGAAAAAAAGTTGTTGCTCCAACATATATTCATCACCCATCAGTGGGAATAACTTATACTAACTGTATAGTCTTTGTCACAGTACAGCCATATGTTTGAAACGAGCAGCATTTATTTCATTGCATCTCTTCACATTCATGTGCTTAAAGCTGTTTTAAATGTTCCATATTTAAAATGTAGTTTCACCAGTTGGCAGCAAGACTTTTGATGAGTTCTAATGAGTTGTATAAATGCTAGAAAGCTAGAGCCTCCAATTGGAGTTGCATGAATACAAGTCCATTTTTGATTCACCTGTTAAATGAGGTTTGATAAACCAACTTTGAGGAAAGAAATGCTCAATTGGATGCCATATTAATGATCCCTTTATGGTAAAATTAACATCTGCACTGAATATGTGGTACTTTACTACAGGGCGACTTGTAGGCTAGTTGTTCAGGTCCATAACATGAGGCTATCTGTCCATTCATATTGCACCAGTGAGAATTGGAGATGATTCCCCCCTCTTTTCATAGGCCAACAAGTCATCAAGTGTTCTTTTGGTGGATTATCAAACAGCACAAAGTTAATCTTGTGCTGGCAAATGATTAGGCAGTGCATTTACTTGTCTATGCAAGCACAACAATCACTAGCTATTGCTAATTAGCCTGATTTCCAAAAGAAATGTGCTTTTTGTTGCAGTCATCCCATCGCATTAAAATCTGCAACACATGACCATGTGCAGTTTCCTCTAAATCCCACCCTATAACGTGGAAGCAGCTGAGGTAATGGTGAGGGTTTATCAATCGATTGGCCTCTCTGCTAGCATTGCCAGAATGCTAAATACTCTCTGCTCATTTCTAGAAGGAAAGTGATGAATGCTTTTAGCAAGAGTTGACAGGTTTTCCCATGGAGGTGCTAATAGCATGAGAGACATGCTGTGCTTTCCATATGATGTCTTGAGTGAAGGAACGCTTCAGTGGCTATCTCTGTTTGAAGCAGCATTTGCTGTTACGGCTAAAATGTTGCTTTTACCTCCTCCTATCCTTCAGGGTTGCTATGTATACTGCCTCGTTCTATCTAAACATCTCTATCTTCTATCAAATGTTCAAAAAGAAGTGTAGATGCTCTCTGTGGTTAAACTGGAGCCTGCACATGGCCTTAGGTTACGTTTAGCGAGGTCGTTCAACAACAATAGCTGTAATTGTGAAGTGTTGTGAAGTTTGTATAGCAACCAAAGGTGGAGATAGAAAACCATGCCCTAAGGGTAGGGCCATAAATCATAACCTTGGCATTTTGTGAGCATAGATAGAGTAATTCCCTACAGGCATGGCCAGACTCCCTCTACCTACACTAGTGTTTACAGTCTGAGCAATCGGAGCATCATTCAGAACACCCCCAGCCCCCCCCCCCCCCCAAAAAAAATTCAATCCTCCCTTATCCTCGCTATTCATGTTTCTGTATTTCCCTCAGTTCTCGCCAATGACATCACATGCCCTCCAGTCCAAGAAAAGCAGAAAAAGACAAGCAAGGACTCGCATGTTGGTCGTGTGTCTACAGTATTGTGTTGAAAGAGGAGCCGAGCGTCTGAAAGACACCCACTCTGTTTTGGCATGGCGTCACCACAAAAGCCCCATTGTTGATCTGTCCCTCTGTGTTTTTGTGAGTGTGTGTATGAGTCGGATTGGATTTCTCTGTTTAAACTACGTTTGTGGGGAAAAAAATGAAAGTGTGCAGTGGCCAGCAGCCTTACACTGTGTGTGTATCTTTGTCTCATATACTGTACGGGTGTTTTCAATCGCTGTGTTTGTGGTTTTTATTTTATCGTGCCCACTGCTGCATGTGTGTTTGTGTGTTTCATCTAGCCAGTGGAAGAGCCCGGTTGAGTAGCTGAAGGGTGTGGCGCTCGTGTATGCCTGCTGTCTGAGGTGCTTGGTTACACTGCAATTAGCCGTCATTTTCTGCCTCGCATGAGGCTACGGTGGCAAACACAGCCACTTAAAACAGCAGCATTTATTAAACCTCCAACCCAGTTGAGGGTTTATCAGCCTGACATGGCTGACATAATCACACCTTCTTTTTTGGTCAGGTGATTTATTCTATTATCATGATTATTATTGTGAATAGTAGTAGTAGTTTTAGTAGTAGGAGTCGTACTTCCATCATTGTTTTTCTAGATTTGTTGTTTGCTAAATGTTTATAAACAAATTTGTGCTCTTCTATAAGTTATGTAATTAAGGACTGAATGACTATTAATTGTCATTTGAGCATTTGTAATAGCCAAGAACTTCACTATCAGTGCGCTCTTGATATTCAGCTAAAAATCCATTCATTGCGTTCACTGCGTTTCTCTGTCGATTTGCCTTGGCCTGTGTGTTTCCGAACCTGATTGCGTCTGAATGACAGAGATTGTAACTGTCAGTCAGTTATGTGGATTTTGAAGCGCACTCAATTCACATTTCAGCCTCTGACACTTGTCAAAAGCAACTTGCAGTGAGTTAGCAGGTGAAGTTTTATGAAGTGCTCAGGGACAGTTTCAAAGTGGCTGTTTCATGGATCAAAACCGCGAACCTGTGCTGACAGAATATTGTCTTTAACCTCTAGGTTACCCCAGACAAAAAGTTGCTTCAGGGCATCCGCCATAAACAGCACACAGTCTGCACAGTTTGTGCTATACAGTACCCTGTGAACCACCCGGCGCGGAGGTAATTAATCTCACTTCTAAAGACTCGCCCTAACCTCTCATGTTGGCTCAGCTGAGCGGGAGCACCCCAGAGCTGGGAGGAGTTCAGTGTCTTGCACAAGGACACGAGTGCAGGGCAGATGCTTGCTGACACAGGGGCTTGAACGCGAGCTGTCTTGTGATCTGGCTCCTTTGAGAATGGACAGTTTTGTGTTTTTGTGTTTACAGCTTGAGAGAGACAAACGTTGCTTTTCGATAGAAGTGTCCTTGAGCAAGACCCCACACTTAACTGGAGGATACTCCAGACAACGGTGTCAGCCGAACATTGCACACTTAAAAAAAAAAAGAGAAAAGAAGAAGAAACTGACAAACTCATTACATTCATGTCACGAATATCTCTCACTTCTGTCTTTCTTTGTCTCTTTATTCATGTCCTCTTAATTAAAGAGTATGTATTACTACTTGGTGGTGGCTCTGTGCTGCACTAGACATATCAATGAAGGAAATGGTGATGGAAATGGGGGTGGGGGGGGGCGTCCCCAGTCCCTCTGTGTAACTTGGGGGATTAATGGCAATTTGACTAAAACAAAGAGACGGTGCCTAGGATATCGTTGGGTGCCTGTGTGTAATTACAGGGCAATGCGATAAGCAAATAACGACAAGATCAGGCGATTAAGAAGGAAAAAAAAAAGAAAGACAACAGTGACTCCCCTGGTAATTAAGGGATGTGAGAAGATGCTGGTTGTGAGATGGGGAGGTTGACGGGTTTGACACACTGCTTTCAGTAGTGGCACCGACACATTACCTGCCTTCTATTTGTGTGTCAGGAGCAATGAGGCGTTGTGAGGAGTGCAGCAGCGTTGCCTGGCATGCTTATCAAAAGTCTCGTCCTGTCATTGTGAGCAGGACCATCATCTTTTCACCGCGAGTGGCTCCGGCTACAAGGATCCTTTTATTTATAGCATTGGCAGAACTGAAAATGATTTTGGATCTGGGTGTGTGAAAACCAGTATAACGGTCAGCAGAAGCACATAGTACATAAAGTTCCTAACACACATTTCTTCTTTGCCTTTTTCTTCAGAGTGCCAAGCCGTTCTGCGTGAAGACCCCAACCTTCCCTTCGCAGTCGGGGCCTCGGCGCTCCAGCCAGGTCAAAGATCAGTCCCACCCCACCCCCCCGCCCCCCTTTCCCTACTGGAGCCAAGATGGCAACCATCGGTGCCCCTCGCCTCTCCTTGCCACTCCTGTTGCCTGTCACCAGTCTGCTGCTATCACTGCTGCTCACCGGCTCCCACGCCTTATGTAAGTATCAAGACGCTGACTTAGAATGCTTTTACTCATAAATGTCCTATGTAAAGCCCTTTAGAGGCAGAGAAGAGGCAAGTTAAATTCCCCGACCAGTCAGAATGATATATTTGCACAGTTTGACACTAGATGGCTGGTTTCACATTAGTTGCTCAAAGTGTAAATGATCTCTGTGCTTACTGAAAATCTGATTTAAGAGGCTTGCCTGGGAGCATGATTTGTGACATCACAAATACTTTGGAAGCCAATTGTGGTCCAATATTAGTCAAACATAAGTATGATATGGAAACTTAAAGCCTCTGGTGCATATATGCTGAGAATTGACTTTACAGTGAAGTCAGAGACATCTTGAATCCAGCATTGAAATTTGTGATATGAGAAATGAAATTGCATATTCATATATTCTGGTATGTTTTAATGAGGGGGAAAGAATAGTGTCTGAAAAATACCCTATGTGTAGAGGGGAGCTTAAGCTTTGGTAAACATTTCCTTCCTTTCATAGAAGATACCTTAGCTGCTTTCTGCTACTGTCCTTTTTGAGTTTGCTTTTGGTGAGCCTGTAAAGGCATGTTTACTATCTTAAATTGTGGACATCTTATCTTGGAAAGGCTGTCTTCATCTCAAAAGGCCTGTTGTTTGTAGACTGCTTCTGCCTCTGCTTCAGCCACAGCAAATAAGAATTTAGCAGCAGTGTTGTTGAGAGTTCAGTTTGATTTGTAAGAGTAAGTGCCGTTCTCATATCTGCGTTTGTCTTTGAAAATGTACTAGAGATGATTTAAGATGTAAGGCGCCAGTCATTTCGCTCAACGGGGAAATGACATGTAGCTGTTGGTGGACATGTTCTCTGTTGAAAAGATTTAAACGTGATATTTCAGAACGTGATTTTTTTGCAGTACCGATCAGAAACCAAGACAGTGTTAAATCATGGATATCATGAAATAGTTACCATTTAGGAAAGATTCCTGTTTGTAGAAGCTGTCCTCCTAACTTCCCGTGTTAGAAACAGAGGAACGTCGGTATAGTCTCTTATCCCACCCTGTCAACTCCTGCTTAGGATTTGTTCCGCACCATTTCCCCGTTAAGATGGGCTTAGAGCAGCATTAAGGAGACGAAAACAAAGAGGAGGCTCTGTAGAGAAATAGAACAAGAGTGATGGTGAGGTGGTGAGGCTCCCCCTTAGGTTTCATTGTTTGTAAATCCTGTGTGTTAGTGTGCGAGTGTGTGGGTAAATGTGTTGGTGAGTACGGAAAAGAGTTATATGTGTACGCCGTGGTAAATGCGGGTCCGTCCGTAGATCATCATGAGCATATGAGTGTGTTGGCGACAAGTTCATGCTTGTTGGCGTGTGTGCGTGTTTACCGACCGTACACACCCGCCCTGCCTGCGACGTGTGTGTGATGGGCGTGAAAGATTGCCCTCGTTGCTTTTGTCTGTGTGTTGTGTGTGTCTTGAGGTAAGGCAGGACTGCTGATTAGATCCAATTTCACCCCGCTCCCTGTGAGAGAGAAAAAAAGGACGTTGGGGGTGAAAAATAAAATATTAACTAGTTCTGGTTTAGGCCTCTTTAAATAGCTGTTGAATAACAAAACAAGTTTGCCACAAAGGGCCTCAAATTAGTTTCATTCAGGTGTAAATGAACAGTACAACTAGATGAAGTCTGCCAAAACCTGATGAAATGGGATCCAAACGAAGAGACTGAGAGGAAGAGAATGAAGATACATCTCAAAATGGCACTTTGAATATGAACAGATTCAGCCAATTTGACATTACAGGCATACTGCTCAACAGTCTAGGTGTCACGACTGAAATCTTGAGGAGGTTAAGACAGTTTCTGTCTATCTAAGGTAATTTGCAAGATAAATTGCATTCTTTAAATTGCATATTCTCTCCGTCCGTCTTCTGGCTCGTCTCTCTGTGACATTCAGTGAGTGTGTTCTCAGCAGTTCAAGATAACATGAGGGGGACTTGATTTTTTCTCATGTTGCAACAGAGCTGTCTACTCTTGATTGCATGGTGGTTTGAGTGTCTGGAAGCATAATTCGAGTAGCTTTCAGTCCAGTTGGCTGAAAACATGTAAAAATTGCACTCACAGATGTCAAACAGATGTCTTTGTTCTCCTTTCTGCCTTCTCTGTCTCACTGACAGCACGGTTGAACACTTATTTTTCAGAATGAAACAAAAGCAAAGGTGGACGTGCACCTCTTTCTAACATGTTGTGCATCAACACTATGTTCAGGCTAGTTTTTCTCCTCGACTTAAACTCTCTGGTTTAAAAACACTCAGTGCTGTTTGCTTCATCTTTGATGGAGATTAGCTTTCCCCCCCTCACTTTCACACACACACTTGTAAATGCACTAACAGCAGGGCTCGCTCCCCATCTGTCAGTATCTGCCAGTCTTTGTCTGCTCTGCCTGTGGATATGATCGCTGTTTTTGTCAAGCTCTCTCACTCTGTCTCATTGTCTCTTGCTCATGTTCACACATTTGTTTTTTTTTTCTCCTTGTCCTCCTCCCTCCCAACCACACACACGCAATTCATGCACACTCTCTCACTCTTCTTTCTCATCTCTTTTTGGGGCCACACAGCGTCAGCCCACCATTATGTCTGGAAATATATGCGCACACCCACAGCCCGCCTTCTCTGGCTCTCTATGATTTTCTTTTAAATACACACGCACGCGCACACACACACACACACACACACACAGCCCAGTGGTGCAGTTGTCCAATTATAATCAGTCCCACCTGGTGGACTGAGAGGAGTGTGGGGGACACCAACCCCCACCTCATATCAACACTTTGTCCCTCTCTCTCTCACTCACACACTCACTCACTCACACACACACTCGCACACACACACGCACAGTGGATGCCACCCTTTTGCAAAAACGGCCAAGCTGAAAGCATGATGTCATCCCTTCCTCTCACATCCCTCCCTCTCTCTGCCCTCCATCCCTTTTCATTTACACTCATAAATCATCGTGAGAAGGAGACATTTTTAATCAAAAGAGAAAGAAAGATGGCTCAATAAATCCAGCCACCCCAACCACGATAATGCACGGATCCCCGTTTGCGTGCGTCTGCATTTGTCTGCATGTTTGTATGTGATTTGTATGCAGGCACATGCATATATATGTGTGTTTGTGTGCGTATTGTTTGAATGTGGGTGTCACCTGAGCTTTGTCATATGTGACTGTAGCATATTGAGCAAGTAGATGTAAAATATTTGTTGTAGGACAGCTATAAAACTAGATGGCCGATGTTGACACCCAGTCAACACATACTAGATAAATATCAAAATAAATATTTAGGCAACCCAATTTGATTGTCGTATACTCACACTGATACACTACCAGTTACAATACAGTGATAAATATTGATTTGCAAGCAACGATAAAGGTAGACCAAACCAGCAAGCTGTCACCATGCTGTACATGAGCACCCATGTTTTTTTGGCAAGCAGTCAAAAACGTCCTTTATTTTTTGAACAAATCACTATCAAAGTTATTTTCATTTTTTCTATAATTGAATGATGACTTACAATCGCAATTGTTTGAAAGTGGAAATCAAGTCAACTATTAATAGAATTTATGCGAAATTGCAACCCCTGGTGCCTTTTAGTCATGATTAAAGGGGAGAGGAAAAAAGCATCAAAACAAAGAGCCAACACCACTGAATGTTGTAAGTGTAAAATAAATAAACCAGTATATCAGACAGTAATGGTTAAAAGAACTGAATCAAACACAGCGTTTCAAATGGCTTTTGTTTCATTCTCTTACTCCAACTATAAAACAGTTGAGCTTCTGACATTGTCAGTGAGGCTGATTACATCTTTTTTCAGTGAATATTGAATGTGTAGATAATTAGTTAATTTGTTAGTCTCATGAAGACCATCTTTTTATATTAGTTTTTTGATTGATGAGCTGCGGGGTGGCAACTGTTGCCGTGGTGTTCACCATACACACAAAATAGTGACACCCCCCCGATATTTGGTGGCCCTTAATAATAACCTGAACAAACTTCTGCTCCAACAGCCCTGCCATTATTAACAGCTACCATAATGACAAGTCCCTTTAGTTTTTGTCATTGGGTATTCAAAGTTGGTTTTAAGAATCACACTGGCATAGGGAATTCTTTCCTTTCAGTTGTGGTTTGTTTTTTGTCCTTTGGGAGTTGAGAAAGGTCCAACAAGAAGCGGGATGTTCCTTTTTTCGTCAGGAGGAAAAGAGATGCTGATTGTTCCCCTCGATGCCTGATGTTTTAATAGTCCTAAGTTCATATTTTCTTCACTGAAGGGACAAAAGAAAATGTCATTCTTTTCTGATTTATTGCAATGTCTTCACTTTTCTCGAGGCAAGTGACTCCTGGGATCTTGCAATATTTGTTTGTATTTTGGCTTGAGTTTTTGGACCGGGAGACAGGGTTATTTGTCAGCATTTTTTCTGTCCTTTCACCTTCTCCTTGCTTCCCAATTCTTCTTTCTTTTGGCCTTTTAGAGTCCTCAACAGCAGCTTTCTTGGCAAAGTACTCCTAATAGTAATTGGCCAGAACTTGCTGTGATGGGGTGAGGGTGTTCAATTATTTATATTCCTTTGAAGCTGCCAATTTGAAAAAAAATGAAGCCCCTTAGTGGAGCGGTTATTTTCCTGTTCTTGTTCCCGACATCTCAGTCTCTCTGCTTCTCTCCCCTTGTTTCTCTCTGCTTGCTCTCTGCTTTTCCTTCTCCCTCCATCAGTCCTTATCTTTTCCAGTCGAATTATGTTTGAGCCAACGCTGTCAAGTTAATTCTGTCAAATTCAATTTTATGTGCGCCCTGCTGTTGCATGCTTGGCCCCATGCTTTACACTGTTTTTTCTCTGAAATGAGAAGAAAACAAGTTAATTTTTAATTGAATTGCAGGAATGAATCACTGCCTCGAGTAGCCTGTTGGCACTGTCTACATTCTGGGGGCTGTTGTAGGTTGAATTCTCAGAACTATACACTTACAAATGTTAGAGGGAAAAGTTGGATTTGGCTGAACAAGAAACTGTCTTTCCTTGTTTATCAGGGTCTTTTTGAAAAACTTCAAGTTTTACATTCTTGTAGAGTCCAAAGCATTTTCGAGTCATTGTGGAAATAAGCGTGTTTTTGCTGGCAGTTTGGGGAATTTGCCACTGCTGAAGCCAGAGACCAAGAAGGCTTTCATGCCGGACATGTGTGCTAATATTTGCTATAGTAGACAGCTGAAAAAGCCCCATTGCACTGATTTACAGTGTTGAAAGAACTATCAATCAACACTGCAGCTCTAACCCATATGGCTGATTACCACAGGTCACAGGACAGCTTTCTATCAAATTGATACTGTCTTAGAAGGATGATGAAACGTCGTGGCATTATTATCAAGAACAAATCCAGTCAGTGTAATTTATCTGATTGAAATGTACCTCTCAAAGTGCAGTTTTGGTCAGCACAATGGATCAAATAGCTGTCCTCAGTCCTTGCAGCCACAGCGTGGGTGATGCTTATTCCTCCTCATTTTTGCTTTCGTCTCTCTTTTTCAGTCTCTTCTCAGTAACACCCTCCAGTAAAAATTATACACTCAGATTGATAGAACAATACGAGTGATTGAAGTGCATGAATGGTGCTGTCCCTTTCTAGCAGAAAGGAACTGAACACATCACCAAGGTGGCTTTTAAATCACCTCCTTTTATTGAGCAAGTTTAGACCTTCAAAGGTTTTTGACTCCCAAACCAAACAGGGATACTCCTCAATGCCTGTTTTTCAGACACTCTTCCTCAGACTGCACGGGCAGAGACTTTGCCTTGTATATGGCTTTACTTGGATTGAGTATAGAGAAAGACACAATGATTGTTGTTCGCAGCGGAGAGAGAGTAGATTGTTTTGTCCATTGTCTTGATTCTCCTGCCCTTTGCGTTGATCGGACCTATAACACCTTTGGCAATTGGAGGTGCCCTCTTCATTTAATGAAACAACAAGTGTCAATTTCCTCAAGTGAGTCTCTAAATGACACAAAATTGTTCCCAATTCACCTCTACTGTGTGTGCTCTATGGCCATTTTAAAATCAGACACACACTTAAGCCTAATTTCCCCCCCTTTCTCTCCGAGGAATCGAGCCTATTTATTTCCAGTGGGCAGAAGCATACTTAGTGTCTTTCACTTTTTCCCTTAGCCTTCAACAACGGTTTCAATGGGACCAATTTGTGCATATTACGAGTGTGCCACTCTTTTTAGAAATGCGGCATCGCTGTGACAGCAGTGTGGTCGGGCAAAGTTTTTCACCTCTGGGTACTAACACTCCAGAACTTATTTTATTCTGGGTTCCCACATCCTGCCACAAGTCCCTCATGGACTGCAAAGCCTGAGCCCTGCAAGTTTGTTTGGAGTGCAGTCGACATAGATGGCACACTGTATGACGCAATGAGGAAGGGTTTATACAAAAACATCACGTCTTCACTCCCTGCATGCACCGCCGAGCTTTGAAATCTGGTGTTCTTAAAACAAGTGACTACTATTCGTTATGAAGTGACATAATTTCATTTCTTGGCAGTGAAAAATAATAGCTTTGAGAGTTGTCTTGAAAAATGATATCAGGCTTTTTAATTAAAGCATTTCTCTCCACTTTTGTCAAAACATTGTCACTTGTTACATAAAACATGTAAAACCATCCTGCCTTTTCATCAAATTGTTGAGAGAAGAATAGGATTTTTGAGGTTACAACATGGACAATTCCCTGCTGTGGGAAGTGGGTGTACAGTCAAGGCAGCACAAACTGGCTTTGTGAATCATTACGTCGACAACCGCTCGGCACCCCAGCTGCCCCAAGAGCAAATCCCAATTAGCCTTTCTTCCTTATATTTTAATTGGAAAAGCAACTGTTTCATTAACCCTTAAGCTTGTACAGCCAAGGTAAGGGTTAGGCAGGAATAGAGCCTGACCCCGACGTGCCCTGTGGAATATGGCTGCAGCTGAGATTAGTCGAGACAGTCATTTTTTTTATCCTGAGTGGCAGAGCCTGTGTGTCTATTTAAAGCACACATTTACACAGTTTCATTCACACCTCAGCAGCACAATCACAGGATTACATGCTTTTCCCTTCAGCGTCACTATTATACGTTCATTGTGCTGCTCAACAGCACCTAGGAAGCACATTGATACAGATAAAGAAGATGTTTCATGGTAATGCGGTTCCCTCCGTGCTGAAAGACTGAAAACCTTGTTAACTCTGTCCTTCAAGATCCTCTAAATTGGCTTATATGGATGCCACCAAGTTGTCCATGTTTACTTGCAAACAGACTGACCAACTTTGTTCCTGTCCTGTCTTCTATTTTCTTGCTTGGTTCAAGTCTTTTTTTTTTTTTTTGCAACAGTCTGCTGGACTTTGTTGGCAGTGATTGCGTGCGAAAACCTTCCAGACAAGACAAAGCAAGACGGGTTTCGAGTAAAGGCTCGGTTACCATAGTGATGTCGCTCGCCTAGTCAGCCTGTGAGAATTGGTCCTGATTGATGGGACTTGGTTGTTTAGGCCTGGAGGGTGCACGATGTGTGCGATTTTGTAAGAGAGAGTACGTGTGTATGTCTGTCTGTTGGTGTGTTTGCTGTTTAGTGCATCCTGTTGAATGCACATTTGGCTGAATCAATCCAACCGTCTGTGTGTGTGTGTGTGTGTGTGTGTGTGTGTGTGTGTGTGTGTGTGTGTGTGTGTGTGTGTGTGTGTGTGTGTGTGTGTGTGTGTGTGTGTGTGTGTGTGTGTGTATACTGGTAAAGGCTGGAAGGGTTTTTAAGTAAGGTACAGGACAAGTAGCTCTAGCATCATGGCATCTTGCTGAGTCTTACTACCAAATCTCTACACCTCATAGGTCCACATGACTGCAGTTCTCATTACTAGTCAGCATGAGCTGGTTCATTACTGTTTAACACTGTAGAAATTTAACAAATGCCTTAAAGTAGATCAAATGTACACCGGGAGAAAATGTCCAAAGTTCCAGTGCCAAATCGCTCCACCTTCTAGTCTTGTTTTTGTTTTTCCCCAAGTAGTGAGCCTCGGCAGTGCCCGAGTGTGTGTCATGTGTACGCTGTTTGGATAATACGAAAATTAAGTTTGATGTCAGGCCGGATCAGCTTCAGTAAACTCCCACTTTAAATCAGTGACATGCAGTCGTTCGTATTGCTCTCGTCCCAGTAGAGAACGCACCAGGAAAAGACATAAGAATATCTGTTGGTACATTTAGCCAGCAGAGTGTCTGTCGAGATAAAGTGGCGTTGAGTGGGATGAAAATATGCGGAATAAGTTACACACTTTTAACTTATTGCTCACATCCGGAGCAATTGTGGGCGCAACGGTAAAATACTGTTTAAATTGATGTCATTCTCATCTAAATCCTCATCCTGATAAGACACTTGTCACAGAGTGGTAGGAGAGAGTGGAATATCATTGCTTGTAGTAAGACCTCTGATAGAACCAAAAGGTCTCTATGTGCTGTGAAAGATACCTATTTGTAGCAAGATGGGTAATAAGTGCCCTTTTCCCAATTCCCTGCCTTTCTCGCAAATCACTGAATTGCAGTGCGTCATTTTGTCTCCCACTTTGCTAATTCAGCGGATAATGGCTCCTATTTATGACCCAGGAAGCCTTTCTCCATCAATTACTGTATTAGTCATATAGCCGGTCCCCTCCCACCTCTTACACCCCCCCACCCTACAAAGCGACAACAGTAAAGTACTGTAAATGGAGCCGTCTCATATTCACATGCCCACCTCCCACTCTCCGCCACTTTATAATCACAGTGCTGTTGGATTCTGTCTTATCAGGCCCAACAGAGGTAGCGGCCAGTAGCAGGTGGTGGCTGTATTAGCTAAACAAGCGTCTGTTTGCACAGTGTGAGGTTTATTTTTCCCTGCTCACGTATGCGTGGATCTGGTTCTATTCTCGGGGCCTTGTGAAGATAGCCGGGCCCCCATTGCTGGTTATTTTAGCTCAGGCCATGTCCCCCTGCCAGGCAGATAAAGACGGGTCTTGTGTGCTTATCTGGGGAGTGCTGTACCTCGGTCTCTCTGAGGGACGCTCGGGGAATAGAGAGAGACTTTGGCGGAGGGGACAAACAGCGACTGCGGGTGCAATGTCCTTTCAATGTCATCTCTGGTAGCATAACACACACCGTCTGGTGGGGACTTTAATATAAGGTACCTTTCAGCAAAAGTGATGTGTACATTTTAGTAATAGATCGCGTTAGGAATTGAACGTCAAGATCTCTGAGTAACACAGGTAGGCACACAGAAAGCAGAGGATGTCAGCTATTAATTAATCAGCCAATTATTTCACAATTAGTCATTTAGTCTATAAAATGTCCAAAAATATGTGAAAAAATGCTCATTACAAATTCCCAGAGCCCGATGTGACATCTTCAAACTGCTTCTGTTGTCCAGCTGACAGTCTAAAACCCACAGACTCTTCAGTTGCTATCAGAAATGACAAAGAAAAGCAGCAATTCTTTATATTTAAGAAGCTGAAACCAGCAAATGAAAAATGACAAACTAGGTCTGGGTGAGAAATTGGATTATGGCAGATGTGTTGTAGCTTCCTGGTTTTAAAGGCTGTGTTGATTGATGATATAATTTTCTGAACTTACCAGACTGTTCAACTTGTTCTGATACTTGCCATTACTGACTTGCTTATTATATCCACATTACTAATGATTATTTATCAAAAACCTCATTCTGTTAATATTTTGTTCAAGTGCCCATCAATATTTATTGAATCATCCATCATCATTATTTTATTTTATTTTTTTGCCTGTTCTGAGCACTTATGAAATGCTTTCGAGGAAAACTCAAAATGTCAAAGATATATATTGTACACACACATACCTCACAAAGTACCACAACAAATTTTTAGGACAAACGCACTACTGGATTTGAATAAAGGGGATATTTTCATCTTTTCTATAGACTTTGTTGGTTTGAGGAGATTTTTTACGTATAATATGAATGTTTCAACCAGTGTGTGTCAACTTCTTTTCTTCATAATGTAAATACTGAATCCAGTCAGTGCATGAAATAGTGTGATTAACCCCGACTGCTGATAATGGTGTGGTCAATGCCATCACTCATTTTGGGGATTTTTTTTTAAAGCAGTTTAAGCACCGACACCACTCAACCTTTTCTAACCCGCAATTACTGACTGCGTGGCAAGGTTGAAAATCTGAAAAAAGAAAGGCTCGAAGTCAACGGTAACTGGCAGCAGAAGCCCAGAGGCACACAGTTGAGGAAAATTGAAAAAAAAAAGGTTAATTACGCTCATCAGAGTTCACACAATCACACACTGCATACCTGTAGTAATGGCATTATAGTAGACGTTCACGGCCCACGGCCACACTCTTTACCCTTTACCCAGTTTGGGTTGATGGGAAGTTAAATAATGCTGACGATGTTCAAACAACGTTAAACCCACTACCTGAAGAGTCTCAAGACAAGTAGGCAGTGCACATGTGTGGGCATGACAGAAAGAGACAGCAGAGCTGAAAATAAACCCAGTCTACACTTTATTTGGTACTTGTGTCATATAATTATGTGTAATTGTGTGACTCGCAGTAATGTTTGTATGGAACTTCACTTTTAGAAACACGTCAGTCTGAAAAGTGACGTACAGAGATTAACACGAGACAGTAGTCACATATAAGTGTCGGCCATTGTCAGAGACACGTCTACGATATGAAAGGGTTATTATATCTCACACTTAGTCACCTATTGTCTTTCCTTTAGCTGACCAGGCCCCTCCAGTTTCTGAACTTCAAACACAAAGGTCTTGCCAATCTCATCTTTTCATTTATTGGTCTAAAAAAAGGAAAAAACTACAAATAATATGGCGAGCAAGGGAGAAAAGTTTGAAAAAGTTCCTCTTTTGATTAAATATTCACCTCTGTCTGTCCCACCATCCCTCTTCACATCATGTCTTCTGGTCCCTAGACCATCCTGTCACCTCCTCTCTTCTCCCCTTCCTGCTTCTCTTTACCGCTGACCTCACCACCTCTTCTTCCTGTCAACCCCTACTGTGTCATTCCTGTTCAGTTCAATGTGTTTTTCCTCCCAGCTCCTTAGCTTTTCCTCAAACCTTCCCGAGGCAACGTTGAAAACCATATACAGCATATTACAAGAAAACCCCGCATCTGTCAGGAGTTAAATTCGGACTGACATGCCGGCAGGCACATTTATTGTACATCTCTCTCATCCTTGTGAAGCCCTGAGAAAAAAGGAGAGGGAGAAGGCGACGGGGTGAAAATGTCGAACGGTTCAGGGAAATCTAATCAAAGAGCGCTGGCCTTCAGCAGAACCACTGCCACTGGCCTGCTCTTTGTAAATCCCTCTTCTGTCTCGACAGAGGGCACATTGTAAGGGGAGGTCAAATGCAGAGGAGCTGTGTTGTGTAGTTCAGAATGGAAACTGAGAGCGCAAAATGCCAAAAGGGATCATTGTATGCACCAGACAAAGAAAGCCTCCTTGGAGCTGGAGAAAAGCTGCCCTGCTCATATCATCCGACATCCTTCATATAGAATATATGTATACAGTGAAATATATAATAGTGATTTGTTTCATACCTGCTTTGATTTTGAGGGATTTTTTATTTATTTTATTTTTTTACGTGCGTTTTATAACGCGTGTAACAGGTGAGGGACTCATCTTCAGCTGATACTCCAGTTCGGCCTCTTCCCAGAGAATTTGGACGGTCAAAAGTTCTTACGGATTACTTTTTTTTTTGTTCAGCTTCATTACCTTTGACAAATTGTTACAGACCTGGGATTTGTATTAACAACAATGGTGCGGCACTCATAAACTGTGGCGAATTTCTACATAATCTTGCTTTAATAAGTCAAATAACTTCCCATACTAAATAACTGCAATGTCTCCCACTCAAAAGTTATTCTAACATGCACTGTAAATGTTGTTTACATTATAGATATCAGTCAATATATCAGTGAAATTTTTTGGTGATTTTGAGGTATCAACAGAAGATTGTCAGGTTACAGAAATCTTCCAAAAAAAAACGCACATTCCATAATGAAACCTTTCCAATCCATTGAGGAATGTGACTTCACTGGGGTTATTTCAACAGATTAGATTAAGTAGATTCAGATTTAAATATATATTTTCTGAAGGATGCAACAATCAATAAACTTTCATTTGAACATCAGACAGCCGGGGATCAATATTTAACACATTAACATGATTGCCAGCAACTCAGCCCTTTAATACCTCTCATAAAAGTGGAAGAGTTTCGTCCCTGCCCTCTGGCGGATTTATTTAACTCAGCGTCAACGTCCAACATTCAGTTTGATGTTTTATCATACATGGCAGTTTTTATTTGCATATGCCATGACGTTACAGTAGCACTCTGATTCAGATGTCTGAAGATACCGCGTAATTACAGCTTTAATCTCGGCTTTGTAGTTTCCACCACGCTCCATGCCTCCTGAGCATACTCCCCAAGTCACCTGAGAAAACGTGCACAAAAGAAGACAAAAATCAAGACGGGAGTATCTCTTCTCATCTGTAGGTGAGCAACTCTCTAGTCTGAAAAAGAGGAAACATGGTATCACAGCAGCGATAGTTTTTAATTGAAAGCATTTTATCTTCATTTGACCGTGGACAGCATAATGAACAGATACTGTATGCTTTCTCTCAGCCATTATCTTGCTTTCACAGACATCTGAGCTTGTAAAACCAAGGTTAAGTGTGCCTCACACTGGCACACACTTGTAAACAGGACAGGAACATAATAAGAAATTGAAAAAAAACTGCTTTTGAGATTAACTAGCCACCAACTCTAGCTAAGCCAGTGTGTGTGCCTTGGTGTAATATTATCATCAGAAATATTTAGGTTGTTAGTTCGGAGGCTGTGCGGTAAACTTTGCATGTGATGCCTCCGCTGGCCCGGAGCGGTACACTCACCCTTCTACCCTTCCTTTCCCTTGTCCTACACCATTCCTCTTTGCCTCGTTCCCTCTAAGACACCCGCCCGCTCTCTCTCTCTTTACCCGATAATGAATGCAGGAACTCTCCTTCATATGTGTTTAGCAGTGCCTGGAGACTGGTGTCGGCCCATGGTCCCTTAATTATTAATTTGACGTTATGCGCTGGCCGTTTGATCATCCCCACATATCTGTATGATTCAGATTTAACGAGTTCCCCAGGACTCTGTTTGCTCCTTCTCTCTCTCTCTCTCTCTCTCTCTCTCTCTCTCTCTCTCTCTCTCTCTCTCTCTTTCTTTCCCGCTCTCTTTTTCTATCGTGCTTGTTGTTTCAAACCTACTGCAAGCAAGACAAGTGGGGAAAAAAAAAAAAAAAACAGCACCAAAACGACTAAACTTTTGATGGACAGTTTAATCAAAGGCTCTCAGCTCTATGAGGGCATCAAATTTTAGTGTGTGTGGTCCAAGTGAGAATTGAACCGCTTATTGTGGCTTTGTCAGTGCTATACGTTATTAAACAGGAAAATGAGTCACACATTTAAACGCGGTCAAATTAAAATAAAAACTCACTTTTACTGCACGCCTCATCCTCTAAACGTTCTTTTCTGAAGGGGCTGCTACTGTACTGGTTGTAGCCAGACTCCGTTTCCCTATGGAGGTATATTCTTGAGCTACTAATCATCAGCTCCTTGGCACAACATCAACATATGAATTCACAGCGCCGTCGTCTACACACGGAGCTACACAGCACTGAAATAGGGGTACTCGATGAGGAAGGGCACAGTAGTTTAATTCAGCCCAAGTGTTTACTGCTGGGGGTGGGGGTGGGGGGTGATTCACAGTGACGACATCGCCCAGTGGTTAAAGAAGGTTCCCCTGTCACGAGGGTCTTAACTGTGGGTCACTGTTGCTTTGATGTGGATATGTCATTGTGGATAGACATCGAGCTATCCGTCCGTCTGACTGAATGTCTAGCTGTTTATTTTGTGTCCCTCCGAGAAAACGAACAGTGCTCGTGTGCGTCCGCTACAAGGAGAGAATACGATACGTGATAGGAGGCTTGTGTGGGATTTTTTTAATTAATTTGTCGTACGGCTCACGATTATGTCTTTCTCTCTGTGTCTCTAGCACCGCCACGGTTCACTAAAGTTCCCAACGACCAGATCGGCGTCTCGGGGGGCGTGGTCTCCTTCGTGTGCCAGGCGACGGGCGACCCCAAGCCGAGGGTCAGCTGGAACAAGAAGGGCAAGAAGGTCAACTCCCAGCGTATAGAGGTGAGTCAACTCGAAAAAGGGTAAATGCTAAAGATTTTGGTGTTTTGGAAAAAACTTTTACGGCTGATATTTTTGACTACATTGCCAATTTTTAAATGTACTGTGAGGTTTACTGTTTAAACTCACAGACCATGTTACGATGCTGGGTGGTTAAAACATGAATCTCAAATTACATTACCCCTCACATTCCACTCTTTTCCAACGTCTTTAAACACTGCCCAGCACCATTCTCCTCACATTACAAGCGCGGTCCTCTATTGCGGTTTGGTCCCCCTGGAAAAGGCTGCATTTGCTTTCTTTACAGCGTTTTCACCAATAGTTTGGAACAACAACTCATGGACTGGCTTCTTTAACCTCTGAGCATTGCGCGGTTCCACCATTAGTTACAGTCGCCCAATTTGGAGCTTTCCCATTCCTCCCCCCCTTGTCCTCTTTGCACTTGACTGAATCAGCCGTTGCCACATTTTTTGTCTCTCTTTTTCTTTTTTCTTTTTTCCGTTTACAGCCCAATCTGTGTGAATGTGTCTGTCTGTGAGTTATTCATGATGTTTGTTGTTCAGTCCTCGGCAGGCGTCCCAGATGGCATCTCTAAAAAGTCTTGATTGATGCTCAGTGTCTCTTAATTAAAAAGTTGCTTTCGTTAAAATTGACGGCAGTGCACAGAGATAGACACTCACCCGCTGCAGCATGAACACAACCACAGGGGAGGGGGCTAAAAAGTAAAAAAAAAACAAAAACAAAAAAAACAATGACAACAGCATCAACAGGGGGAGAAGCAGCATCTCAACGGAGGACAAAATTAAAAGACAAGATGTGTTTGTACGTTCTCTTCTTCTGCATGCTAAGTGGGAAACAAAGCCAATGGCACGAAGGAGCCCGCCAGATCGGACGCTTCCCTTCCTCCGTTTAGCATGGAATAAAAAAATTGTAAAGGGGTTTTGAAGTAGTTATGATTCTTTTTCTGTTATACCCTCTAGATAGCTGCTTTGATATCGATCACGATGCCGTGCTCTGCAGTGTTTTTTGCCTAATTAGCGGCTCAGCCCTGAGACGTGCAGCAGAGGAGCAGCAGGGCTGCTGAAGACTTATACTTATATCTCAAAGTCATGCTTTGCTCAGAGATCTCAGCTCTGAAACCTTTCGTCGAGGCGGTTTAAACTCCTCTGAGGAGTGATGGATATTGGAAGAGTAGGTTTGCTGTGAGACTGACAGGAATGCTGACCGTCTTCTCTAACACTTCGTCCACCAAAAAGAGATTAACTTTAGAAATGACCAGACCGGCTATAATAAAACCATCGGGTGATTAGTTCAGAAATACTTTAAATTCTAGTCATTTACCTAAGTGTTGAGGTTTTTCTTCTTGTTGCAGGCTATACATCTGCTCTTAGGGAGATCAAACTTTGTCAAAAACACCTCTCTGCTAACACCCACTGGCAAGACATTTCATAACATTCGACACATTTAAAATGTCACTATTAAATTAGCTCTACTGTTTGCACTGAGGAAATCATTAAAATAGATTTTGATAGCCTGAAGTTGCTAATAACTAATTTAACCAGTCTATTTCAGACACACTGTATTGTTGTCAACAATTAAAACATCCTGATGCTAATGACCAGTTAGTTCAGTTCAGGTCTGAGTTTGGAAATTGGCAATTAATTCATATAATTAGTCCCAATATTCTCTAAAATGCCATGTTCTGTTGGTCATGCTAATGCTGCTTTTTGTCATCTTTTGCCTATACCTAAATGATCCGTGCTTTCAAAAACTATGTACACAAACAGTTTTGACGAAAAGAAAACTCTCTACTACTATGTGGAATTAATATTATATACTGTCGTCACTCCTAGAAGCCTTCCTCATTTCTGAACATAAAGGGTTACTGAGTAAATACAGAGTAAATTTAATAATTTTTTTGTGTCTTTCTTCATTATTTCCACCGTCTTCTCATCAGCATTCTCGGCACACGTTGCGTTCCAAATCTTGTCTGATTTTGTTTTTAAGATGCGCTTTCAACACAGTTCAAAACAAAGGGCTTTGCAGAGAACAAAGGGCATAATTACAGATAAAAACAAAGAGGTGAAAAACCCACCAAAACAAACACATCACACACAAAGGTACGGTGCTGGAATACGCGTGTGTCGAGAGATAGCGTGGGTGCATTTCCTTATAACAAGTCAATTCAGGTTAAAGTTAGAAAAAATTGGACTTCTCAGTCACCATAGTTACATACGTAACAATGAGAACACTGACACCAAACTCAGTCACGTACCTGTGGTGTTCACATGCACTGCTATTTGAGTCCCACTTCTGCCTAACCTAACCTTATTGTTTACTCTCTATTCTACAGACCATTGAGTTTGATGAGGGTGCAGGCGCCGTACTCAGAATCCAGCCCCTCCGTGCACCACGTGACGAGAACATCTACGAATGCGTTGCAGAGAACAGCGAGGGCGAGATCACCGTCAATGCCAGGCTGTCCATCATCCGAGGTGAGTCTCGCATTGTGAAACAGCGTGCAGAAGGGTAACTACAAAATAAATCATTAAAGCGGACATCTGTGAGCTCCTCGGGTTTTTTTTTTATGATGACATTTTGCCTTGGAGTTTTTGTGCTGCTCTTGACAGTGAGTGAGGGCTGCACTTGAAGTCTTTTTGCGCTGAATTTCTGTAGGTAGTGCTCCAGTAAGCCCTTTTGGCGTTAGCTGTAAGAGCTGTTCAGTTTGGCTGTTAAAAATCGAAATGTAATTGTGTTACAAATATTTGTCTTATCTGTATGGAATGCAACTTTTTAGAAAGATTTAATCCTTTTACCTAAATAGATCCAAAAAGATTAAAAGATCAATTATTTTATCATTAGAAGCATACAGAGAATCTTTTCCTATGTGCTGTAAAGGCTTTTATTTTATATTATATAAGCCATATCTGTAATGTTATATGAGTCATGCCGAGAGATGCCAAATGGATATATGTGAAAATGTGGAGGATTCATTCTTACAGCTTTTGTGCAGGCGCACATCACAGCCTGAAATAGATTCATATTCACCTACAGCAGATGGACAGTGTGAAGGCTGTTTATCAAGGATCCATCAATTTGATGGAACTAATCAACTGTCCATTCAAGTAAGCGCCGAACCTCTGTGTGCCCATGATGAAAACCCATAGGATCCCTGAATGAAAAAGATTGATTGGTCATCCACACGCATTCAGGGCACAGCGGCCGACAGATGCGTCTAGAGACATGCACAGACACACTCTAACGCACCAACAGATGTAAAATGACAAACTAGCGCAAGGAGTGTAGATGAAATCGGCGATAGTGGACCTTTATTGATTGGCTCCTGCTAGTTTAGTTTCAGCAAAGATAATACATCATTTGTACAGCTCTAGCTCAGAGGTCATGGAGGACGGGATCACACGCTCCCACTTTCTTCCTCTCATTCTACCTGTCTCTCTCTGACTCACACACACACACACACCCAAAGTCTTCTCTTCTGTTCTCTCCTGCTGCCATCTGCCATGTTTCCAGGGCTGGATGAAGCTGAGCTATTGCTGGCTGGCTGGCAGCAAACAAGCTAGGCCTTCCTGGCTGTCAGATCCACAGGCAGTGAGGTGGGGTGGGGGGTGTGTGTGTGTGTGTGTGTGTGTGTGTGTGTGTGTGTGTGTGCATGTGTGTGCGTGTGTGTGTGTGTGTGGTGGTGGGGGGGTTTTTGGAGCAGGCATTGGAAGCCTGGCCCGTCATCATGGGTTAGATATTGTTAGCAACAAACCCCCCCCCCCCCAACCTGCAAACATGTTGTTGGGTTTTAGGGGGTAGTGTAGTGCCTCAGGTGCCCTTCAAAACTTGATATGTATTTTGCACGTGTCACTCATGTTGTCAAGTAGGGATCAATCATGCGCTGCTGGACTTTTGTGAATTTACAAGAAAGAACTGCCATTTTCTCAATGCTTGAATCCAAAACACATTGTAAGACCATGTGTTTGCAAATTTATATAGCATTACAGGACCTCATAGAAAAATCCAACTCCCAGCCTGCATCATTTGTTTCATGTTCCAAACAATGACATTAAGTTATGTGACATTTTCACACGTTATTCATAGTCGGACCCCAATCTATTCACGGAGCGCAAAGAAAATCAAGTCCAGAAAGTGCTGTACAAAGGAACAGCGGGCTAATTGAAAACAATAAATTGAGTACAAGGAACAAGCGGATCAAATTTAGAAATTCAAGCCCAGGCATGTGTGCTGCAGTGTGTGCAGTTGTGTGAAGTATCACACAAAAAAGTTATTGCAATTCAACTCAACAAGGTTTCCTCTAGAGGCAGCAACTCTCCTGCCCAGGCCTGACCCAATACTGAAGGGGAGATGAGAGTGTGATGATGGGGGGGGGGGGGTGAAGGTCCAAGATGAGTGGCAGAGGAGGAGAGCAGTACGTTCTGTATGTTTTCCATCTTTAATGAGGTCGGGCCCCCTGCATTAGCCCATCAGTGGTAGGGAAGAGGAAAGATGTAGGTTGAAAAATTGAGAATATGAGAGATTGATGATATGATGTAATTCACAGGAGATGTAGAAGTGTGAGGGCAGAGCGAGGTTTTCGGGGGGAATTTTTGAAGTGGATTGAGAAAAATAATGCGGCTGGATGTAGGGAGAGAAGGCAAGCAGAGGTGGAAGTGGAGCAAACCAGAGGTACACATGGCGGGGGGGTGAATAATGAAAGTTGGCCAAAGATGAAGGGAGACAACGGGGGGTGTTGCGGACTATTGGCAATGTAGAACAGGTGAGGAGGACAATAGGCGAACATGGGTTCTTGGAACCGGGGCAAAGGATTATGGGATATGGGACAAGGCACAAGGGACACATCCGCAGTAAACAGAGGGGTTGTGGTCTGGGATCTGGAGAGGCTGAAAATGGGTCGCCGCGATGGGTGACTTGGCCGGAAAAGCTGTGGCACATATTTGCAAGAAAAAAACAGCTGCATGCAAACACACACACTCACTCCCACACAAACAAGTAAGACAACATACATTTGAACATACATTCGTGGCTTTATGCATCGGTGTAATGATAGCATGGATACGCAGTCGCAAACATGAAACCCACCGTGCACATCATGAATACTGAGATGAAGATAGATCGCTGGAAGTAGCAGCAATCCACATAGACAGGCACACATATGTAACAGACAAAATACATGACAGACTGACTGGACCGACAGCCCATCTCCTTATACATTTTTATACACTACTGTGACAATGACACAACCCCACCTTCTCTTCCGTCGTCGCCGTGTTTGTGTGTATGTGTACGGCTGTGTGTGTTGGTGGCGATGGCAGGGTTGCGTTTAGCATCGACTGTGACACCTCCTTGGCTGTTGCACCACTGCCTCAGCTGAATACCTAAGATGGGGGCCATCTGGCTCCACTAAGACTTGCACACAGTCCTCTGGGAGTCCTTGGAGAGGGACCGACAAGCGTATGAAGCACACTCTTGAGATCTGACACAATTTGCAGCTTGGTCTGTTTTTTTTTCCTTCTGTTTTTTAGGATTTGCCGTTTTTTTTTTTTTAGGCAAGTGTCGTAGAGTGTCAAAAGGAAGGCAAAGTTGCCACTGGGATACTGTCAGCTCATGCTGTTGTGAGGAGATCATGGGGAGCATCGTGCTTTTTGAGCCTGTATTTTAGACTGCTGCAGTCTTTAGCCCTGCGATTACTGTTGCAAATAGATTCTCCCTTGAGGCAGCCCAAGGAGCCAAAGCTGTGATTGATGAGATTTGGTCTGATATTCAGTTTTTTTTTTGTTTTTTTTGTTGTTTTTTTATGTTGAAGAAGCTGTAAATATGATGTGTCTATCCATGTGTTTGAAAACCCACCGCTCACAGTTGGCAGGGACGCTCTCGAGGCAGAAATAATCATGTTGGCTGAGTCAAACCTCAGTGGTGAAGCCGTGGAGATACAGTTATCGTTGTGAAGTAACATTCAAGTATTCTGTGGGCTGTTTGAACCAGCAGGCGGCAGAGACTCACCTCTGATACGCACACACACACACACACACACACAGTTAACTTCTCAGGTCTCACCCTATGTGAGTGCAACACGCCAGACCTCACCGCGACCTTCATTTACAGCCGCGCACCTGTGTGTGCACACTCACTCAGTCACGCTCACATCATGCTTAGTTTCTCTCGCCACTCCTAAGCAGGTGGAACCAATCAAACAAACTCTCCTCTGTCTCTCATCACTCTCTTACTCTCTCTCAAGCATTTCCAATCATCTTGCTTTCTCTCGCCGTATGCCCAGCTGCGGGCCTGGTTTTAATCCACCACACTGAGATTGATATTATCTATTTTTTTGAGTTTTTTTTTTTTTTCTCTGTAGTTTCATGTGCAAGCTATCCTGACCCAGTGGTCGAAGAAGCCATCAGATCATTTACTACTTAGAATAAAAGTAGCATACCAGAGTGTAAACATACGAGTGAAGTTCCTTGCCTAAGTAAAAGTATTTTACCAGCACAATTCACGGAATGTTGTGTTTTTAGATTAAAATTGCAGTTGCATTAACATAAGTGTTGTTGTTGCACTAATTTGAACTACTTTATATTTTGCAGCTATGTGCATGAGATCATAATATGTTGGTGGTGCTGCTGTCACATGAGGACGATGTGTCTTTTCATGAGTGTAGTAAAACGACCCTGTTTTCAGCCTTGTGACAGACGCTTTGTTTTCCAGCCAAACCATGAGATTTGTAAGTAGTATAGGGACACTCAAATTAAAAAATTGGAGACACATGGCTTTCTTTAGACATTGTAACAGTTTGGCTCTATAGTTCTTGGTTGATTAGAGCTTTGTGAGCGTAACAGTAGGCAGTAAAGCTGGCCCAAAACACACAGCCATACACATCTGGGGTTTTTCCACCATGCTTATTGTCTATGACTAGCACATAAACTTCACAAAGCCCCTGGTTGTACGGCTTCTGTTCTGTCACACAGAAACAAAACAGTGGCCACACGTAACCTTTACGTTGAGAAGACATGAGCTTGATACCAGGTGTTTTCTGCTGCTCAACCAACTCCAGGAAAGACGAGGTGCCATCTGGTCACGTTGCTCATCTTGTCATTAGCTTTCTGTTGAGGATAATTTGTTCTAAAGTAGAAACAGGTCAATATAGGTATATGTACATGTAAAACTAATGTGTGCAGAGGTAAATTCAGCCTGCGTCACTGTCTTTCAGGCCAGAATTTGATTTCAGCTCAGTTCACAATTGTTGGCAAAGAGAACACGATACCATTTCTATTTGGATTCAGCCATGTCAAGTCATGGGTTTATCAGTTTACAATGTCTATAATGCTGTTTGTACAGGTGGTTTGGTTTTCTTGCTGCACCTGTATCTGTGCCCCCACACACTTGCAAAACCAGAGTTTTATTAACAATAGAAGCTCCGGCCATCTTACACAGATCAAAGGTCATTGCCGGTCAGATTCGGGAGCGCACCCACCATTACCCCAGGTGTGGGGTGGGGGTGCACTGGCTTGTAGCGTGCCTGCTGTTTGATCAGGCTTTCGGCTAATTGGCTGCTGTCTTGTGAAGGGAGCAGGTAATGGTGAATTTTAATGAGATTGAGACTGAGATTCTGGATCCTAATACATGCCGTCGGTGAACAGATCAAGGCCAGTGAATTCAAGCTATCTTTTTATGGGAGAAGGGTTGCGAAAGGGTGGGGTGGGCAGACAGAGGTGCAATGATGAGAGAGTAGGAAAAAAGTGAGTGGTAGCAAGAGGGAAGAAGAGCTGGAGACCAATCAACCTTTAAACCCTTAGTGGCTCCGGGCCAAGCCTTAAGACATTCTATTTCCTACCCTCACCTCTGCTCTCTCCTCTCCATCTACCTTTCTCTTTCTCACACAATATCTCTGCCATTATGTTCTAGGCTGTCTCCCCTCCATTTCTCTCTTGCAAATGTATTCCCCACAAGCCTTTTTTCTGTGTATTGCCGTTGGTTAGATAGAGTTCAGCCTTTTGGAGTGGGCAGCAGCAACTGGAGGGCGATGTGTGCAGTCGCTGGTGGGTAAGTGTGTGATCCGGCCATGTGTCAAGTAGATTTTCAACAATCTGCAGAAAAATAGGATATACTGTAGCTATCAACTCTTCAAATGTTTCCATCTTAATGAAGATGAATAAGACCTTTTTTCGAAATACTTGGATCGGACCTCAGCTATACCGGGCAGTAATAAGGTGAAAATGGAGGGAGGGAGACTAAAAAAAAAGAAGGCGACGGGGGATTGAATCAACTGTTCTGATCTCCCCAGCCTTTAGTGTGCGTATGTTTGCAATCAGCGTCAAGAAAATCAGAGATTTCTTCTTGCGTGTGTGATGCAATCCAATTTCGGAATTGGTTCGGGTTTAAAAAGTCTGAGCCCGCGCTAAGGCAGGAGAGGTAGAGGCAGTTTGAGAAAATAAGAGATGTTGACAGAAGAGTAAAAATAGAGAAAGTTTCTCCTGCTTGCTGTTTATTTCGTCAGTATCCCCTGTATGTATCAAACGAGCACCAGCACAAATACACATTTAGGTTTGTGAAATACTCCCTTTGGGTACATTCCTGACCCCTTGGGTTTTTGTTGCTACATTTTATATATATATATATATATATATATATATATATATATATATATATATATATATATATATATATATATAGTTTTTAAAGATAAAGAAAAATACAAAAACTTTTGTCTCCTCAAACCTACTTGTAAATGTTTTTATTTCTTTATTTTGCATTGTTTTGTTCTTGGTCAGTTCTTCCTCATCTCTTCTCCTTGTAGTGCTAATGCCGTGCTGTGTTTGGTTTTGAAGGGGTTGAATGCTTATTTTATTGTTATTATTTCAGAGGAAGAAGTAAATGAATGAAAAATTAATAAGACACATAGTGAAACATGAGCAGGTGTGTGTGTTAGTGTGTGAGGTGGTGGTGGTGGGGGTGGGGGTGGTGGTGTATGAGATAGAGGTAGTTTCCTGATATGTCTGCAAGAATGCACGTTTGACAGACGGTGTGTGACAGAGTGTTCAAGTTGTGTGTACGTATGTCTCTGTGTGTGTTTGTGTTTGTGTGTGTGTGTGTGTGTGTGTGTGTGTGTGTGTGTGTGTGCATGTGTGTGTGTGTGTGTGTGTGTGTGTGTGTGTGTGTGTGAAGGGAAAAAAAAGAGATAGACAAAGTAAGAGAGAGAGAGCCTGCAGGCAGGCAGGCAGGCAGGCAGGCAGCAGCCGCCCTGTAATGAGACAGTGAAGAATAAGCTTGGCAGTATCAGCAACAGATCTGGCTGTTCTTTCTCTTCCTGTCTGCCTGCCTCTGAGGTGACCCTTGCCCTCTCCTACTAGTCTCACACACCTAAAGAGAGAGCAAGAAAGAAAGGAGGGGGAAAAAATGCAGAAAAATGCAGCGGGGAGTTGAATAGTAAAGCAAAGGGGTCGATGGAGATATTGTAATGCAGGAATATCGAAGTCGATATAGCAGAAATAGTCAAATTCTGTTTTTGATGTTCAAGACAATGAGTCCAGGGTTGTGCTACTTTGATTCAAAAAAGCTTTGAAAGTCTTAGCTGAAATGTGGACTTCTTCCACATTGAAGTACTTGACTGCGTGTGCTGATATAAACTCCAAAGTTTCTAACCAGGACAGGCTTGTTAAAACATTTTTTCTTGTATGAAATAGGATGAAAGTGTCCTCATGTATACAGTGAATGCATGGAATGACAGCAAAGAGAAGTAAAAAGCGTGACTCTTACCAGAGTCTAAGACCCTGAGACCCTGACATGACTCATGTGATTCAGTCCCCCATGCGATGTACCCCCTGTTGTTTTTGCCAGCTGCTAATCTCGAGCGTGTCCCTGACAAACAAGTCAATTCTCATTCCCAAGCAGCACTCACTGCCTCCACCAGTAAATAATGCATTTGTTTTGTGCTGTTAAGATCTACACCAGGAGGTGCAAACCCATTTTTGCATGAGGCAACTGTTATCAGCTAGTCAGTGTAAGCATTTTTTTTTTCTTACAAGTGTTATGCTCATCCTTTGTGTGCACGATCACAGTGACCAACATTTCAGTGTTATTCTTTCCGTGGTTGTTCTTTGGTTCACACCTTTCTGGAGGTTCCACTCCTTGCTATGTTTGGGCTTGTTGGATGTTATTGGTGTATAAGGCAGGCTTGGCACAAACAACAATTCAATACGTGGATGTTGACCATGTGGATGGCCCTCATGCTCCCTGATATCTCAATGGTGGATTAAGAAGTTTTCTGTTTTCCTCGTCAGAATCACCGCCGCCTTTTACTGACTCCGGTGATCCCTCTCCACTCGAGATATCTTTCACCTTTTACTCCCTCTTCCCCAATTCATACCTGCATTTGTATGCCTGCCAGACGACTACCTGCCTTCTATCTTTCTCACCCTGTCTTCGTCTCTTGTAGAAAAGGTTCCCTCCAGAGGAAATTCACTCAGATGAGTTTATGGCCTTTGAATCCTTTGATCCTCTGAACCTGTAATGCGGTAATCATGTGTGATTGGAGGATGAAGAAGGGTGGGGGGGACACGAGCTGTATGGCGGCAAGACAGGTAAAGGAGAAAGAGGGAGCGAGGAAAAAGAGGTGGTGCTGATGGAGTGGGATAAGTGGAAGGAGCTTGCCTACAGCCAGGGGTGGCTATAGCTCCTGAACTTTCACCATCAATTTCATATCATTCCTGCTCAAGTAGAGCGACCCTGGCCACCCTGGACGTCTGGCCACAGCCAATATAAAACACTGAGGTAGAGTCAGAAGAATCGAAAAAAAAATGAAGAGGGTGGAGAGCGAGGGGCAGGCAGAAGAAGAGTCGGGTGATTGGTTTACAACTGGATAGAAAGTTTAGCTAAGTGGATCCTTTTTTCACAGCAACGTTGGCCAGGAGTAAATTGAAAGATCAGTGTCTTTGAGACACTTTTACAACGATAAGGACACACTTGTTTGATTGTCCTGGTGATTCAACCAGTGGCAGGACTGTAGATAGCCTTGTGTTTCATCTTGTGTCAGGTCATTTTCAGGATGGGTTCCTTAATGAGAAGCTAACAGGGGCAAATGTTCTCTTTTCTCCCCTATAAAACAAACACAGCTGTGTGCCAACTGTAGAAAGATACAAATATCACACAAAGGTCAGCTATACATTGTTCGATGGCTGTAATATTTACTATGAAATACCTGTAAAAGTATAATAACAAATAGTTGAAGGCTTCAAATTATCTGTGATGTAATAACAATGATTTATTTCCATTGTTTCCGCAGAATACATTTATTGTAAAAATCTTTATATAATTCAACTTTGATTGAAATTAGTAGTTCGATTTCCTGCCTCGTTCCTTTCATTGCATTTTCATTATTTTGGTCCCGTCTGATTTTGTTGGATGACTTAGAAAATGTAAATCAGTTCTCTGCAACTCTGCTCCTGCTGCTGCTCAGAGTGCATTTCCTTCCATGCACATATTCATATAAATATGCAATTGGGCAAACAGTGCAGCTGGACGTGGGATTTTCTTGCCCACAACAGTTTCTAATTAATATAACAGAACAACAAAAAATGCCAATACTAGATGGGCATATGATGTCAAAAAATATATCACTCATATCTGTAAAGATCTATAAAAGTCAGACCACCAATTAATACAATATTGGGATAGCACTTTTTGCTGCAAACCTAAGCAAGGAATAAGAGTTGGGAGAAAGGGGTGGTTCCAGTGGAAGCGGTGTGACCTTTGGAGTGGCCCTTCTCATGCATAAAGAGGAGCGAGGGGATATGGCCCGGACCACCAGCTTCATGCATACACATGAGCCACCAACCCAGGTGACTGAAGTCGTACAACACAGAGGTCGCTCTGTGGGCCCTGCAGGATTGGCAGAGTTGATAAGCCTGACTGACGCATGCTTCACAAGTGCCGTGCCTACGCTTCTTGTGGTAAAAGTTGGATGATGAGCTCAGTGGCGTGATTATGAGCCTTTTCCCTTTATGGTGGTAGGAAACACCTCAGCAAGGATTGAGTATGTGAAATAACACACAACACAATACACAGTCAAGAAATGTATACAAATCGTTCAAAATCCAAGACATTGTTATAGGAATACTGTTAGAGTGCAGTGCAGCTCTTTGTGAGATGTAAGGTGTGTTCTTATCTGAGCCACAAATGGAGAGTGCGAAGGAAATCTCTGTCAGAGAAAGGCCAGTTGATGCTTTCCAGGACTTCTCCATGATTACAAAGCTTGTGTTCTGGAGTGCAGCCCGGATCCTACTGGATTTAACAGCAGCTGTTCATATTTAAAGAACGCCGTGCTTCTTGGCCCTTAAAGGGCAAAGCCACATCCAACATGTGTTGCTTTAGCCTCTGTCTTTCCCTTCTGTCCACAAACTCACCCCATTCACCATTACATCTTTCACTGAAATACACAGAGTTCTGTTTAAGCATCACGTCTCTTTTTGAATGGGTGTTTCATTAGGTTGTTACAGCTGAAGGGGAAATTATTTTTTTTATTTTTTTCATTTAGTACAGAATGTAATGTGAGTGAATTTCCTTTTATTGCCATTTTTCGCAGAGTTTTTTTTTTTTTTTTACCGACAGAGAAGAAATTTGACTACATACCAATTTCTCTGTCAGCTGCTGCTTTACTTCAGGAAATGATGGTAAAATTGCAGCTGGCTTCCTCTGTTGTCCACTTTTCTTCCTAACACTCCTGGTTGTTAACCAGCTTATCAAAATTCTACCCACAGCCTCTCAGTCTTGCCATCTTTTTAAGTGACTTATTTATCTAGCACTCCAACCGTTTCCACCCTGGTGAATGCCCACATTGTCTCTGACCCTTGCTGCCATGTTGGCTTGTAATTTCCACATCTTCATCTCGTGACATTAAGCACTTACCATACAGTCGTCTGACTTGCCCTCGACTGATTTCCAGCCACCACATATACGTAATTGTTGCCCTGCCCACCAAAGGTGCCTCCAAATCGGTAATCAGTGGCTTAATTACACTAAGCTAATGGCCCACCAAGGGGGTGACCTCACACCCCAGCCACACCCATCCACTTCCCTCCAAATCCCTTGGCAATTACTGTCAGACTGTGTTTGGTGTTTTTTTGTTTTGGTTAGATTTGTTGCTTTGGCAGAAAGTAACACTAAGCAACCGCTCAATTTTCTAAATCTCCTGTTGTTTTGGCCAAACGTCACTTGGCAAGCTTAAAGAGGTGTTTGCGCCACATGTCAGGATCACCAGGTCCTAACTCTCTCACACATATAACCCCTGTTCACCCCCTGTGAAAGCAGTTTGGTATGGAAAAAAGAGAAAACCATGTTGTCTTTAACTCTTTTTAAGAGATCAGTTTGTCTTGTTGCTGCTTACCAAAGAGTAGGGACTGCTGAAGAATAGTTAAGAGGGTGAGATTCTCAGTTATCATACAGACTGATTAAATGATGAATTCTAAAACTTATTTTGCAGTCGGAAGACTGTTAGGGCTCCACATTCATTGCCAACTTATGTGGTATGTTGCACCACAATGAGCTGTCAAAGCACCCACCAGTACACTTTCTTATCAGTGTCAGCAGTAATTAGATAAAACATTAAACTATGCTGCCGAGTTACGTTTTCAAACAAGATCCAAGACATTTAAGTACTTTAAGTAATTTTAAAAGTTGTACGACATAAGTTGAGAAGTTTTGGCTCTCATGTAGCTCTTATATTTTCCTTACACACAGCAGGGGGAGAATCCCTTTAAGACACATACCTCTAAAAATATGGACATGCTATTTAAGTGACCAGACATTGGTTCTGTCACAGTGGCTTCTTATTGGGAAGTGGTAATTGAATGTGAAATCTGTTACTGTCACAACTGCTGACTTCAGAAAGTTGCACAGGATGCTTGTTTCCAAAGTTTAACATACAACATGTTTATATCCAAAGATTTATTTACATACATCTCAGAAAATCAGCTTTGAAAAAGTTGTATCTGTTTGGTTAAATTAAGACATAGAATAATTTAAGTACATTCCTTCCTAGTCGACAACTATACAGAGCATTTTGATAATATGTAGAATTATGAGTGACATAAAGTGTATGTTTCAACCTACCTCGGTTAGAGGCTGTATTTTAGTAGAATAAATACATTTTTTGTGATTGAATGAGATGCTAACAATTGAGAGAGCTAACAATTAAAACAACAGAAGGCTGTATTTTAAAAGACTGGTGCAGCAGCATTGCCACCCACACTGTGTGGTAAACTGACGTCAGGTTTCAAGGTGCCCATTGTACCTCCACACACACACACACACACACACACACACACACACATATACACACGCACACACACAAAAACACAGAAGCACACTCAAAGCCACCCACCACTAAACCAGACCTGACTGGTTGACATTTCTCTATGGTGAGGCACTTCCTTTAATGGCCCTGGCCTCATCCCCTGTCTCCCCTGGAGTTCGCCTGTCTTACCCTAGATGCCTCGGGAGCCTGACGAGAGAGAGAGAGAGAGAGAGAGAGAGAGAGGGAGAGAGGGGGAGAGAGAGAGAGAGAGAGAGAGAGAGAGACTTCCACTGGTTGAGACTGATAAACAGACTTTTTTTTTTCCTTATGTTGTTTTTTTTTCCCTTCCACCTCTTCTCTTGCAGGCAGGGGATCTTTGGAGCTGTCCTAGACAATTACTCCTCTCTCTTGTCTGTGCTGTGTCTATCAAAGTGGCCCACCACGCCAGGAAAACAGCCCCTTAGTCGGTGCAGTTCCTTGTGTTTGTGTATTTTTGTGAAAATTATATGTTTATATGATTCAAATCTTGATTATTGATTCAAATTAAAATTTCTGCTTTCTCTAAAAGTAGACACTGGTGCAGCATGTCAGGCCAGTATCGTTATCTTAATAGGCTAATTCAGTGCAATGCCTAAATCGATCGAGTGGTGTGTGAGGTTTTCAGGGACTGGAGCTAAAAATCTGAAAACATGAAAAGAGATGGGAGACTGTAATTTCAGACCAATTATTTTCTTCAATTTAGCATCACAAAATTCTTTAAAAAATACCCTTTTTCTGTAGATTATGTGCCATTACCTTTATAAGTAAACGGACGTTATGTTCTCAAAATACGAGAGCCTTTTACATTGACACTGTAGTTCCCTTCCCTACCTATGATGGACAGGAAATAATACCCTAACCCTAAACATTATTTTCCTGCTCAGCCTGAGGGTAAAAAATGTTTCCTGCCTCGTGCCATCTATAAACAGGTTTTTTATTACTTGGTTTGGTTCCCAGGATTTGCCATCAATTCCTCTCTTCCTTGATCCTTTTGGCTTTCACATTTGACAAAACTGTGGTCATAGCTGCTACCTGTGGTGGTTGCTGCCATTTGTTCTCCAAATTATCCCCCTCTTGGCTGCGATCTCTGTCTTTCTTTGGCAAACGAGCTGTCTACTTGCTGTTTAGCTCAGTGGTGATGATAGCTTTATGAATGTGGCCTAATATGGGCTGTGTTCAGAATTGGAAGCAGCATGGAAAGTGTTCGCAAGCCACCAACGGTCATAACCGTCAGAACAGTCAGTGTGGTTGCCAGACTTTTACATTTAGATGAATGTCTATTACGTTCAAGCCCTTACCAAAGTAGTCCACACAAACTATGACTTTCACTACCAGATAAATCTTTCTGGAGTCTTTTGAGACTTTTCCACACCGGTGCACTGATAGTGATGAGTTTTGCCAGAAGGTGCAAGGCGCCAACCTGCTCATCAGGAGCAATTTGGTGTTCGGCATCTTGCTCAAGGACACTATATCATGCAGTGGGGGGAGCTGGGGAATCAAACCTGTTACCGAGAACTTGACGACCCACTCTACCTTCTGAGTCACAGCTGCCCCAATCGCTTTTACTCGTATTTTGATTTAAGCTACCTCAAACACAGTGGTCAACAGTACTATTTTCAAATGCACTGGTAAATTTTCCTTTTTCTAAAATGTATGATTTTACAATCCATATCTTTAAAGGCATTTTTCTCTAAATAGCTTTTACAAAAACATTTTTGGCTCTAAGATATAAACACAATTGAAACATGAATTTTGAACCTGGCTTGATCCAACGTTCAGATTTCTTACCTCTAATTGTATGCAAATTATTACATTGAGAGTAGAAAATGCTTCATCTGCATGTTTAAACATGACATTTCACAAAATGTGTAATACAAAATTTTTTTGTCTTAATCTCAGTACTAAACTGGGGAAGTTTTAATTTGTAAAACGTTTTTTAAATATATATTTCTTTAAATTCTTTCATGGCCAACAAAGTCAAAGTCAACCAAAAGTTCTGAACTGTTGTTCTCTGTGAAACACCAAAAAACAGAAAACACAATGAACTCTTTTACCTACCCTTTGGAGTCTTCATATGGTCAGAGAGCTGACCCCACAAACTCATTTTGCGGGGCAATAAGCAATGTTGCAAACTCCTGCCTTACTTTCAGTGCCCAATCTTTCTCCCTCTCCCTCCCTCCCTCTTCCTTCTCCTCCGCCCCTCTTCTGTTCTCTCATCTGGTCTTTCAGACTGTTTCTCCCAGGTTGTGTTTTTGGGGATCTTGATGTAAATGTTGCCCTTGGTGGCTAGATTTGCTAGGTGTGGAGAATACCAATGGGACGCCAGACGTCTTTCTGGGAACAGAGCAGGGTGGTAGAGGTTGAGTGCTGGCTGTATAATAACCATTATTCAGCTGAGATGGCTATCCAGAGAGGGCTATCGGTGTGAGGGCCAGAGACACCGTGATTAGATTTCCCCTGTGTTGCTATTCTTCTTTGTCCCTGGACGTTTCTGTGTCACTGTTCCCCTGCCTTCCTTTGTATATTTCTCAAGCAATTGAACAGGAACCCTGTTGAATGCAGGGAATGTCACAGAAAGATGCATTGAAGACAGGGAAAGTACAGAATTTTCTCAAACTATCGTTTGGTGTGGTTAGAAGATATACATTTAGCTGTATCACAAATTGCCAGCTGTCGACCACAGAAGAGGAAGATTCTAAGTGAAACAGATTGTTGCACTGTTCTGTTGGAATGAAGACGAGACGTTTTAATGGTAGTCTCACACATTCTCAATAGCTTTTGGCTGTTACACAAGCTAGAGCACAAAAAGTATTGATCTCTTTCCCTAAATGAAGAATACAGATTCATGGTGTTGAATGTACTGTGTGTCAGAAACTTCTTATTACTCAAGCTTATGTGGCCAGCCACTGGAATAAGAATCATTAGACTCAAATATTGGTACATCCGAAGTCTCTACTTTTCTATTCACTTGCAACTTTTCCTTGCATTTAGTCCCTCCAACCAAGGATACATGCAGAAAAAGAGGAAACCAGGAAATATGTTCTCAGAGTAATGAGATGTCCTTTCTTCTAAGTGTCATCTTATGTGAAATCCGCCATCCCGTTAAAATGTTGTAGATGTAGGGGATGGAGTATTTATACGTCATGGCCTTCACCTCAAAGATGCTCTTGTGTTACCTCGGCCATGGCCCCTTAAGGAACTTGCATGGAGCAGAAATAAGAGCTTTGGGGATGACCGCCAAGATGGCAAATCAGAAGGACTTCCTGTTCAAGCGAGAAGCAAGGAAATATCAAATAAGATACTGGGGATGTGCCCAAGGTGGTCCACGTTTGCAATGGAACCTTGTAGACTCAACCGTTATGGTGATATAGTAAATAGGTGTATATTAAACATGGTATTCGACCATTCATGCACGCATGCATTATAGAAAAAAAGACTTCCCAAAATACAGTTGTATGCCAGCTGTACTACAGAAACTCTTTCCCAACACAGGCAATTTTCTCTTGTCACTGCTTATTTGATGTAAATAGTTCTGACTGTCTTGTAGGTGCAGAGCAAATGAAACTACAGTGTCTAGAGTGCAAGCAGCTGGGTCTGCCCATTAGACAAACATCTATTTATTTAGATTGCGTTTATGTGTTTAAAAGAACATGGCATCAGTATTCTCCATCCTCTTCCACTATCATCGTCAGTCTTTATATTCTCTAATCTTAACCTCTGTTTCTCTCTCTCTTCTCTGTCTCTCTCCTAGCAGTTTCTCTGTGGTATTAATGCACAGACCTGCTTAAAGCCTGTGTCTCTGTGCCATGGCGCTGGGTAATCAGTTAACCTGATTACGCTGCTGATGAAATTAAATCATTTCAGTAAGTGAAAATAATAATATGAGTAATAGGTGCGGGGGACGGCAGAGCACCCCACAGCATTTGCTGCAGTCCCAGCTCGTCGAGTTTTACCTCTCTCCATCTCTCTCTTACTATCGCCCGCTCCACTCTATGAGAGCAATGATAGTTCAGAACAAGCAGCTCCGATGCCAGGTGCAATGCATATTACTATACAGGTAATTGGCAAGAATACGTTTGGGAAAAACCCAGCACTACAGATGTCATAGGTTTTATTCTTTCTGGACATCAGTGGGTAGAGAAAGGCAGTGGAACTACCAGCCGCCATGGTTAAATGTATTCCATTGTATGTTCAACAGAGGGTGAATGTATTGCTATGTAATTATAGTGCAAGACAATGCTTGTAAAGTAGCAGTAGGAGCTCCAAGAAGGATTCCTCATTCTACTGTTGTTGCTCTGGAAAAAGTGCCTATCAAATGGCATATTTAATCACAAAGCCCTTTTATGTAGAGCTGTAGGAATCCAATAAAAATTATGACTATACCAGAATTGCTAAAAAAAAGAAATAATTTAGTTGCAGTGAATCACTGAAAATGAGATCAGTCAAGAGTGAATGAGTCTACAGCATGGACTTTTTAAGAGGGCAACATTTTGCATGATAGAAAGCAGAACGTAACAGCAGGCATGATTCGGCAGTTTAACAGCCGGGCAGTGGCTAAGCTAACCAGAGGCTGATTAAAGGCTTTGCACCTGCCACTTGGCTAATGATATTAAATGGCGAAATTAAAGACAATTATGGATGATGACGGCACTCAAGCCAAGCCCAAAAGCTGAGGAGAATGACAAAAAATCCAAATCTAGTTGAGGTCAACCAGAGCCTGTAGAAGGCTTAGCTCTGGAGTCAAGCTGACCATACCAGCTGTTCTATGGAATGGACATGTTTTGTTCTTCATCACACCAACCCAAGCTAATACTCATAGTAAAGGTTATTGATCTTCCTCTTGCATGACCTGAAAGCATTTTCTAATTAATATGTGCACTGAGCAAGTTGCAAACCCATCCAAATTATGTTTGAATAGCCTCAAATGTATCTTGGGACAAACCCCCGCACACAATTCTTGATTGTTAAACTTGTATTTGGTAGATAAATTATATTTCATCCTATTAACGACAGGACCAAGCTGAGCTGCCCAGATGCCAATCACCAGTTTATGCTGACAAGTATTCAAGCACTGATTAATTTCTAAATCAATGGGAAGAATCAAAAAGGCTTTTGTGGCACATGGTGACCCAGCAAAGGAGATGAGGTCTCATGATGGGGAGATTAAGACTCTCTTTGAGCATCCCCAGCGTGTCTGTTACAACAAATGTACATGTAGAGTAGTCTGAGTTTCTTTCTTTTGTAACTAGATGAGTGAGGCCTGTTTCGATATCCTTCAGATTGGGAAGTTGGTCATCGTGTCAGACTCAATTTGATAGTTCCGTTTATTATCTTTTACATACCTAATTTGTACTTGTCCATATTTTTTATTTTTTTATTTTATACTTAATATTTTTATATTTTATGTTTATTTGCTGTCTGCACCTGGGATTTGAGGGAAACACTATTTTAATTCTGTGTATGTCCTGTACATATAGCAGCATTAACAATAAAGTTTGACTTGACTTGACTTGACTTGACTTATTATTTGGTCATCGTCTAGCTTTAGCATTTACACAGTGATAAAGGACATTAAACATGAATGAATGTGTGTCTCTGAGATAAAACAAGAAAAATCGTAAAGTGACAAGGTAGTAATTCTTGATACGATGCAGGATGTAACTGCAGCGTGTGGCTCATGGCTCTGTAGTATGATGATTGTCAGCCTAAGTGACAAAGCCTGCTCCGGGCAAAATAGACACAGACGTTGTCACTGACCAATAAGGCGCGCACATCGATTCTATTTGTCCTGTGAAGATTTGTCATCACAGAGAACCCCCAGCACACATCATAGAAATGCAATTGCTATGCCATTATGGGGAACTGGCCCTTTGGGAATTCTAGGATACTATCAGCCCTTCTCCCCTTCACAGTCAGGCTGCCTAACCCTGAAGTAACACTCCCTCGATGAGTGATCTATTTATTTTTGCATGGCCGCCTTTATCGACGGAGCCTGTAAGCTTCAGGGGGAAAGATGGTATCACACTCTATTCCTAGGGATCTAAGTAACCAGCGTACATGCCATTTATTTAGGAAAGGCTGCTGGTGGTGTATCAGGTCAGAGCAGCTGTAATGATAGCACAATCTCTCGCCCTCCCTGCATCATGTTCGCCTCTGTTTTACTTGGTTGGTTGGTTTGTTTGCACACCTTTTGCCTGTCCTCCCTTGCTCCTTCAGGCAGACTCCCTCTGTCACTTGCCTAATTTCATTAGTCTCAAATCCACTTACTCTGCGAATGTTTTCAGCTTCATTAATGTAGTGTACTGTTTAGGTTTCTGTCTTCTGTTTTCATACCGTGAAGGCAGATTCAATATGATTTGAGGCACAGATAGGCCTTGGCAGCATCAAATACATCAGATGTAACAGGGTGCCGTCCAGAGCTACCCTTTGCAGATATGCTTCTCCAACACAGGGAACTAGGGGTATGAGAGAAAACCCCCTTTTATGGCATCTTATGCATTGATCATTGATGACACACTGAAGAGGGAATTTGTGAGAACATATTACTCTGTCTCATGCTGAAGTTTCTAAAGTGAAGTGCAGGTTTGTCATTGCTTTTCTAAGCTTCAGGGGAACTTGGTATAAAAGGGATTATACAGGGGTGATCATTAATAATCGATGGAGAGGATACAGCACAGAGCCAAAAACAGTGTAAATGCCTGTTCTTCTTTGAACCTAGCATTGAAATATTCATCATGCCCCTGCTGATGTCAGCCTTAGTTAGAGGTAACCTGTCTGGACATAGTTTGGAGACCTTCTGGTTCTTCCTCGCCGGTCTTTTATTTTCCAAGATTTAATATTTCAGAATGTGATTATATATGAGCTCACCACTACTTTTCTCTGTACAACCCAAGCACATAATACACATGTAAGTGCATAAAACAACACAGAGGTTTGGATTCCGTTCCTGATTTATTTTAATGCCTGTTGAATAAAAGAAAAATAGGGCTAATTCATTGTTTAAGCTACATTAATCAATATTAATCAAAATGTTAACATTGTTGCTGTGATTTTGCCATCTTTTTAATAAGCAATACCTATCTGGCATGACTTGAACATGAGGGTCAAAATTAGTGAATTTTAAAAAATGTATCCCCTAAATCCATCACGATTCCATTGCTCACAGTCGTAACTGTATGAAGTGGAACATGCAATAAAGGATAGGTTCCCTGTAAATTAAAGGCAGACAGACCAATCTTGGTTTTAGAGTCCCAGACTCTAAAACTGCAAATCAACTCACTGTCCTAATGTCCCTTAATTTAGCACTCCCCGGGTGCAAACCACACTACCATGATGTCTACAGAGTGGACATGAGGTCATTGGCTCTCCAGATGAACAGTGACCTCTACTGCGCCACTGGCCAGGATCTTAGTCAGTCAATCTCCATGACATGGCCTTGGGTCTCTGATGCATATTACGACTCAGGGTACTTCCCCTTGGCTCTCATCATCTAAAAATGAGTCACTGCTCTGGCTCCAGTTGGAGCCAGGTCAACTGATTTGACCCATGGGGCTAATTGCCCCAAGAGAGCAGGGAGTCTGCAGTAGGAGAACAATGACCATAGAGCATACTACAATGTCATCTCCGAACAGTGGAATAATTTCTCAATCATGCATGAGTATTAGGACACTACTACAATCTTTGAAACTGGCAAAGTGTGACAGTTCTTAAATTAGTGTCGCACTTATAACAGTCATTGTGTGTAAATTGTAGCCTTATACACAACTCCTGCACCTTTTAGAACAGAGTGAAATCTGACTTATTACATCTCTCAGTTGGTAAACAGTCCTAAACAGTTGGGGGTTATTGTGTGTCTAAACCAAGTTGGGGTTTTGCAGAGCACACTATATTACATTATATGGATTTGACCGTTATTTATTTCACTGAACAACGGGAAACTAGATGGTAACATTTCAGGCCAGGCTTTTCTTCCTGTAATAGTTTTCATTCTGTTGTCTCCCCTTCTTATCTTCTATTTGCCTGTTGGTATTGCTATTGCTTTTTGGCTATAGGATGGTTACTCTAAATATTAAAGTGCTAGCTCATTTTCTGAGAAAGAGAATCAAAGAAGGCACAACGCCTCTGCTCCTTGGTCTTTGTTCTTAAACCCCTTCAATGCCTTGATGCAGCCCTCTGGGAGAGCATGCTTGGTAATGAAATGCTGTTTACATGTTTATTCATCACTTATATCCTCAATTGGTTTTATTATCAGGCTATAATCTCACACTCCTGAGGTTTATCTCAGTAGTCAAAGGTAAATTTGGATTAGAAATTCAAGCAGGACCAAGGCAAATGCATCAATGACTGGGTTTTTGGAAATGGTATTGTGCAATTATGTAATATAAGGTTTATAGTAACATTGGCACATCCCAATATAAAAAGAAAATTGTAAAAACACTGTGTAAAATTAAATTTCCCTGGGACAGCCAAAGATACACAGAAATGAGAAGTTTTACTTCTTTTAGTGAATTCACTTTTGTGTTATAGCTCTTGGTTCTAGCAGTGATGGAAATGTATTCATTTGGATTACGAATAACTTCCTTCAATCGGAACGTTTTGTAGTCAGAAAGGCTAGCTCACTCACGCACGTTCTTTACCTACTTTTTTCACAGAGGACCTACTCCCACCAGGCTTCCCTAACATCGACATGGGCCCTCAACTCAAAGTGGTGGAGCGAACCCGAACAGCCACAATGCTCTGTGCTGCCAGTGGCAACCCTGACCCGGAAATCACCTGGTACAAAGACTTCCTGCCCATTGACCCAAGTGCAAGTAACGGGCGGATCAAACAGCTGCGCTCAGGTAAGGAAAGCCCAAGCAGCTGCTGCCCTGTTCCCCTCTTATTAACCTTAGTACTTATTTCACTTCCCAGGACATTTGTGGTAGTAGTTAACATGGGTTTTTGTTCTTTGCAGATATGTTGCCTGTTTGTTTTTTTAACAATATAGTTGAAGGCGATTGAGAAGAGTATCTCCAACTGTGTAAAACATGTAATTGTTTGGGAACTAAAAACTATGATTTACTTTTAGATTAATGACATTGCAATTTGTTTTTTCTTTTTACCAACTGATCTGAGCTGAGTTGAGGCGACCAAGAGATCATGGTCGGTCCAAATTGGAAATGTTTCATCCATGAGTTCAAGTGAAACTCTCGCCAAAAAGCAACCAAGACTTTATTTGCGATTGGATATGAGTCAAACCTTGGTGTAAAAGCATAATTACGATGAAAGCCACTTTTAAGATTTACCGCAGAGTTTGCTAAAAAGAAGGTTTTTGAACTACTCACCGTTGGAGCTGGATCTCTGGCGCTCCGTCGTCATGGCAGACAAAAAGTGTCAATCCCCAAGTGCGACCTTACAGGTAGAAGCTCCACCATTACTCTCCTGCCTGTTACGTCGCACTCGGGGATCGACACTTTTTGTCTGCCATGACGGCGGAGCGCCGCAATCTAAATTTCCTGGACTACAACATGAGATACATACACTTGTATAAAGGTCAAGCTTTAACTAACAATAGTGCTCTGACCGTGATGTAATACCCATACATGATTTTCCAAACGCTGTTGTGAAAATAATGTTTTAGAGTGTAACATTACTGAATGAGGTCACTTCATTCACAACATCCCAGAAGTGTGTCATAGTAGACAATGAGAGCAGGGTCCACATCCAACTGACACAACTCAGTGGTGGATATGTTGTCTTGTTCCCATTGATTTAACCCCACTGAGAGGCCCAGTAAAGCAAAGTCTAATTATATAGCTAATTAAGTGTAGGGCCTGAAGTAACCCCAGGCAATAAGGGGTAGATATTTTAGGTCGATGATTTGTCGCCATTCGAAAAATCCAATGACTCCCATTTGATTTGTTGCTGCAAACGTAAATCAGCGCAGACACCACTAAATAAATAGTCCGTTGCCATCAAGTTGCTGCCCCAGTTGTGGCCCTCCTGAGTTGTACACTGAAACGAATCTATTTGTCATCTCATTATTTATGCCTTGACAAATACAGCAAGTCTACAGCTCCCTAAGACACTTTTTAGACACTTTTCTTTCGCTTTTAACTTACAGTTTTGAGGTAGATGTTTGATTTTAAAGATTTCAAACCAAACCTGTTTTGTTAAGATATGTCTGACTATTTGCTCCCTCTGGGCTGATGTTTTATAGCTGAAAACTCTTTCTTGGTTCACAGTGGCCCGAGGACCTCCTCTGGGGATGTTAGGTTGTCCTGAGGTGTTTTTGGATAAAGCTGTCAGCCAGTGCTTTTGACTTAAGTTTGAGGACAAAGAGTCCCTGCTAGGGACTCTTATAAAAAGAGCTTGAACATTAATTATGTCAACGTCATGCATCTTCTTGTACTGCCAACTCTCTCTGAAACATTAAGAAGAACAACCTTAAAGGTGCACATTGGTGTTTTTGTTTTTTGTGAACGAGTCACATGTCCAGCAAAGATGTTCGTGCTTAACCCTCTGGGGTCTGGGGTATAATTGGCCGTTTTTGACTATTTTTGATTTTACCATTATATTTCACCTTAAAAACAATTTACCTTGCCTTGTTTGGTGTCATTATTTTCACCACAACCTCACATGTGTGACTGTACAGTTATTTTTTCATTTTGACATACTGTATTAACACAATGGACCTAAAATCACGAAAAAAACATAAAATCCGAGTAGGAAAAAGTTAGTTTTTTTACTGTGAAAACCACAAATATGCTCAACGAACCATTTTTATTACTTATAATGCAAATATAAATAGTTGTTTGCTAAATCTGTGCATACGTTTTTGAAATTTACAAAGTTATATGTAACTATTTACATTTAAATGCAGGCAACGCCTCAGGCTCAGGTCTGCCTGAGCTCCTCCAGCTCAATGAAAAGCTGTACTGTCTGCTCCACATTCAGTAATCTTCTCATTGTTTTGACTCATTAAACAAAAAAACGACTCCACTACACACTAAACACACTACATAACACACTAACTACGCACTCCAAACACGCTAAATGTCACAAATCTCCCAACTCTCAAAACTCGCGATCTCTGTCGCTGCCTCTCTGACCGGCACTGCTGCTTTCACTTTTCCGCCCCGTCCCTTCCAAATCTTCCCCCCGCCCTCAGCAACCAAATCACGTGATTTGCCATGTAATTTTGTGATTGGCTGGTGTGGTGCCTTTTTCCACCAATAGGAACATGTTTTTTTTGCTTGCACTTCCTGCTTGCGGACATGTCCGTGAGGAAAGCCCGATCTCTTTTCCGTCTCTTCCTGCACCAAACGCGCAGCAAATGTGACAGCAACATTAGCGAAAAAGTGTGGCGTACATAATACATCGTAACTCCGGTTTTACTTGGCCTATCAACACGATTTAAAAACTGGCATATAGTTTGAAGGTTGCTCTAACATATAGAGTCAGAACAGAGACGCACAGAGGCTCCCTCTCGCTGCTACGTCATCTTAAATTAGTCACGTGATTTTGACGCGCCGGCGCGTCAATCGACCCCAGAGGGTTAACCTTCCACATTAAACTTTTTCTTGCTACCACCACCTGCTTAGCGAACCTGCTTTGCTTCATTGATCAATTGTTGATCAAAATAATGAAAAAAACTCCACAGGGCACGGCAACTGTTCAGATTCACTGCACCTCCTGACATGTAACAGATAACTATTGAAGTTAAGGTTATCATGATCACAACTATGCCTTCCTAATATCACTAGTGCTAGGTGTTAGTCTAACACCACACCAAAGAATAATGGAAGACATTTCATTAAGGTTTTACGAGGTGTTACTAGACAAGAACATCCTGAAAGTGTGTTTCTATCAGTTTAGTCATCAATTTATCTTGCCATCTAGAATAATGTTTTGTGGTGTGATACAGTACAGTTGTGATAAGGCTGTCTGCTCAGCAGTTGTATATAGTTTTAGTGTATTGTAGTAATAGTATAGTTGTTTTTTTATTTGAGCTTTACTAAAGACTCTGAAGGTCCGGAGAGAATTAGAAAAATGTTAGAGACTTTGGTGGTTGTTCCTCAGGTACGTTTGGCAGCTGCAACCTTGTCATCACAGTTTTGAGCCTCCATGGGTGACGACAAAGACGCATAGCTTCCTGCCTGTTGTCTAATGTCTGTACCATCTGTCCTTTTCTGTTTCATGACTTCTTCAATTGTCTTCATGTGTTCTGTCTAACTGAAACTGCTGTCTTTCTCTCTCTTTGTCTTTTGTCTGTATTTGTGTCTGAAACTCAGATGTGTCTCAGTGCACATTGCAGAGTCTTCAACACATTTCATTTGGCTGTGACCCATAACACAAGTTATAACTGAATAAAATAAACCAACCAATAAAATACAAATTAAAACCAAAATGGATTCATTTGATTTCGATTGAAAATAAAAACATGTCTCTAATTAGAATTATACATTTTAATTAGAATTTATGATGATAAATTCAGTTCTTCTTCCACTGTATCTCATGATGAAAACTAAAATGCTGAGGTGGGACACAAGACTTAACTAAACTGAAGTTCCTTTAATTCTTGCGTGGCAGTCACTTTTAACCTCAACCTAAAATGAACTATGTTGTTCTTCCCCTTTTTTCTATTTACTTCGCTTGCTTTGTCATTTTCAGAAACCTTTGGTAAGTGTTTTGCAAAGCCTAGCAAGCCCACCCACTCTCCTTGAAGCAGATGGCATATTTAAACTACTTTCCAAAATGCATGCATCCCCTGCTCTCCCCTCACCTTCGTCCTCTTTTGTTACTTGTTCCCTATGTTCTATTCGTATTTATCCCTTAACTTTTACTTTTGTTCCATCCACTTTCACACACCAACTGGAACTTAAAGCAGAAAGGCAAATCAAGGACAAAGCAGCAGCATGAGTTGAGAATGGGGTGGTTAGATATCATGCTTCACGGTTAAGCAGCACAGTTTTTATTTATACGGTGGAGGAGTTGCTGAGCAAGTCTTTTTAGGCAACATCCTGCTTCACGTTAATGCTCAAATGCATAGTTAAACTAAGGAGCCGTCCAGTTCAGCCACCTTTTCTACAATACTTTAACAACTTTACTGGACTGTTTGGGGTCCCACAAACCTTGTGCAAGGTTACCTTGGAAGAAGCTGTTGCCTTCTATACTTTTCCCTGACTATATTATGTAGATTTTATACTGCTGATGCCCCCTGTCACGTCTAGTTCTTTCTCTCTGCAGTGTTGCACCACAGCAGGCTTTGAGGAAATAATTGGACTCTGTTTGAATCCAAGACAATTATTCCTGTGCAGTCATAGCCAACAGTATTGTTTGTCTTATTGGTGGGACACATATACTACTCTTTGCTTCAGCAATCGTACGACTGGCTTTTTTATAACAGTTGAAACTCAGTTTTCAGAAAAACAGCTCGTTGTCCAAAAATATCCTTGGAAAGAGCAGCAAGTACTGATAGGGGCTGAAAGAATCTTGAGTTCTTTCCAGGTGAAGGCCACTGCAAGACCGCTGTATGGCTGAACCCTGCAATCCAAAACTTGGGCTGGGTGGACCCTCTGGTCTTGGTCAAATATTTTCTCAGGAGAGTATTCTCTTCTATTGCCAAATTGGCCCACATCCCCACTTGGTTTACAAATCACTAGCTAAGGCTCTGTTGCCCATGCCAGAGGGCAAGGGCTCAAGTGATAGTTACTTTTGGCCACATTCTCTACTCCTTCTGTCTTTTTGAACTACTTGCAAAAATATACCCAGCCACTTTAAGCTGGGTAAATTTTACTTACAGTTCAAACTATATGTAGGAGGGCAGAAAGGGAAATTACTTTCCCCTGTTTCAATACCAAGGCTATCGTAAGGTAATGTTAGCTTTGAGGCTTGCATTTTTTCTAGAGAGCTCATTCAGCAGCCAGGCAGGATTTATGCTGATGAGAAATAAGCCTGCATGTTCAAGCCCCCTAGGCTGCCATCTTCTCATGTTCTCAGAACTTCAAGTAGCCATTTTGGGTCTCCAGAGTTTAATATTTAGTATTTGTTGAAAAAAACGTGCATAGGACATGGAAAGCCGGGTCGACAAACATTCGATCTAAAAACAAACTCAGTTTGAACAAATGAAGCCCCCTTGATTATACATGTAAGAAGATAGACTGCCAGCTTGTGTTTGCCATATAGCTGACTGGCTGGCTGACTGGTTGCTCATGTGCCAGACCATGCTGTGCTGGCGGGGCAGTGATATTTGCGTCATTGTCCCCTGAGGAGCTTCTCTAGAGGTGTGGAGGGAGCCTGACATTTCTCCCCAAGTCCCTGTGGCTGCAGACCCCAGGCCCTCCCTGCCCAATCAGCCAGAACAGATTAACTGGAGGCCAGGGAGACAGTGAGAGGATTGGTAGGAGTGCATATTAATAAAGATTAAGGTCATTTTTAATGTAAAGGTTTGAGAACATGACCTGACATTGGATGGCCTCCTCACACGCACATTTACAGTATGCACATTCCAGTGTGAACTATGCTGAGTTCTGTTGCACTTAATCTGAAAAGTGCAAGAAAATGCTTACATTTGTAGCATCAAAGCTGCTCTGCAGGGAGTGCCTAGGACCTCTGCAGATGTGCTAACAAGCCAGAGACCTGCTGCGACACTACTAGGGTCCCAGACTGGTGTCCATGGTGATGAGAAGGTCAGCCAGACGCCCTCTGGAGGGCGGTCAGATTTTGACACTCGGCCAATCACGCAACCCCATTCGTCTCACACGCAGATGGGCAACATCTCTGTCCAGATTGCCTCTGGCCAAACTACATCCCTCAATAATATTTTTAATGTATTCAGAGGGTTGCTTAACAAAACAGATGGGGTGTTCTGTGGAGCAAATAATGCTGCATTTGATAATGCGAGGAGGTCAGCGGTCTGTTGAGGTATATTTAGGTCATTGTCACCGTAAGCTGATCAACCCCTGGCTGGCCAAAGCTTAGAAGGGGAGCTTATGGCCATTAGCTTGTGTGCCTGTAATAAAGGTGGATTTGCCATTGTAATTGAATAAAGGCTCGCCTCTCCAGACCTAGCCTGTCTGTTCAGGTCCCTCCTTAGCTAAGTTTTATTTTTATCTCCTCATGCTGCTTTATTATTAAAAACTATACAATGGAAAAGTTCCAGTGACCTTGGTCAAATATTTCCTTTTGATATTTTATATTTTTTGGGGAACCAATGCCTTTGATCCAAACAACCTCCCTCTATACCTACACCCTCTACCCCTTTCCCCTCTTTTTCCGTTCCTCTTCTGTAACCCAGTTCTTTATGAGGTCCACATATGATGGCCTTCCCTTCTACAAACCTGCTTTATTAACCTTAACCTTATCCTAACCTTAACCTAATGTTGACCTTAACCTCACCTAACCTATAACTAGTGACCCCTTAACCCCTGACTAAAATTTCATCGCAGCTAAAGCAAAATAAACCAACAGCTTCTGCAGCCTCTAATCAAACTCTAACTCTATAACAACATAACCTTCCCAGACCCCTATTGTCCTTTGCGTTGTGATATCCTTTGATTATGTGGTCTCTAAAATCATAGCAGAAATGATAAAAATGTCCTTGTTGTTTTACCTGGTTGTTGCAATGAATCTAAACTATCACTGTGGCAAATCTATGCATAAAGTACACTGTGCATGTATATTGAAGACTAGGTTAATCAAATACAAGAACCTTGCAAGTGAGAAATGGCCAAGAGTAAATTACACTATATTTGTATATTTTTCTAAAAAATAATCTGATCTGACACTGAGACAGTTTTCCCACCTACATCTGACACTGTGGAAATTTGTAACAATTAATTAAATTATAAAACATTTAATTATAGTACAGGAAATGAGTCCACCTCGGTACATTGCACACCAGGCAGAACTTCAAACTCAGTGATTGCCTCCTACCTGCTGGTATCACAAAAGACACTTCTGTATGCAGAGTTGCAATCGTAATCTGTCTAGAAGGTATTGAACATTTAATCCATACTATGTAGCCACCCACACCACTTAATTTACTTCATAGAATACATAAATTGCGTCACGGTTCTCTTGATTTTAACTGGGAGAGGTATTGTTTAGCAGATTGACAGACAAGTTGTTTGTCAGCAGTAATACAAGCGTCATATTGGACCATTGTGGCAAGGAAGGGAGCTGAGCTGGAAGGCAAAGATTTCCAGTTAATCTATGTTCTAAACTCTCACCTATGGTCACGAGTTTAGTGACCGATATATTGAAATATATATATAATATATCACAGATTTCAAAGGTCGGCTGGGCTCACTCTTAAAGAAAGAGAAAGGTAGTAGAGTACAGCCGCTGTTCCTTTGCATTGCAAGGAACCAGTTCAGGTGGTTCAGGTATCTGATGAGGATTCTCCAGCGATGCCTTTCTTTTTGAGGTTTTCCTGGCTGGTATAGGAGACCCCAGGGTAGATGCCAGAACACAGTGGATAGATTACATATGTCATCTAGCATGGAAGTGCCTTAGAAATTGTTCGATCCATCCTTGGCAAAGCAAAAAATTGATGGATTGCAGTCATTGTCATTTTGTTGGTTAGACCAGTTGATTTTTTTTTTACTTACAGGACAGGCCGGTAGTGTTGGGCTCAATGGGCAGTATACACCCTTGACCCTCAGCTCTGTGCCTGCAGGCCGCATATGCTAAGTAGGGCACCTCCCCTGGGTTGGTGCCGCCCAACTGGCATTCTCAGGGGATTGCCAAGGGCACGTTGTTGCCATGAGTCATCCTTAGATATAGAGAGGGAGACAAAGAGAAAGGCTACAGGGAGGAATTGTGGGAACGACTAAGGAACATAAAAACTCAGAAATAGGGAAAAAAGAAAGGAATGGAGGAACAGATAAAGAAAGAAAGGATGGAGAAATAGTTATAAAACATTGAGTGGGGGGAAAAAAGCCAAGTGCGGAAGAACAATTTAATGCTTGGCAGAGACAGGGTTGAAGCTAAGCTGGCTCTCGCACCAACCCCCAAAGCTCTGTCTATAAGGGATGCATTTTACATCACAGCAACAACTTGGGCTACATTTACTGACTGGATAAGCTCAATATTTTATTGTCCCTAATGGGACATTTGGCCTACAGTCAGGTATGTAACACAATACAGACTCACAATAAACAAAGGCTCGAGAAACATACAATTCTCAGTAAGATGAAACAATTGAAAGAGGCAGGAGATTGAATGACCAGAGTGGAGGGATGAAGCTTGAGGCGAAGAGTCTATCTGTCACAGTTAAGCAGGTTTACAACTTGTAGGATAAATAAGAACTTCAAAATGTTTTAACCTGCGGTTGCCTAAAGGAACAGCCTGGATTTCTTGTTCAGTAGGGACTTGCATTCCTCCCTCAGCAGGTTTGTTCCATACTAATGTAGATAACCGAGGAGGATAGTGGTGCACCTAACTTTTTTTACTGAACACTTATTCAAGTTCAGTAGGCTGGGAAAAAGGTTTTTTGCCACTGACTTTTGCAATCCATGTAAACTTAAATTCAAACCTCTCTGGGTCACGCTTTATCACCCCGAGTTGCAGCTGTGTTAAAACGCATGCCAAGACCTGAAGCTTGTTCAGCTCTGCCAATGAACAATTGTGTTTCCTGTCTTAACATTTAAGGAGAGGTATAAGGCAAGGAGAGGTAAAAGAGAAACTGAGAAGTTGATGTAAGTGCCAGTCCTTTGTGATACCAGCAATGAGAGGTGAAAAAAAAATCCCATTTCTGAAAGCCCTGTTAGAGATGACCTAATCGTATGACAATCTAGTTCCAGTGTTCCACCTTCCAACCCAAATAACTCCTCTAACTATTACTAACATTAACGTTGAACTAAACTTATGTTGTGTCTTCGTTTTTGTGTCTCCTCCAGAGGGTACCCCGATTCGAGGTAAGATGTTTAACCAACACAATGAAAAGGGAAAGAAAAGATGCTAACTGATACTAAACCAGACATAACCGCTCCTAACTCCATCCAAATGACTTAAAGGGGCCGGGGCATCAAGTGGGCTTTTCCTCTTAAAAGTGTCGAACCTTTATCTATCCACTAACATTAATATGTCATCTGTGTTTGGGTTCTATGTGCTCTGTACATGCGGTTCGTGAGTGTGGTCATATGTGATTATCAGTCCCACGCCCCATGTCATCATCAGTGTGCAATTCTACCACCTCTGTGGGCGTTCTGTGTTTGTGTCTTCCTACTATCTCCACAACATCATCAGTGTCAGGAAACTACTGAGCTATTCAAATTGTGTCGCTGGCTGTTCATGATACAGGATTGGGATGGTGGAAGCAGGGGGGAGGGATGTTGAGGGTTATTACGAGTCGGTTTGTTTGCTTTATGCCTCTGACATTTAAATTGTTTGGACATGGGGCTGGAGGGTGGGAGAGTGGTGATGGGAATTTGGGGGATGGGCGATGGTGACTGTATTTGAATACTGTTAACTGTTCAACACAATCTACGCAACCCCCTTTCTTTCTTCTCCTTCTCTGCTTTGATATCCTCCTCATCCGTCCCGTACCCCGTACTTTTATGAGCCCAAGCTGAAAGTACTTGCGGTAAGTCTGGGGAAAAGCCAATATAAATCACATCTGATTTAATTTCCTCCCTCCCTGTTAGGCAAAATTAGGGAAGCTTGCGGGTAGAATGTACCCCCCTTAACCATACCAAAACAAGCTGTTATTATATCAGAGGATGAACAGGAGGATATCAAGGTGGTAAAGGAATGACACAAAGGTCAAACAGTTGGACTTCGAGGAATTATACAATAGCTTTGTCAAGTAATCCTTCTTCTCCTCTTATTTTTCTTTTCATTTCCCCAGACAAGTTAATTTTCACTTGTAATTATCCACCAGGTTTTGTTGCTGAAGTATTCTCTCCCAGTTGAATCAGTGTGTTTGTGTAGAATGCTTTTGTTCAACAGGCGGAGCAGGTAAGTGAAAATCAAAGTTTGCCATAAAGATCCCCATTCTCATGGCGATGGGACGAGTGCTTCAAGTTTCACCTTTACAGTGAAGCACAACCAATTTGACTATAGAGCTCCAATGTAAGATAAAGGTCCTCCATCCTTAACCATTCCATACATGCAATACATGACATGAATCTCTGAACAGCAGCATATTGTCAAACACATTCATAAACACTTAAGGTTTTAGACAAAATTCAGAACCTTTGCGCCTTCAAAAGCCCTCACTCATGCCCAACATAGCCAAATCCCAGCCCTCCCTGCTCTGCTTTGTTTGAATAAGGTCTCATAAATCATTTTGTGGCGAACAAAAGCAAGCATGACTTATGAACCCTCCATTTGCATAATGAGATAAGCGGCTTGAAAAAGGCGGTTTCTCCTCGACATGTTACCAAATGCCGACACTGACTGGTGCCAAGAGTGTATGGCTCTTATGTTGAGGGAAAATTAATGTCATAGGATCTGGAGAGAGGTGCAAATGTAGTTGAGCTCAGGGTGTCTGAGAAGGACACAAATGGTTTGTTTGCATAGGTGCCCGTTCACCCTAATGTAGCCTTTCACATACTTTAAGTTGACTCCTTCACTGCAGAAAATGGATAATTTCAGAATGAAAATGAACATCGTTTTTCCTACTGACAAGTCGTTTTAAGTCACTCTGCGTCAAGTCAAGTCAGAATTTTTTATAAAGCCCAATATCACAAGTCACAAATGTACAATTTGTCCTGCATACCACTCTCCATTGGGATAAGGAAACGAAGGAAAAAGACCTCAAGCACGCCATTCATACAGATAGCCTAATAGAAATTGCTTAATATAGCAACATTGAACTGATAGTTTTGCCGTGTCAGCCCTGCTCTTTGCTTCACTGCTGTTTGGATTAGAAAACATGTTTTCCAATCTGGATGAACCACATAAAGTCCATGACCTGGCTAGTTAAATCTAGGCCCTGCAGCTTCGGACCTGGAGAGACAAAGATCGTGCTGTATGCAAATAACAGATCAATGCCTACCTGATTACAGCCCACCATGCCACTGGGAACTCATGAGTATTAAATGAGTCAGACTCTTAAGCCAGCCTGTTGCAAAAGACTCTGTCCCTATTCAGCTGAGTAATGGGTGCTCTGACTCTGTTTTGTTTGCTGTTTGACTTTGCCTGTTGTTGGCTTGTCTGATTCTCTTTATTCAACTTCTTCTATACCAAATCAACTGAAAACTTGGTTAAGTGTAATGCTTTTATTTCTCATCAGGGAATGCTGCACTAATTTACACCACATATAGTAGTAAAAGAAACAAGGACAACAACACACGAAGAAGAGAGAGAGACAAGAGGAGGGCTTGAGTCTCCTGTAGGATGAAGATACAAGAGGAATGGAATGAGGCCCAATCAACCAGAGGAGAGAGGTCCCAAGATCACTTGACAGAGAAGCCTGAGTAGCAAGAGAGGGGAAAAGAATGAGATAAGAGAGAGAAAGAGAGCTTGGATGCTCATGTGTTGGTTGGCCAACGAACATACAGGGTTAGAGAGATGCATAACTAAGGCTGTATTCTTAGTTGAAAGACAAACATAGAATATACGTTTGAGGCTCAATAGACTCAAAGTTATCAAAATTAATCAAAGTTAGGATGAAAAGATGAGTTTTAAGTTTGAATTCAAAGGCCTCACCAGAGTCCGACTATCTGATATCAGCAGGACGATTATTCATGGGGGGCATCATATAAGAAGGCCCTGCAGCCTGCTGACTTCTTTTTATTTCTGAGCTGAGAGCATGGGATGGAATATAATAAGATCAGACAGGTATGAAGGGATGTGCCCGTCTTAGGATTTTTTTAAGTAATCAAAAGCGCCTCAAGTCTCATCTGATGTCTCATGAAAATCACAATGTGCGTCATTGGAAGTAGCGTCACAGCTTCGCGTGTAAGAGCCGATTCCCAAAATGTCTAAACTGCATTAGCTTTGCTTCCATACATACGCCCAGGTGCTGGCCTAGAGGTTAGCTGGGTAGGAAGGTAGCTTGACTCCCTACCTGCTTCATTACTGATTTCATAGGAGCGTTACAAGCCAACAGATGGGCGCTGACAACAATGGCATCACACGTGGGGCCCCATGCTGGTGCGATCACAGTGTAATGACCTTGGGGTGGTGGCAGTGCGTACCCAAGTGACAGCCAGGATACAGACAGACGGAAAGGGAGACAGAGAGAAAAGGCCATTTCCATACTTGGCTGCCATGTATCCACACTGGCTGTCTTCTCTATTATGTGACTGTTAGAACTGCAAGTTCACAGTTGAAATGAAATGCATAACTTTCCTCATTTTGTCATCCTACAGTCACTGTATAGCTTTTGGAATTGATGTTCGACAGTACAACAACTGCACGCTGTATCAAACCCTGTTGGACCTGCTGTAGCTGTAGCAATGCACTATCCTTTGCAGAGGGATACTAATTGGCTTACAGTGTTTATACACACCCCTAATTGCCAGAATAAATGTTGGCATTTACATTTCTGCAAACCATGGATATGTTGAAACCTTTTTTTTTTCCTGATTCCAGTGATTACATTTCAAGTTTTTCTGACAAAACAGTACATAAGGTTTGGTTAGGTTTAATCACAGAAATGGCAAATCCAAGGGTGGAAAATGTCTTGAAGTCTCATCCAAAATACCAGGTTTTGTTTTCTTCCACATCGGGAGGTGGTGATGGTTAGTTGGAGCTGCTTGAAGGAAGTGCTTATTTTAAATGGAATGCTAAATGGACTTGCATTTCTATAGCGCTTTTCTAGTCTACAGAGCACTTTAGCACTTGTTCCATTCAGCCGTTCACACACATATTGATACACTGATGGCAGAGGCTGCCAGGCAAGGTGCCAGATGTTGAACAGGAGCAATTTAGGGTTCAGTATCTTGCTCAAGGTCACTTCAGCATGCAGCATGGGGAGCCAGGTATTCGAACCAGTGACCTTCCGATTACTAGACGACCCGCTCTACCTCCTGAGCTATTTAAAGGGAAACCACAGTGTTTTTCTAAACCTAACCAAGTAGTTTCGGTGCCTTTATCTTGACATTTGTGTAACAGACATTTACATGTTTGTAACAGCTAACTTGACCGGGGAATGAAAATGTGTTGTTTTCACAGGTAGGTGAGGCCAAATGCAACTGTGACATGGTGGACCAGAGGGAGTCTGTTACATGGTTTGGACTGACACCAGGTTACATAATGTGAACATGATAGTGATATGTTGGAGAGGAATAGATGTAGGGTATCCGTGGTTTGCATAAAAGTATAATGCCAACGTCTTATTCTGGCAACTTGGGCTTCTATGCATGATGTGCTGTCTGTTTACAACTTTGTATGCTTTGCATGTCAAGACAGGTTTGTTTATTACTAGAAATATATTTGATTATTATAACTATTCCTCCCGAATCATTAAGTGCACTATTTCTATTACAAGGCTATTTTTTTGAGTGCGTGTCCACTTATACAGTAAGGTGCTAATTTGGGTTTTAATTGCACAGTAGTAGAGCTTTAGCTATCGAGCAGTGTTGGGATGAGAGGACAGAGAGGAAAACGACAGGAGGGGAGATGAGAAATGAGGGACTAATGAGAGACATGAACTGAAAACGAGAGATAAAATGATGAAAAGAACAGTGTGCCACCGGCAGGCCTTAGTGGGCTGTGGAAAGAGCAAGAGGGAGGGAAAGAAAGAGTGAGACTTGGCCAGCCATTTTGTTGATCGCCTAAACAAATCAATCAAGGGCCGCTGGAGCACACTAATTGAATTACACAAATGGGACTAGGGGGGGTACACATGGCAAAGCTTCTACAAAGCAGCGACAGGGGTGGGCAGACTACGGCTTCAGGCACTTTCTGAAATTAATCATCCATGCTGGCCCCTCCTCGCTTTTCTTTTATCCCCTCATCTGTCCTTCTGTTTTTCTGTGCTTGTCAGTCTCTTCGACTCTTCTTCCCAGCCTTCTTTGATAGGTTTGTTTGTTCTCTCTGTCTGTTGCTCTATTGTACACTGTACCTTTCATAAATGAGACTGTTTCCCACCTCTTTCTGACTGTCTTTTTTCCTCTTTCCTTATGCTTTTTTTCTCAGCAACCCAGTCTTAAACTAAAACAAGCTTGTAATGACTTTGTTAATATCAATATATTTGTTAATATCTATATATATATAGATAGATAGATATATGTTTTGATATATTTCCTGGCAGTCGGCAGCTAGAGAAAGGGCATTGGAAATATGCAAGGGACTCATTTATTTTAAATTTAGGGAAAGCTAAAAGTTTAAAGTCTCTCTTACCACCGAATACACACATCTAAATCCTTTTCACAAGAAAATTGTGAAATAATAATATACTTAAGACTACTGGCACAAGGTGACTGCCGCAAAAAGCTTTTGTTATAAGAATGTCTGTTCCAAACTCTGAATTGGATTTCAAAACATACAATTGTTGAGCTCTGCAGGCAGTCTCCTTTGTTATCACACCTTGGCACTTCAACGCACCTCATCAGATCAGCCCGCGGCATGCAGCGCTGTTAACCAGGGCACCTGTCACAGCTGGGATAAATGTCCCAGACCCACTGCCCATTACGGCCTTCTTTATCGAGTGGATGAAGTCAGTGAACATGCTGCAAGACAGCCAGGAGTGGGTAGCAGTGGAGATTGGAGGTTGTGAGTGTTAGCGGGAAGGACGGGTCACTTTGACTGAGATGGAGACTAATTGGTCCTCATGGAAGTGATGTCATTATTATCAAGGACTGTATTCTCTCTGAATTGTAGCCACTGTTTTTTCTTCTTTCGGATCCTAATGGTGCCACATACATCACGGAAAAGAAACGTGAAGAAAAAACTAAGCACCAATCTTTTCTCCTCTGACCCAGAAAAACGTGAATTATGACTCAGCAGGGGTGGTTCTTCCTGGGGTTTTGCTTATAGTCGGTGTGGCCTTAACGTCCTGGACTTTTTCAGATTGTTGCCTCAGTGCCCACGACAGCTCACATGATGTCCTTCAACATCCATGTTTCCTTTATAGGGTGTCCTTGAGCAAGATTATGTAGCAAGTGAAGTAGTATTTGCTCAGTGATAGCACGCCACACATGTAGTTAAAGTATTCACAGTGTAAATAAAATAGATGAGTAAATGGATTAAAAAAAAAATACATATGAAACAGTATTTTTTGGAACAATATCTTTCAGTGGATGTTTTTGTTTTCTGTATTAAATAATGAGTCCACACAGTCAGACTTGGTTTGTATGCTAATGCCCTCTTGTCGCAAGCAGAGTAGTTGTTTTTCCATGTGTTCTAATGAAATCAAGCAAAACAAACTTGTCTTTGGTAGTTTCGACAGTTGCCATGTTTGTGATAAGGTTTTGTTGCAGGGGACGGGGAGAACATGCTTCTCATCCCCATAGAGAACTAGCTTTATAAGCACAGTGCGGACATTTTGCGAGTGACACCAAAAATTGCTGTTTTTTCCCCGGCAAGTCTTTATCAGTAAACACGTATTATGTGAACAGACTGCTTGCATGGTTTTGATTGTGCCTGTGAAAGATAATTTTCAGCATTTATTTCATTCCTTGTGTTTCCACTTTTCCTGATTAAAAAAAAAAAAATGCCAACGGCCACTCGCGCTCCACTGAGCCACAGGCTGGCAGGGTAGTCAGAGCGCAATTATGCAAAACAGAGAGAGCGTAGTCAATTTTTAAAAAAAAGACAAAAGGAAATGGTAGGAAAGAGACACACGCTGGTGACAAAGGTTTTCAAAGGGCTGAGTTTGTTTTGTGGGTGCACGTGCACTACATGCTGCTGCCGGAGATAGGACATCAAAAGAGTTTCATTTGGATTTTGTATGTTAAAAAGCGTCAGAGGTCTGTTGTCTTTAAATGCTAATAGTGTTATGCTTTAGAATAACTGCCTGTTTCACTAAAAAGATAGGAAAGACATTTGAACTTCTTTTTTTTGTGGTGTACAAAAGACAAAGCCAGGACCAGAGGAAAACATATGAAATAGGAGAGTGGAAATGACAAAATGGACGGACTTGCAAGTCACGCAGTGTGGCGCAACACATGTAACACCAGCGGGATATTGCATCTCCACTATGTGCGAATCTGACGGAGAGAGGAGCATAAAGCCTCTCGAAATAGAATGAAGTTGTGATTTCTCTCCCTCTTTCTCTCTTGCCTTATCTGTTCCTCTCCTTCTACAGCCCTCTCACTGGGTTTCTTTCATCAAACAATTGACCTATTTGAATAATAATCACATTCATTTGTTGTTATTCTTTAATCAAGTTTAAGATAAGTAATAACTCGCCCAGATTGTAGCGAGGGAGTCAGACATATTTTCTCTTCACTATTTTCTGGGGCAGAATAATAATAGGCAAGTTTAAGATGGAAAAAAAAAGAAATACGATTTATGAATACCATTTTCCTCTTCTGCTGTCATTGTTTTCCTCCCTCTCTTTTATTGTTTCTGCCACTCCTGTCTCTCCCTCTTACTTCCCCTCGCTTTCTTTTATTCCTCAGTTGTTTGCCCTCTCTCTGTGTTCTGCCAGCAGAAGGCGTCTTTATGTGCTCCTCACAGCTCCACTAAATAATAGCTAGAATATGTAATGAAGCCAGTAGGGGTTTGGAAACAATAGATAATAGCACCTAGCGAGGAGCCCTCCAACAAAGATGGCGAGGAACAGATGAAACTCCCTCCATCGCCTCATAGACTTCTCTGTTTTTTCTCTCCATCTTGCTCTCTCTCTGTCTCTTTTTCGCCAGGAGGCTCAATTCAAAGCCGCCAATGTTGGTTTTAATTGGCTCTCAATTAATTTTGTTTGGCTCATTATCTGTCACCCACCCGCGTGTTGGTGGCTATGTTTAGGTGACCTTCAGATGACATTTGTTGAATATTATTTTCGGATAAAGACATTTGTATTTGTTGGAAGCATTTTGGAACAGTGGACCTTTAGCAGCTGGCATACATGGAATGAAAATATATAAAATACAACATTTACACTGATTTATTTGTGTTGTAAAGGGATGTATCCAACCATAGACCCTTCACCACCTTCACCAAAAAAATTGTACCAACAATCCGCCTTCTAAAGATTTTTTTTAATTCAGCAAGGGGACTAAGGCTGGGGAGCCGCTGGCAGAGCTTTCTGGAAGCCTCCACCTGGAGTTGAACTTCACACACTCCTTACTTTGTGGTCTCCCTGGTGTTGAGGCGCTAGGCTTCTGAGCACATTCCAACCCACCTGCCACCGCTCTGGCATTTGCTGTTCCAAGCGCACATCAAACACATCCAAATCAGATCCCTGCATAAACGCAGAGCGAAGACTGCACCACCTGCACTCTGCAGGTAGACGTTTTCATTTGGTTCGTGAGCTGTGTGCCAGGAACTGTTCCCCCTAGGGGGAGAAGGATGATCTGAGCTGAGGAGGGAAATGAAGAGAAGCAAAAAATGGAGTATAGGTTGTTGTAGCGTTGGGTCTGTTTCCGTTTTTTCAAACAGAAGATATCTCTGTATTGCCTAAAAGGTGTCAAAGAGTCTAAGAGTATTAGGCCGTGGCCAAGGTGGATAATCTTTATAATTAAGCTGGATCGATGGTCTCATTTGTGGCACAGCTGAGAAGTGTTATTAGACCAATGTTCCAGAATAGTAGCTTTGTACAACATTGTGTTCCCTCCGCTTGCTGTTGTGATGGAGTAGGTTATGGTATATTACAAAGCATCCTGGGCAGCGGCTGGCGTATTGATGCTTCCTGGCTAAACGCTAACGAGTGATGGTGCTGTGTTTGTCAGGGAGGCCTGGGCTGCAATCTGTCTGCTGAGCCAGCCAGAAGCCCTAATGATATCATCAGGAAGTGCCGTCAACAGCGCTCTAATGAGGAATGATCTGACGCTCGTTGTTCCACCTCCCTCCTCCATCCCCCAGTGTTGTTGCCAAGCAGTTAGGTTGACTTTATTTGCACATATAAGAGATATATTCCAGAAAGAGATTAGAAATAGAGTCTGTTTGAAAACACATATAAAACTTATAGAAAATATGAAAATATGGGAGAAAATGGTAATAAGAAGATAAAAAGGAGACATGTATGTGATTTTGACATTATATATAGATTATATAACATTTTAATATACTGCAGTGAAGAGTAATTAAACAAACACATGAATAAAACAGATGACAGATGATTTTAAAACAACCCAATCACAATGGTCGTCAGTATTTAGTACATTTGCACGATATTATGTAAGAATTAGATGTGTCTTTACTTTTTGCAATTTATAAGCTTACAGACGGGCCGAGCTGCTGCATTATGCTTCCTGCCAGTGTTCATTTGGACATGAACTGTATGGCTGGATATTTTCCCATGACCTCTCTTCCCCAAGCGCTCACAAACGATCCCTCGGAGGGCGCTTTGCACAGGGCGATTTGTTAATCTAACTCAGTTTACAGGACCATCTCAGCACGGCTCTCCATTCATCACACTTACATCATTCCTTTGTTTATATTGCATTTTTCAAATAGATCTCATGTCATTCGTGAGCTGCGCACAAAAATACAGCAGCCACCATATTTAGTGTGACCTCTTCGGTGCACATTTGTATTTGTGGATGGCTGAGGCTGGAGAGAAACCCGGTCTGTCATGGTAATCTGCATTAGAATCGCGGAGAGAAACAGTTCTTGACAAAATGGTCCTGAGAAAAGAAAAGATACCCTCCATTAAGAAGATTGTCTGACTCCTTCATGCACTGTCACTGACAGATCAACTAATCATTTCTTCCCTGCTTTCTCTCTCTCTCTCCCCCACCCCCTGCCTTCTTTGTCTTTGTCGGATGTTGTCATTTCCCAGGTGCCTTGCAGATCGAGAACAGCGAAGAGACCGACCAGGGGAAGTACGAGTGCGTGGCGTCTAATGTGGAAGGCGTGCGCTACTCGTCCCCTGCTAACCTTTATGTGCGAGGTAGGGAGCAATCCGGCCCCAGAGCCAGGCCAAAAATAAAAAATAAAAACATCCACCCATTCTGACTAAAATGTCTGCACAGTGCAGCTCAGCTTTAAGTGGCATTACTGTTGAGCTTAACAAATGATAATTGCTTCCATTCTAGCCCAGCTGTATTTGCACAAAATGTATTTTGCAAAATAGTATTACCCGAGTCGTATAAATCTTTTAGCTTTGATAGTATTGCCTGCCCACAAATGTAATTTCATATGCACTGAAACTTCCAAATGTAAAACTATAATTGACCAACTAATGTTCTTCTCTGTTATGATGTTATGCTCCATTTTGTCTTTGAATGCCCTCCCCTACTCACTCGGAAGGAAATGTGTAGCACAACAAGCCGTATGTCTTTAACTTTATCAGTTGTAAGACGCCTTCTATCTGTAACTGTGTGCCCGATAAATTCTTTCCCCCTCCGTCAAAGTTATGGAACCCAAAAAGTGCGGGAAGGACTTCGTTTTGATTAGTTTTTTTCAGGTACAGGAGCACAACGGTAAGTCTTGATTTTGATTGAGTGGCGAGGTAATAACGCCCACCAATCAAAATCTCAACCCCTTCGCCTTCTCCAGAATTGGGGGTGTAAAGAGTTCCCCTGTGGTGAATTAATAGAAGAGGACTGTTAACACAGTCAGCTGCTCTGTATTACATAAAACGACGCTCTATCGCATAGGTTATAAATAGTACAATTCCTCTACTTTCTCTTCATGGTGTTCCGGAGCATAAATCCATAGTATTCCCCTGTTTCTGCTTTGGGGTATTGTCTTTTAGAAAGCCTTTTACAGTCAGTAGTAATTTTGGCTGGCATGTTCCAGCAAAGTGAAGATATGAAAAACAAACAGTCACAGGGAATGTTGAGTTTCATAGGAAACAGGCAATGAAGACAAAAGCCTACCCTCTATCACTAATGCTAAATGACAATGAATCCCTGTTGAGGGACCTTTGATAAATTGAAGCAGATGCATTTTCGACATGCATTATTTATGTTGTGCATATTAAATAAAGATGCTTCGGTATCTACTCAGTTTGTTCCCTCTGCTGTGTACCAAATAACTTTGTTCCCAATAAATAATTCACTAGTCTGACATTATAAAATGGGTCAGGGAGCTGCTTTTCCATTATTATTGCTATTATCATACCCTGTGAAGTAGCAGCATGGGGAAGACAAATTCAACTGTGAGGGGTAGAAGTGAAAAAAATGGTTCATGAAGATAAGTGTCTGTTCTTGTCAGCATTCATCCTGGAGGCTCGTGCTGTCTAATGTCAAGTAGCTATGCACCTTGCTCATGTACAGCATGACAGACATTAAATTCAGGTTCATGGCAAATTACAGTCGAGAGCTCTACTGGAATCCTTAAATAATTATAATGGGAACATTTTGTTGACACAGCACTGGCCTGTTTGGTAGTTCCTTTGGCTAGAAAACACGCAGCTATGCCCTGATATCATTTCCAACAATTCATGCAATCTCCATGAACACTGGCTCCATCAGCATGCCTATAAAAGACTACACAAGGGTCATGATTACTCAGGTACTTTCACACTATGTAACACACTTGTTATGCCTTGATGGTGTCAACCTTTGTCTGTTTTCAGTTAACTTTTGTCAATCAATTCTGATACTTGATGTTGACTATGTTTTGTTCACAAAGCGAAATGCACTTGAGATTAGCAGCTGTGGTGGGGATCAATTCTCAGGAAAAAAATATGAAACAACAATTCCAACATTTATCTGGGGCATACTGTAGCAGGGGAAATTGAGATGACTATCCAAGCAGAAACTGTAATGACAGTGCTACTGATTGGCTTCTAAAAAACATTTTCTGTAACTGTCTTGAACTGCAGCTGCTAATTTCAGCCCAAACTGTGTCTTTTTTTCTTTTTCTATCTCTCATTAGTTTTTCTTTATTTTTCTCTTTATTTGGTTTCCTTCTCTAACAAAAAAGCAAAATACAGCCACCACAGGAGCCTCTCCTTGTGGCTATAAGGAGCTTGTGAAATTTTGAATTATGAGTATGGTACGCTTGATTTGACTCCAGTGGCGCCTCACTACTTTTTTTTTTCTTTACCAAGCGACAGTGTGGCCACTGGGGTGAATCTGATTGTTCTGGTTCAAAGTTTATTTAAGGGGGAGGGAGGTGGGGGGGGGCAGGCAAGTGTACTTTCAAGACGGGTGTCACTGATAGCAGGGACAAGGGAAAAGGAGGAAAAAAAGATTCAAGAAAAGGGAAATGTAGCTGCAGCTAAACACCTTGAGGTGGCTTTTTTTACTCTCTCTGTGTTTCCCCTATTTTTCTCTTCTCCTCATGTCATTGTGTTCTGCATCAACCCCTTTACATCCCTCAGAGCTTCGAGAAGGTTGGTGTGTTTTTTCTTTTTTACTTTTTTTAACCCACATTTGAAAAAAAAAAAATTCAACATGTTGAAAAATTTTAGCTGTATTTGCCTTTTACAGAGCTCGATTCATTACTAATTTGAGGAAATACTAATCAGTTAATCCAAACTGCTAAATGATTATGAAAGAAATGTTTCTTTATTTCCAAGGAAGAAATGATGAAAGCAAACCCGATTAGCTCGGGTCTTGTTAATTTACTTTTATGTTTGCATTGTGGGGCCTTTTCTCGTTTTGCATCCTTTGGTATTGCTTCTGCACTTAAAGGCTTTCTTGCACGTGTTGTCATGAAAACCCAGCACGTGAAAATAACAGGACCTGTTGCATGATGGGAGAATGTAACTGCGCTCGCATGCCTGTACTGAATCCCTTTGGCCGTGTTGGTCTTTTACTTTCTGCATTCCCTGTGTTTTGTTCAATTGTTTCCTTCTCTTCCTTTGATTTCTCTTCAAGTGTTTTCCCTGAAACAACCCTTTTTTTGGCTTTCCTTTGTTTGGTTTTATTTTTTGTGTTGTGATTATGGTGTTGTGTGTGTGTGTGTGTGTGTGTGTGTGTTTTTCCTTTCGTTTCGGTTCTGTTCCTGAACTTACTTTTCAGTTCTAAAATGTTTGTCTTTTTGTGGTTCATTTGTTTGTGAGATTTTGTGTTTCTTTTTTCAAAATGATGCTGCTCTGCTTCTTGATTCTCGGAGTGCAAATGCAAATGCCGAATGAAATAATAAGTGTGTATACAGCCAGTGTTCCTGTCATCTTGTTTATAGCGACCCATTACTGAAAAAATTAGATCTGATTGGGCCTGATTGGGTTCCATGGTGATTTCAGGCAGCCATTAAGGGATGCCATTTACAGTGTCGTGTGGATCAATAACAATATAATGACTTCGACACCACATTTGCTGTTGCTTAGCGGGTGCTCAAAGATACTTTTATTTCCAAATGGCGGCAGCGAGATGTGATTGGTTTTCCTCAGTGACTGCTGTTTGTGTTCTCTCGCAGTCATGACACTCAATCAAATTACAATTTATTATTCAAAAGCCCTCCATTCCTCGTACACACACTCGTATAATAGAATTGATTTTCAGGTTGATGTGACTAAAGTAATGAAGATTCTCGAAGTGGACTGCGACGGGGCACGCAGGAATTTATATTTTTTGATGTATGAATACTGTAGTCCTACAGCAGTAATAAGGAGAGAGAGCTAAATGAATCAGGCGAGTGGCGTTTACTGATTTATATTGCAACTGGCTTTGTACCAGCATCCTGTCATCTCTTAAGATGTTCAGCCTCGGTGTTAGCATCTTCAGCTGAATTAGATCTATATTGACTCTCGTGTCACCTGCTGCAGTGAGCTGTAGCTTTAGGAATACACAAGATGAATATTATTTTAGAAAGAAGCTACTTTTTTTGACGTGGAGGTTTTACACGCGGCTTAAGAGGTCTGGGTTGTATATCAGGCTTGACATTCATTCAGGTAGTATAGATAACACACTCCCGCCCTTATCAGTCTCCTCTTGAGAGTCTTAGTATTTGTATGTGTGGCTGTGTGCTGATCTCCACGGGATTAGACTGATCCTGGTAAAATCTAAAAGTCATATTGAAAATGCACCAGCATTCAACAAATGTAGTAATTTTCATGCTTTGGTAAAGGTTTCCTAAATGAAGGCAGAACATATTTTGCTAAAGGGCACCTTGACAGTTGCTTTTAAATGCCTAAAGCACTTACTTGTGGTTACTCTTTTTTTGCCATATCTAAGTAGGTATGGGCCTGTTTGTTTGTCAAGATTTGACATGAGCCCCAAAATGCTAGTAAGACAAACCCCCTTAAAAATATTCAATGTTAGCCAGTGTTACTTTGAGAAGATGCTGATTATAGTTGATTTATTTTTGGGCCCCAGTCGAACACATCCATGCCATTTCCTTCCATTGCACCAGCCACATAATGTATTTCCTTAAGGCAAGTTATTAGACAAATATATGTAATCATCCCTTCAGATTGAGCAGTTATACCAGACACAAATGAGAGTTTCAACTCTAGCACTGCTATTCCTAGCTTGAATATGAAAAGACTTTCTACCAGTAATTGTAACAATTAAAATGTAACAGAGTCTGTGACAGATGCCAGTCAATAAGCTGTCACTCCCTGTCCACAAACCATGGCACAATCCCACTGTAAGAAATGGAAAGTTATGAAAAGCTGTCAAAATGTCAACATTCGATCTTTACGTTTAATGATAAAGTCCTAAGAATAACACTGATGCAGAAAGACTGAGCTGTGATGTACGCATGTGCATGTTTGCCCTCCTACAATGGTATCTGCCTGATTTTGAATGTGCTTGCATGTCCTGCTATGCATTTGTGTGTAACGTTGGGAAAGAAAGCTAGATTACACCTTATGTTCTCACTGGCCAAAGCAAAAACCCTGCCATCTCTATTAGATGTTTGTCTCAAGGAGTCCTGACGTTAATAGGCACCACCTCAAAAAACATCATGCTGCTATCAGAAGTGCTTTTCTTTTTCATACAAAACAAAATTTCCACTACCCCTTATTCCAATGCAAATACAAAACACTACTTTTTTCAATCTGACTGGTAATATTCACTGTAGGCATGACCACAGTCAGGGGACATATCTGCAGTATCATTTGGCTGCTTGTCATCTAACTGTAAGTCAATAGAAAAAAAGTGATAGGCTCTGAAATCCCCTCAATCCAACGCTTTATATTATTAGATACCCCTGCTATGATTCCTGTCAGTTACCTTTAGGTAATAATTTCCATTTTGATGAGCCACCGATAGTGACTGTTTAGCATTGGCGCAGCCAAGGTATGTTAATACGGGCCGACCCCTGCGGCTTATATGTAAATGCCGAAAGGCCTCACCCAGCAAGTGTGACTAAAGGATCTCCATACTGCGCCTGTGTCCTCAGGCAGCAAGAGGGTGTAATCTCAGCTTCAAGGTGACACTAAAGGCTGCACATTATTTTGGCTTCCCCCTTCATTTTGGGGCATCAAAAACTGCCTCACCAAAATGGCCGATAATGTCCACCTTCTGACCTCTGTTTTTGGCACATATCCCTCCACAACACCGCCCACTATTAGAGTTAGTGCAGTACTCTGGCGTTCTCTCTCGACTGCTTTTCACCTCGTCCACTGTAAGGCTTCTTGTCTTTCTCTCCACATTGGGGCTTGAAACAAGATAATCTGTTGTTAGTAGTCCAAAATGAAAGGTATATGTTTGTTTTATTTTCTCTCAATTCCAAATGGGCCGGCTGGGCTCCTGGTCTCTGTGAATGAGGAGCCTGTCCATGCAATTGGGATTCTTTGTTTTCTTTCTTTCACTGGCATTAAATTTTGAAAGTAGGAAAGCGGAGTTGACACACACACACACACACACAGCTTTGGAGAGCTTACCGTGCTACTGGCAAGTCATACTAACCTTGTCATACAGGCCCATGTTTAGTTAATAATAGTGTCTCATTTGCATGGAATACTGACATTTAGACACACACCTAATTTTGTTCCCAAGCGTGTGTAGTTGATTTCATCTCTCAAGATATAATGTAAGAATGTTGTAGTATCAACTGACCTTGAGCTATTAATTTTCTACCAAAGACCGGATTTATTTATATGTCAGACACACTGTGCATGCTGTTGTCAGGGACTCTCCAGCGGCTTTCGATCAGCTGTTTTCTCCGAACTGTAGTTTGATTACCTATCGTTAATTATAGATTCCCGTTAAGTTTTTCTGTATTGGATCAGTGATTTGTGTATTTTTCCCTTAAATTTTTCTGGCCACTGCCAAACCTTGTCAACATTTCGTGGATGGCTGATGTGAGCTCCCATATTGCCCTGACAGTGTAGGTACTCAAAGGTGAAAAGAGACATCTTCCTGTGGGGAAACCTCATTCACTCAGCCACTACAGCACCCGGTCCATTGACTGACCTGAGCCCCAGGGAGAGAAGTGCACCACCAGACACACTTTTATTGGACGTTCCCCATTAAAACCAGACCCTGTTCGTCCTATTCAGTTTTCACCATTCCTTTGGATTGGAGGCCAAAATTGAGACAAATCATAGCTGAAAAACATCTAATAGTATTGATGCATACCTCTTTGTGGAACACAGCTGCACTCTGGTACTGTCTATGCTGTTCGGACTTAGTTATTTTTGTGGATTTGTTCAGTTTCATTTGTTTTCTTTCCTTTGATTATGTGCGTGTGTGTGTCTGGAACAATGCTATATTTGGGAATGAACGGCATGCTTGGACGGGCTTGGGTGACATTTTCGGATTGTATTGGTTCCCTGGTGTCTGCCCGAGTGGATGGGGGCGCACCTGTATATGTCACTCATGCCATAGCCACACCCATGCATGTCCATGTGAGGAATGGGCTGCCCTTTCACCTTTGTTGTTTCGTTAGGCATTTTTTGACAAATTAAAATCCTAATATATACTTCCTGTCCCAATCTGATGGGCTTTTTTTCCAAATTCAACATGTTTTTTTTTTTTTTAGAATATCGCCTATTTAGACTTCCTGACTATCCAGTAGTACCTCTCAATATGAGACAAAGCATGATATCCCAACCGAAAGGTAACAAGTCCCATTATTTAATTGAAGTTTTTGATGGTTCATGTCGGAGCAGAGCAGGTTATGATTCTTACAGCATTTTTTTTAAGAGCCACTAATCTTTTAGTAAGATTATGCATTTTTAAATGACAGAGTACTTTGAATCAGATATTGCTTTTTTTTTTTTCTTGGCCAAATCACTGTGTGATTTTGATGAACTTTTTGCCCTCAAGGTCAGGTCGTGTCTTGCCCAAGGTAGAAGCATAGGTGCCTCTAATAGCGAATAACAGGACTGAAAGGATGCATGCAGAGTAGTACAAAGGAGAATAAATCAAAAGCCCACCAGTGGCTGCAGTAGGTCTCCATCCATGTTTGGTTCTCTGATTGTAGTTGACTATTAATGTTTTATAATTCTTTAAACACAAACAGTGCTGTGTTTTCTATGACTCAATATGACACGGCTGTTAAAAGCCAGTAACATAGATGTATTTTCACCATTTGAATGTTGCATATAGAACTATTCGCTTTTATTTACTAACATGCTTGGCCCCTACAGCCTACAGTACATTTACATTTTAGTGATAATTTCGGTGCTCAGGTCAGTAAATGTCAGTTCTCAGATGAAAACCCTGTCAGTGTGTGTAGGTGATATTTGTTTGTTGGCAAACTGTCCCATGCAACGATCATATGAATCCCATTTGGATCGACACGGTGTATTTTGGAATGCTACCTATCCTTGATGCCCCTTCCAGTACCCACCCTGCCCTGAATCTCCCCCTCAATTCCCCACCCACCCCCGCAACACACACCTCATGTCCACCCACCCCCAAGACTTCCCAAGCTACATTTGCATTGAGGTGCAATGCTTAAGGCGGGGAGGAGGGGAGGTGTAGTTGATTCTTGATTTTAAGCCCCAGTGTGTGAGACCTCCAAACCCACTTTGAGCCATGATCTTTTTTTTTGTTAATTTAATTTATTTTTTTATTTAGAATCACAGTCTCCTTACTCTATCCCCCACTTATGCCCTCCTCCTCCTCCTCCTTTCCTTTCTCCGACAACCCAACTCCCTCCCCTCCCCTCCCTTTCCCCTTTGCGTACTGTACAGTATGTCTGCGTGCCCATCCGTCACTGTCTGTCTGCCCGTCTCCCTCTGTCTGTCTTCCTGTCTGCTGTCTTGCTGCTTGAGTCTGTCTTTTTCTGCCTTGTGTCTTGTCTCTCGTCCCTGTCTTTCCTGTCTTGTCTATCTGTCTGTCTCTAAGTCAGCTCTTCCATTTAGTTCGTCATTTTTTACTTCTACATATGCACCATTTTGCTACTCTCTTTTACCTTCTTTGCATCCCAACAAACATTTTTGACATTAAACAGATGTAGATACTTTGGTTTGAGTGAAGGTATAGACTTATGAAGTAGCCCATAACTTTTTTGTGTGTCTTTTTGTTGAGGTTATCAAAGGTCCTTCTTCAAAATAACCTAAAATCAGTGTTTTGTTTACTTTTTAATGTACCACTAGAGGAATTCCTATACTTATACTGTAAATGTCGGACATTTGGCGTCTATCCATATAGCAATATAGGCAAACCTCCAACTCAGTCTATCTTATGTTCCTCACTTTAGATTTATATAGGCACAGGAAACCCTGCATTATTTAACACTTATAAAATGCTGTTCTCATTAAGTGTTTGGCCACCTCTTGCATGACACTATTTGTCAAGTGCTTGCTGGGATGCCTCTCATGAACACACAGTGTAATGCTAACTCATACTCTTTGACTCACTAACTCTTGCATACTGTACACGCGCACACTCATGCCTATACCAACACAAAATATATATACATCTATATATATATTTTTATATATATATACACATACACAAGTACACAGTACCCTTTACGCCCTTCCTCTGCGTCTCAGTTTCATGATCAACCTCCTTCCACTCAACTCCACTTCACGAGTTTTGAGCTCCTCCCTGTCTCCCTCTCTTAGCCGTCATTCTGCCCCTTCTCCATCTTCCCCCTCTCTCACCTCCCCTCTATCTCTCGTTCTTGTTCTCTGGATTTCTACTCCCTGTTGATCCAGTTCTGTTTCTTGACTCCAACACTCTGTGATAGTAGACTCTCTAGCCACAACTATTCTAGCTCTTTTTCTATGTATATCTAGGCACACACCTTGTTCCTCAGTACTTACTTTGTGTTAACTGGGACTGCGATGTGACAATGTGCTACCATCACATGTTGTCACATTTGCTGGAGATAAAACAAAGTTTACACTGCATTGAAGCGGGTTACCCCCCCTTCACCCTCCTCCAAACCTTCCCCTCTCTTTTTCTTCCTCTGTCACTCTTTGCTCCTCTGTTCCCTTTCTCTCTCTCCTCTCCTCAGATTCTTTATCCTCTATCTTGTATTTCTTCTTTCCTTCTCCAATCGTCTTTTGTCTGGGCATGCTAGCGACCCTTCAGTTATATTCCTCTATGCATTTTATCTCAATTTTTATATCTGATTTTGTTATCATTTACTCCTTAATTTACCTCGGTCTATTTATGCATGCTGTCTGTGAAACTGATAGCTGCATCTATCAATGGAACCGTGTCAGATCTTAATAAGGCTTTGTCCAGTGGATCTACCCTAAACCACAAAAATCTGATTAAAGTTTCTCATCTTTAAGATATCTAGGTAGAGGAGACAGGTGTCAAGTGCAAACTAATGCTAGAAATGTGTCTCGAGACCTTGTAGAGATGGTCAATAGCTCAGTAACCCTACACTTCCTGTGCTGTGGGAGAAGCCTATAATGGCGTACTTCCTGTTTGGCATGAGTGCCTGAGAGGACAGGAAGTTCCAGGTTGCCATGTTGGCCTTATGTGATAGCAGTATCACATGGCCTTTACTACACACCTTCATACTTCGTGATCAGGTTATGCTGTAGTTGTATACATGTCAGCAGTTCAGTTCCAAAGATGAGAAACTCGTAATAGATTTTTGTGTCTTTAATTGTGCTGTGATGGGTCAAATATTGGTCAATGGAACCTTGTTGCTATGAATCGTTGCTTTATTGTTAATCTACATTGTTGTTGAAGCAGTTCTGTTAGTTTAGTTCCTTCTCATTATTTGTATATTTTTTATGTTTTGAAAAGTCTACTTCTTTTATATTGTGTTTGAGTTCACATTTAAAATGTTGAACCTTTTGTGTTAAGAATATCCTTGAGAAGGGTCCATTTTCATCGGCCTCTCTTGTTACCTCTCTTTTTCTCTTTTTTTTGACTCCCTTGCCCTCTTTTGTCATCCTCTCCCCTTCCTCATGCCTCCTCCCAGTCCGGCGGGTGCCTCCTCGGTTCTCCATTCCACCAACGAGTCAGGAAATTATGCCCGGTGGCAGTGTGAACATAACGTGTGTGGCAGTGGGGTCGCCCATGCCTTACGTCAAGTGGATGCTGAACGCAGAGGATTTGACACCGGAGGATGAGATGCCGGTGGGCAGGAACGTTCTCGAGCTGAGCAGCGTTCGTGAGTCAGCCAACTACACCTGCGTGGCCATGAGCAGCCTTGGCATCATTGAAGCTGTGGCGCAGATCACTGTCAAATGTAAGAGATAACTGTGCTTGTGATGAACAAGAAATAGGGGATTCAGCTAAGTCTGAAATGTACAGAAGAGTGCAGTTACAATGTGTATTGCTATAATGTTCTTGGAGCATTGATTGCAAAAAAGTTCTTCAATCTGTCACGTCATGATGAACGACTGACTCTTCTTCCCTTCCTCAGCTCTCCCCAAGCCTCCAGGTACCCCTGTGGTTACTGAAACCACTGCCACAAGTGTGACCATCACCTGGGACTCAGGCAACCCAGACCCCGTGACTTACTATATCATACAATATAGGGCAAAGTCGCCAGACAGCAAATACGAGACAGTGGATGACATCACCACTACACGTTACAGCATTGGCGGCCTCTACCCCAACACTGAGTATGAAATCCGTGTCTCAGCCGTCAACACGATTGGCCAGGGTCCTCCCAGTGAGCCAGTAGAAACCCGGACTGGTGAACAGGCCCCTGCCAGTCCTCCACGAAACATCCAGGCTCAGATCATATCTCAGAACACTATGATGGTGCGCTGGGAAGAGCCCGAGGAGCCCAATGGGCAGATCAAGGGCTACCGTGTTTATTACACCATGGACGACTCCCAGTCCATGAGCCTCTGGCAGATCCATAATGTCCAGGACAGCATTATCACTACTATCCAGAGTCTAGTGCCTCAAGAGACGTATACAATCAAAGTCCTAGCATTCACTTCCGTAGGAGACGGACCCTTCTCAGAGCCCATCCATGTCAAAGTACTGCAAGGAGGTAAGGACATGAAAATGATCTTGTCTATTTGGTGTGAAAGCTTTGAAATTTGTCAGGTGAATGTTGTGTATTAATTTTGTGTAGAATAGGCACCTGTGTAATGATCAAACATTGTTGAATCCAAGTCATCATGTTTAAAATCAGTGATACAGAAACACTGGTTTTGCTTAAGGAGTAGACATTGACAGCCAATGAAGCATGATCAGCTGTTTTTATGCATCAGCAGCACGTTTTCAGAAACTTTACAGTCTGCCTGCTGTCAAGACACAAGTTTCCTCCCCTGCTGTGCAAGGTTCTCCCACACATCTTCGGCCTCTGCAAATGATGACAAAAGTCTGTTTGATCATGGCAGTCATGGCAAAAAAAAATACAGACACATTCGAGAAAGAACCAACATCTGAGGACTCACTCGGATCAGCTTCAGAGCTGAGAGAAATCACTTCATCCATGCTAGGGCAAGGAGGCACATCCAGCTTCAGAGATCGCAAAATAAATACAGCAAATTGGACCTTGCCTGGCACCAGTGCACAAACTTTTGTACTTCATTATAATCTCTTCCTCTCACTTTAATTCCCTCTAATCCTTGGTCATTTTATGCCAAATCTCATTTTGCTCATTATGTTAGTGGGCATAGAATAAATATGCTTTGAGGAAAACCACTCACACATTCTTAAGACTCCTTTACCGTGACAGTTGAACAGTACTCCTCCCATTTGTATGGTATCAATTTCTATTTCTTCTTTAATTTATGGTCATATTTCAGGCACCAGTGTCCTCTGCTTTGTCCTTCAGTTCCAGGTCAGCCATCCAAATTCCAGGTTGGTGCTGTGTCTGACACCAGTATTGAACTGACTTGGGAACCTGCCTATGAGAAAGAAGGAATTATAAACTATGAACTCCGTTACATGGACCGCAGTTTGGGCACACAGGCAAGAATTTCACTACTAAATTTCAAATGTCAGTGCCTTTAGAAAAAAAAAAACATACTCAATCGATAACTTTGCTCTCCATCACCAGATGAAGAAATCATTTCCACCTACATCTTCCTATGTTGTGGAAGGTCTCCGCCCAAACACAGAGTACCACTTCTCCCTGGCAGCCATCTCCAATAAAGGCATTGGCGCCTTCACCAATGACATATCACAGAAGACCTTGCAAGCCAGTATGTAGCCCCTCCTGTTCTCTTTGCGTGTTGGCTAACAAAGGTGTTTTCCCCAATGAAGCAGTTAATTGTTCTTATGTCTTTACTAAAGTGAATTGAGGTTGTGTGCTTTTCCCTTTTAACTAGAGCTTGAAAACTCTATTTTCCTGGATTTCATCTGCATCATCCCCTTTGAACTATGACTGTGTTTTTCCTCACACATAATCAGGGTTCAAAGCTGAATCAAAAATGATGATTTGCATAACAAACTGATGCGTTTTTGAATTCTTCTTAAAACATGTGGTGTATTGGTTTTATTTTCTTTGCATTTTACATATTTGACATATTTTCTTCTTAATGTAATGTAATGCTTTGTTCTTTGGAGTTGAGGTTGAGTGACTTCTTTAGGCTCTTCATCTTCATTTGGTGCTAAATGTGAATGAGTATAACCAACACTGTCAAACAAATCAAGCTTACGTGGACTGGCCATTTTGGGAGTTTCTTTATTTCCCTTTCACGTTTGTTCATATTTGCTTTTCCTTTGTCAACAGCAAGTGCACTTTCTTCCACGTGACAGAGACACAAAAAATGTCCGTTCTCCTCTAAAACTGCCAAGGCTCTCATATGAACTGTATTCAAATTCAGGATTGGAAATTTGGGGTTGAGTTAAGTCACCAAAGAAAAAGAAAACTCTGTCAGTAGTCACCCAAAGTCCACACATGCCCACACCCTGAATTTATTCCAGTATATCAGTTCTGCACTGATTATTTTATTTTGCAGATGGCAGCAACACAAATTATTTAAACCACCCGGCTAAAAATAACAGAAGTGATATCATAGCTTACAGTAGTGTATGCTGTACAGAAAATACACGCAGATTATCCAATCAAATATCCATGACAGGGTATGAAATTCATGTCTTGTGGGTTTACGCAGCACACAAAGTTTCACAACGATGCTGTTTAACACCCTTTTATTACATTCATATGGTGAAGAACGTTGCAAATGTAGCTGGGTTTAGGGGATTAGGGGTGATGATACAGACCATTGAAAATTACAAACAAAACTACATGTATACATTGATTATCAGTGCAGCCACCTTTATTGTTAATAAAATTGGCTGTGAGGTTTTAAACTAGAGGACTCTTACCAGGACATAGGAGAGCCATGGCGGTGGGAGTAGACATCTTTTAACACATTTTCTGTTTCTACCAGTGCACCTTGTTGGCTGTACCCCCACAACTGGGCTGTGGGGGCTTTGGAACAACCACTTCACAGTTATTTTTGTCACTGCTGGGCAGCAGAGCTACACAGACAGTGCAGAGTCACTGAGGAGAGCGCCAGTTGCATGCAACATTCACTCCTGCCCACTGGGGGTGCTGTTGAGAACCTGTCTCTGCACTGTTGATCTTTGATCAGTCCAGGCATGAAAACACTTTACGTTAATCCAGCCCCCATTTCTGTCTTGGCGTCTCTCGAGTGTCTGTGCACATCTTCACCTGTTGATGTGTGTCTGTGATTTCCTCACTTCTGTTTTTTGCATTTGTTGTTGATTGGTAAACTGCAAACTGATTGGATTGGATACACTCCTCTCTTCCTCTTTCATCACCCTACACCAGCTCTTTCTATCTCTGCCACTTGTTCCCCTGTGCAATGGAACAAAAGCTCTCCTTGGAATGGCTTGACATCTCCTTGCTCACTTTGTGCCCTCTTCCTTTTATGTTGAGTCTTTTGGAAAAAAATTAATTTGAGTTAGTTTTTCTTTTATTTATTTCTATGATTTTCTTTCTGGGTTTTTCAAACGAATGTTGGTTTAACATCACTCCAAACAGTAGCTTGCAGGCAGAGCTGCAAGCACAGACACTGACATACCCTTGCCCCTTGAGGAAACACGGGGGTGAACTGATGGCTCTTCTCAAGTCTCTGCTCTTCCTTTGAACTGTGTCGTCCATACAATTAGAGTGGATGGGAGGGATAACTGTTGGTTGATAATGGCATCACCGAAGAAATATGATTGTATTGTCCTGGAAATGAGTGTCAGTACATATTTGGAGCAGTAATAGCTTCTCATTTCCAGCACATGGTAATCAGATACTCATTTTAAGGTAAATAGTCATCGCTTTCTTTTCTATCCATTCTACTTCTATGGTTTGGCATTAGGTCTCATAGTAACCAGCTGTTTTCAGTCAATGTCCCTGTCCATGCTCAAGCGAGTGTGAGATAAATCCGTTGGTTTCTCACTGCTGAGGTCAGAAAACTCACAGACTGAGTCAGTCAAAGCGAAAAGATTTCCCACAACACAATAAAAAACTTGATCTTTTGGATGCTTTAAGGTAAGTGATTGTGTGGTTTAGGGATTCAGTCTGCCATAACCTTTGAGAAACATTCACATATATATCCAATGAATTATGAGGTTTTTTTTCTGACACACAAACAGGGGGTTGGAAAGACGTAGCAAGCAGTCTTTAATTATAAATGGGAAGTTAAAAATTAAACTGACATATCTGCAGTTTGGCTCAGCCTACATGTCAGGAATAGCAGCAATGTTATGATCCAAGTCAGTGAGGGGCCCAGCGACATGTATAGCTTTTGCTAAGTGCTTTCATGGCACAATGTAACATTGATAGTTAAAAAACTGTCAGCCTTTTGGGAAAACTTGGGGGAAAAAATAAACTATTTTTGGAGTGCAGTGTTTTGTGCAGTCTTATATGAACAAAAACAGAATATTCCTTTTGTGCCAGACTCCCGCGTACTTTACTGTCACTATAGTTGTGGCACCCCGAGGTAGACTGAACTAGCTACAAAGGTTCAGTTATATTTGATAATTAATGATATATTACAAGAAGATTAGATACAAAATAGGTATACTATGGCTAAAATACATAAATAGATGCATTTTGCCTAAGCCAGCTGGACTCTTTTATCCAAAACATGTAGTTTTAACAGTGCTTCAGGAAATTCTGGCGTCAATATTGCCTTGCTCTACTTACAGTCCTACAAAACTATTTCCACCTGGATTTGGACCCAAAGCGTTGTCTGGCAGACTGAAAGCCTTTTCCACTAAGTTAAAAAGAAAGACAGACAACATGATTTCCCTGTTTGCTTTGTTGTCATTATCTGTGGTACAAAATGTTTGCAGATTGTTGAAGTGTGTGCTCAGTCCAAGCAGCATTACCAGGGGCTATTGTCATGGGGACCACATTGTCAAGAACTCGTGACAACTCATGGCGAAAAAAAATATTCTCTTGGATCTCAGTTTGTTTTTTCTTCATGGTGAGTGAGGCCCAAAACTTCTCAAATCAAAAAGCACCCAAATCATATCATTGGCTTCTCTCGGTCTATGTTACTACAGGCTGAACAAAATACACGAGTTGTTACTGGCAACAGTAGCCCCCATTCAGAAGCAAGGCCCCTTGGGGTATGCTGTCATAGTCAGACCAGGTTGAGAGACCATTTCTGTGAGACCGTTCAGACGTGGCCAGAGTGGGTCCACATTCCGAGAGCCGGGACAGCTTCCAGCATTCCTCTTAAGCTGCTACCCAATTGCAAGGCTAACAGGAACTAAGATGGACCTTGGGAGTGGGTGTTAGGGGACTGCAGGGTCCCATAGTGGCAGATAAGAATCCCATTTCATAGCGTCAGAATTAATTTCATGCTTTGTGATGAGCTATGAGCCAGGCCCCTGGATTGTCAGGCTTTGTTACACATTTAGATTATACCTAAAACCTGCCAGTAGCCAGTCAAGTGCTTTCTCTCGAATTAAAGTCGCAGATTCTAAATCCTCTGTATTTAGCCAAACAAGCAGTTTAGCCCCCCCACTTACTGTAATTGCAGAAGGTTTTTAGATATATTGGAATATTTGTGTGAGCCACAGCATGGCCATTTGGCATCGGGGCGGATTAATTCCATAATGATCTACAAATATGAACATCCTGTCATTCGTGGCTTCTGACGAAAATACAATTCAAAATGCAGGCGTGTTTATAGTCTGATAGCATTGGCAATCTGTGTCATTCACAGAGCTGACAACAGGCATTGAGTAATGGCCTGCGTAGCTAAACTGTGAGCATTAATGTGTGTAATTTATACCCACTGAAGATGTTGCGGTAAACACAAATTTAATCTGGAGGTAGTCACAATGATTAGGTATGCCACCAGTACTTGCATATTCTGCATACTCTATACCCAGAGCTCTTAGTCATATCACAACAGACTTAAAAGTCAAAGAGAAGGATATGAATGCAGACATGACTAATTATTTGTCAAATAGCATTTAGGAAACTCTTTCAGGGAAGCTTCAAAAGAACCTCAAGTGAAGCATGACCTGAGTTTCTTCTTTTGTGTCCGTATAGTTCTACTATCCATAATCCCACCACTGGCCTCCATGGGATATGCACTTTATTAAAGCTGTGCCCCAGCCAGCCTTAAACCGTTATCAAGCATGAGGATGCCTGTGCGCTGTGATAGCCTGGCCCTGTCAGATTCATAGCCTTTTCCACACCACAAAGATTGAGAACTGAGCAATCATTCTTGATGTGGAGAGTTTGCAAATACAATATGGGTGGAGGAAAGAATCTGAAAGGCTCAAAATCCGGTAAGACCGTAAGTAAATAAGCCCATTGGACACAGAGAAGGGTTTGGGAACTGTGGCTGAGGTCCTGTCCTATTTGTTGTTTGCTGGAACATTGGGTCTTCACCGAGAGGAGGCCCTTCTGATAGTTAAAACCCTTGTTTTTGATTTTATATTAAGCTGTTCCTACCCAAAGTGACACTGCAGTCAGAACACTCATTAAACTTTTATGAATTCAGCAAAACAAGCTTTTTGTCTTCTATTCTTGTGTCTTGGCACTCTCGAAATGGCAATACATTTTAAGAAGAAACAAAGGCGGAGGGCTATGAAATGGGATTTAACTAATTGCTAACATGGATAGACAGTTGTGTACATGGCCAAGTGCAGGACAGAACAGAATATCTTGGGAGTGAATGTCCCCCCTATGGCTTCCCCTCTCACAGTCTTGTGGACCCTCTGGCCCAAAGATACATGAGTATTAAAGCCCTGGCTACAGCACAGAGCCAACTCTCTCCCTCCCAATCACCCCAAAAGGGTTCAAAATTACCTCTCAATGGGTCCAAATTGGTTTACTGATTCAATGGGAATGGGTGTCAAAATTTCTGGCAAGCGTCTGAGAGGGAAAGTGTTGCAGTTCACTGGCTACAGAGTTAGCGCGCTCTGTTGTCAGGTGCTGGTGGTAAGAAAGTCTTTGAAATGTAGTATTTGTGGGAGTCAGGTACGTATGATGCAAACAATGCTTGTGATTTCTTTTTGTTGCTTTTATTTGTGTTGGTTTCAAAGTTAAATGTTCTTGTTTTATGTCCATGCAGAGTATTCTGTTTTTTTTTTTTTTCATGTTTTCTCATAAGTTGTCATTTTGAACCTTAACTTTCTTTTTTTCGAATCACCTGGGTTACAGAGAAAAATCATTTCCCAGTACCCTCCTTCAGTTCATGATTTATTTCTTTAGCTTTTGTTTTCGGAATGAGAATCCTCCTTGTTATTTTATCATTGGCCATTTTTCTACGTTGCTGTGTGTCGAATGCATTTTTTTTCAGACTGTGTTTTTTGTTTTGTTTTTGAGTATTGTGCTATTTTTGCTTTTTTCCTTATATAACAGACAAAAAATGTAATAATGAATTTCTGATTTGTCACACTAAGATGGAGGGAATATATTCTCACACAAAACCATTGTAGGGGATAGAGGAAACCCGACTTGGAAAGAAATATTTTCATACATGTCCTTTTATCCGTATAATACCAAACTCTGGATGAGAAGTGAAACGTTTTATCGCTCCTTGCACAGCATACTCTCTGGACAAGCACAAGCTGTGTAAGAGCTTGGCACAGATTAGAAGCGAGAGGCATTGAATTTGATTTAGAAAGTTCACAGATGTGTAGGTTTTAATATGTTTTGGAAGAACACTTCAGACACAAATAACCGCCACCGTATTGGAAAGCTTTTACAATGTTGCAAATTAAAAAGGACAGACTACACTACCTCCCTGCTACGTTATACTTTTGAAAAAATAAATGAATAAATAGCCCATTTTAGTTTATGCTAATTTGACTGAAAGTTCTTGTACCAAAAATGCTTTTCAATGGACTGTTTAATCGTGCTCATTCAAGGTTAGATAGAGGCAAGATAATGACTGCCAGAAATTATTAGCAGCAGTACTACCAATCCACATTACCACTAAACACATTTTGAATACATTCTTCTCATTTTATGCTGGCTTTAGTGGCACGACAGTGTGTTATTAATCCTCAAGCACACAGCCAAGTGGCTTAGTGGTTGCAATAATTGCAGAGACCCTGAAGGGAAAAATTAGGGGTTTAGTGCTCGTGACTGCCATGTTTACCTGGTTGCTAGTTTTTTGTTGTTGAGCATTGAAGCCTCACCTAAGTGCCTGAAAGTAAAATGCACAATGGATATGTTTGTCGTGTCCATCTGGCACTGAATGCGAAACCTGCGATTTTGGATGATTAAGTATCTCAGGTTTGGATTATTCAGTACAGGTTTTAAAAAAGGGTGACTTGAGCAGGTGTCCCACCTCCTGTATTGTAATACATTACAGGACAAACAAGTAGCTTCTGCTGTGTAAGAAAGTCAGTAGATCTCAATATTTCTCGCAATAGGATGAATTATTTTTTAGTGCACCCAACTCATTTTTCTTGAAAAGAAAAGGATGTCAAAAATCCAATACCATGAAGATATTGATCAAATTGCCAAAAAATGAACCAAAACAAATCTGCATGTGCAGAATTTGTCCCCAAGTATTGCACAAGGGTCCCCATCTTGATTCATTATTACACAAGCTTGCGCCATTATCCAATTATGTTGTCATTTGCTTGGTGATTTTGTTTTTATTTCGAACATAATTTGCCTCCGTCTTTGTTTTGCAATTTTTGTTTGAATTGCTCTTATTGTTTATTTTATCCTTTTATCATTTTCTTTATCTCTCCCATCTTTTTATTTTTTTGTTTTTCACCCCTGCCTTCCCCCCTTCCTCGTCCTCGACCCCCTTCCTTCCTGTCCTTTCAACCTCACCAGAGCCCTCAGCCCCCCCTCAAGACATTAAGTGCAGCAGCACCAGCTCCACCACCCTGCTGGTAAGTTGGCGCCCCCCGCCTGTGGAGAGTCAGAACGGTGTCCTGGCGAGGTATAGGGTGCTGTACCAGGTGGTGGGCTCGTCAGAGGGTGGCAGTGATGATGAGGAACCCATGGAGGAGCCTACAATCCCTGCCACTGAACAGCAGGTGCTGCTGCAGCGGTTGGAGAAGTGGACCCAGTACCGCATTACCGTGTCAGCCTCCACTGTGGTTGGGCCAGGCCCTGAGAGCGAGCCCCTGATCTGCCGCACCGACGAAGACGGTACATGAATCTTATGTCTAAAAGCTTCATGAAACGTACAAATCAAGGCATTCTTGGTTTGATGGTGAGCATGCACGTGGTAGATGATCTATGTGAAGAAGTTCACATGCATGTGCAGTGCGTTTCCATCAGAAAAAGACTAGGTCACAACTAACCTGAACCGTTAGTGGTCAGTGTGAAAAAAAAGGCCAATTTGTAGTCAGTGGTAGTGTTTATTATGTTAATTACTGTAATTGTATCACATGAATTAGTTAAGCTGTTTGAAGGGTTAGGAACGTAGTTGCAAGAACAACACGTTCCACTCATAACTCAGGATGTTAGATTAAAAAGAGAACATATTTTAATAGTCATTTCTACCCCTGTGCTTGTTGATTCGTTTCCATCTGCGGATGTCTTCTGTTTTTCTAAGAGTCCCTCTGTATCGAGTGTTTTGTCAGAGTGATTGTTATTCGGGAAGCTTTAACTGTGGGCTTTGGCCCTCGGCGCATGGTGGACTGTTTCCTCTCCTGCTCTGCGGGACTGTTACTGTGTGTAACCAGATGTTTGATTTGATTTAAAAGCCACATCGACCGGCGGGTCAGTTCTCTCTCCATATATGCTTCGGCCGTCCCTTCCCCCAGAGCATATACTCTACCATGTGCCAAAACATTTTTATATTCAGTATCTGTTGACAACCCAACTATCTGCAGCAGTAGGTACTAGCAGCACATACAATAACTGTTACTTCAGAGGATAGTCTGCATCATAGCAAATAAAGTGTCTCAGCTGCGCCTCCTAGCGCACCTAACTACTGGTGCCTGTTCTTTTAGGGAAAATGACCAATGGGGAAAATCCAATACTCAGCTGGCGACATCAATCATCATCATTCGGCAAGTTATGGACAAGCACAGTTGTCGTCCCCACCCCCCCCCCCCCCCCGAAAAAAAAAATTGTGATTACGGTCATTGCTTCTAAACCTCCATCTTAAGAGTCACAATACATTTCCAAAACACCAAATCTTGTGTTGGTTGAATGGTTTCCAAATAATACCAACATTTCAACTCACACGACCAATGACTACACTTGAATCAAATGATACACCTGGGAAATAAAGCGTGTTACTGTAAAAACGAACCGCACTGAGTTCGTAATGGGCACCACATCTCTTATCGTACGTCCATCTGTAGGCTTCTACCAGTATTCCATCACCCTGCAGAGAGCCAAAGGCTTTTATGATCACAGTACGCTGCAAGGCTATATCTGCCTGTGTATTTATGGTGCAAACAGCAGGTTGGAGGGTTAAACCAGCAGGTGAGTGACCAATAAGGTTACAACTCAAATCCCGTCCACTTAATAATGTATTTGCGGAAACAGAATTGATATCCTCCCTTTCCTCAGTAGCTACTCTGTTGATGCTGTTTCCAGTGAAACCAAAATACTGTGAGTGCACTGGGCTTGACTATATGAGCACTGAGCAAGCTGTTGTTAAAAAAAGAGTACACTCAGTCGACAGCTGGATGCAGACGTTAAACGTTAAAATAGATGGACAAGTATATGTTTGGTTGCATGCACTGCTGGTCTTTTGGTACACTTTCCCTGACATGTGCAACCACGTGTAACACTTTGCAAAAGGAAACTATAGATTGTGCTTGGAAATTATAGAAAAGCCAAGGGTCTTGCAAAAAAACATCTCAGCCTCGAAATAAAAAAATAAATAGACGAGACGCAGCTTAGTTGGATTGCAGAAAATAAATGACAAATGAGTAAAGCAGTTGACATAAAATACCCAAGCTGACAAGTAAAGATGTGGGCATGTCACAACACATCTGAATCATTGACGGATGGTTGATACAAGCTTCTGTTCTCCGTGATCCATTTCACATCCATTACCGCAGCATTTTAAGCATTTTTTTGACACTGATGTACAACAAGCGCAACAGTAGAGAGGAGCCTAAATTCTTTCCACATGTTTAAAATACCCCAGCATCAGGAGGGGTGAAAGCCACAGCGCACAGACAATGACCATTACAGATCGTCTGGTGTCATTATGATAATGGCGCGTGACAGAGATGTGCCAGGTTAAGAAATAAGAGCCAGGGCTAAAAGGTAGAGAAGATTTTGGTAATAAACAAGATTGGTGCATGATCCTCAGGGAGATGTGGGGGGAAATGGGGTTGTGATTTAAGGGGGACGAGGGGGACTTGAAGTGTTTGTGGACGAACAAATGGAAGCAGTTTTAGTGGAAGAGTTCTATTAATGGCACATCCATCTTAGAAAGGGCCAGTCCGTGGAACACCGATAGGCCTGGAAGCAAGGCCTTCCATAAAGGCCTGTCATTATGACTGAGAGCTCCCCACTGATGGCAGGCAGACACATCGGACACATATTGAAAGGGTGGAGGAGTCAGGAGAGAGTGGTCGTGGTTTGTTATGGGTTATAGGGCACTGCAAAAGAAGACTGATGCTGCAGTGTGTTTGTAGATTTTTTTAAATGCCTCTCTCTATCATTAGTTACTATATTCATCAGTCATGACACAGTTTTTATGTGTTCCTCTTATCCTGCATTGCTCTCAGTATGAAGACATTTTTGCTGAGACAGAGCACTGTATCATTATTACACTCGTTAAATGAGGAACATTCCTACATCAGGTACATCAGTAACTAAATACTTTTACTCAACAACTGTAATTAAATATAAATTTGAGGCACATGTACTTTACCAAAGTAGTCTCATTTAGTAGCTTTGTACCTCTTCTCCAATACATCTGAGTCAAATATTGTAATGTTTGTACCACTACATCTGCCTGACAGCCTTAGTTACAACTTACTTCTCAGATTACAATTTTTTTGTCCAGTGAAACCACGTTTCTCTAAATTGCACTGACCATTTTACTGTACAATAAGTTAATTTTACTTTTAATACTTTAGCTACATATGCTGATAATGTTACACACTTTAATTTGAGTAAGGTTTTGAATTGAGGACTTTTACCTGTGGTGAAGTATTTTCACAGTGCGGTATTAGCACTTTTACTGCTTATATCTAAAACCGCAATACACAAAACAAAAATTATTCTGACATGAGTTTTTGTTTTGCTATCCACAGTTCCTGGGGCTCCTCCAAGGCGAGTAGAAGTGGAGGTCCTCAACTCCACTGCGCTAAAGGTGATGTGGCGCTCCCTAACGCCAGGCAAGCAGAACGGTCAGATCCGTGGCTACCAGGTTCACTATGTACGTGTGGAAAATGGCGAGTCACGGGGCCTGCCCCTCATCAAAGACGTCATGCTGGCCGATGCCCAGGTATGACCATCTCACGGTTTTGACAGTACAAATGTTAGAAAAAAATCTGATTACACCAAATAAGCCCAGGTCAGCCTTTGAATCTATTTTTTGGTCACCAATTAAGCAAGATAAATTAACACAGTAACACTGAAAATCTCAGTGGACAACTTTTCTTCTCACACAGACTGCAAATTGTGTAGCCGTGCTCTTGTGACTTTGCAAGTATTGCTAGAGAATGGGAAGCGATATGAGTGCTCTTCCCCCCTGGATTTTATTTCGTATTGCTGTAATATTCTTTTACCCACAAGAAGAACTGTAATCAATGCTTCACTCATCTTGTCCTCCCTCTTCTGCCTCCATGGCCTTTATTAGGAGCATCTGGACCCCTTTGCTTTATGGCAACACCTGTCATGAAATGTCTTATTTTGTGCCTGTACACAATGCACAGACTCAAAGAAAATGCTGATTATAGTATTCTCTGCCTGGGGGGCAAAAGTAAAATTGGCATGAAAACATTTCACCAAATCATCAGCCTCCACTGACAGCTAGAATTGTAACAGAGCCTTTTTCTTTTTATTCTTTTTACAAAACTTCTGTCAACACAATGTTGGAGGAATCCAGCCAACGCGAGACTTTTGTGCACACTAGCAATCATCCAAATGGAAATTATACCCTTGAAGCAATATTGTAAACAGCACAGAAAAGAATAGTGGTATGCAATTCTAGGTATTTTGAGAAAGAATGAATCAAAACCTATTTTTTCCACATGAATGAAGCACCAGCATCACATTTACATTTTTGGGAAGTTAGCTGACCCTCAAATCCAAATATAGAAGGGGCTTAAACACTTTAAATTATAAGATCCAAGCAAAGCGTGCACCCAGCAGTTGTCAAAGAATGCCAGGAAAAAACAACCTTTTTTAGGTGCATATTTTGTTTAAGTGAAAGCAAAAAGTGACCCAAACATAAAACCCTTAAAAGCTACATCTCAGTGTCAACACCGGCTGTAGCTATGAATGATTTAACACTGATGTACAGTATAGCTGCACAGTAAGATGGTTAAACAGCTCCAGGCCCCACGGGCAGACCCCTACAACTCTCAGCCTTGTTTCAGCTGCTCCTCATAACTTAAGCTTCAAACAGCGTCTAACTCTCCTGACCTCACAAAACCAGTGACCTATTTCTGACTCTCTGCTCCTGCACCTCTAATGCCCCCGTCTCTCACAATCCTATTTCTTCCTTTTTCTCTTCTCTCTTCTTTCTTTAAAAAAAAAATTACTTTTCTTCTGCACTCTCCTCTTTGGCGGGGGGGTTAGTGGGAAACGGACGATACAGCTGAATATGTGAGTATGAAGTTTCGCCTGAGTGCTTTGTGTAGCTGAAGAGGTATAAACAGTGGGTATTGCATCAAACTGGCTGGATTCACAGTTTACGCAAGCCCTCCAATCTTTATTCAATAAGTTTGGATAGCAAAGTGGCTCAGAGGTTTCACCTCAGCTGTCTGACCTGCCAGCCTCTACACTATCTCTATACGCCACGAAGGAAAAAAAGGACAAACTTCTTTTGCCAGCTAGCTTCCACAAAATGGAGGCTGATGCAATATCCACTGCACACTGTGCCTGGAATGCTAATGCTGCTCGTGTCGTGCTGTGTGTTGATACAGTATGTTTTTTGTCTCGTGCTGTCGTGCTTTGTGTTTTTTCTTTTTCGTGAGCGTGATTTTTCCAAGCTTATTTTTTATTTATTTCATATGTGGTGCCTTAGAATCACTGTGCTGCCCGAAGTTGCTAAAACTTTTATCGTCAAAATCCACGTCTCTGATGATCATTCACAACTGCAGATTTTTTTTCAAACAATTTTTTAACCTTACTTTGAACCCAGATTTGAAACCCCAGAACATCTGCATTACGTGAATACCATCGCAAGTGCAAGACAGTACTTATAGCTCATTTACCTTTATTGACCTCTCCCATCCCTCTGCCAACCAGCCTGTTAAAAACCTCATTCTGTATTCGTTCAAACCTGCTCCCTTGAAAGATTCATTAGAATTGATCGGAAGCCTCTCTTTGAAGAGGACTCAAGGAAACTTAATGGCTGAGGTAAAAACTGCCGGAGAATGGGCAGGATGTATTCAGCATGCATTTATCACAAAGTTAAGTTGTTGATTGGAATATTGCTGAAGGAGTAAGAAGGGCCACTTTCCATTTACATACCTAATGTCCCTCCTCCACCTTGGCAACTCGGAGGATTTACTTAATGGAATGGTCTCCCATTACACAGGGGAAAAAACGTTACATTTAATGCATGCCTCGTGAAAATTAATAAAGAGGACCAGGAGACACTTCGCTCAGATTAACATTCTGCATAAGGCAGTTTGAGCTGCATGAAGGGGGGTCAAATCATCAAAAATTCAAGACACACTTTGACATTTTCCTGTTCCTGTCTCTTTCCTCTCTCCCATAGGAAATGGTCATTGGAGGACTCAAGCCAGACACCACTTACTCCATCACGGTGGCTGCGTACACCACCAAGGGAGATGGAGCCCGGAGCAAACCTAAACTGGTGGTGACCAAAGGGGCAGGTCAGTGCAAGAAATTAATAATTTATTTGTTGGTTTGTTGACAGCGCCTTTGTTCATGCGGCAAGAACAGTAGCTTATTCTTTTTCAGCTTGCTCAAGGGTTCCTTCAGCTGTGTCTGCAAGGTTACCATCTCTGTATTTGATTAATGTTGAAGGCACTTTGATTCACAACCAGAATCAGTGTAACTGATGCAAACATGTTCTGTAAATCTGGAGACTGTAGCCATGAACAACTGCAAAAAAGATTCAGACATTTTACTAAGGTGTCTTCAATTTTAAAAGTCCGACTTGTAAGAAAAGTTGATGTTTGAGTCTCATTCCTCAAATCCTGACCGTTTGGGATTGCAGGTCAGGATGGTCACCAGCCCTAAAAGTCCATGTTCCACATTAAAATCAACTTTTCTTACAAATAGGATCTTTACCATATGTCTCGCGTTAAGACTTTTGCTTCGGAAAAAAGTAAAAGATGATTTTTAGTTTCCATGTTCTGAATGAATGAACCATTCTGAGGCTGTTCAGACAGTTGAGTTGGTGTTTTCTTCTATCGGGGCAGCATTTATTATTCAGAGGACTATCCACAGATTTTTAGAGATCAAGGAGGTGGTGTGAGGTACTTGGAGATTTTTCAGACAGATTATGACAGCTTGGAAACCCCTGTTGGGTCGTTGGTTTGAGCTTTACGGATAAAATACCGGAGGCTAATGCCTGCACACTACAAAGCCTTGTCTTCTTCAATTTTTTCCCCTGTTACTACCAGTCGGCACACTGGTTTAACCGGACCACTAGAGCCTGTATGGAAGCTCGCAGCTTAGTTACCATGAACAAGATCTAAACCTGTAAGGCTGGCTGCCTGAGAGTGTGAAAGGCTTCTTTGAGAGAATTCAAGGTATCAAGCCGAAATGGGAGCATCCTTTTGTGTGAGCATCTGTGCCAGCCAGCTTTGGGAGGCTTCAGAGAGTCAACATGTACACATATATACAGTATACTGTATACAGCATATATACACACACACGCCTTCATACGTAGCTAGTCGCTCACACCCACTCATGAGTGTGTGCAGTCTGTGCTGCTGAAGACTATGCTGTAGCACATAAGCATCAAACAAAACACACCAATTTATACACAAATGACACATCCTTGAAACAAAATACGCACACAAACATAGGCAAATTTCCCAGATCCTGACAGGTGTGTCTGTTATGGGTGTCAGGAAGTGTAACGCTGCCAAAGGGGCTTGAGTGAGTGCTGTCACTCTCCATCCTCCTGTCAGGGCCGGCTGACTGATATGCCAGTCGAACGCACTCTGTCTGTCCCTTAGAGGGAAGGCTTATCCTTTTTTATTATTGAAGTGTAAAGAAATGGTTTATGCCAGGGGGCCAGGATAAATAGGAAAGGGGAAGGGGTGAGAGGTACGGAGAAGACAAGCCACGGCAGCCTTTTTTCTGAGGTGAAGTAGCTGTCCCTCTGACAAGCAGGGTTCCCGCTGGTGTCTGAAATAGCAGGGGATTTCCTGAGGTCTGTATAAGGCAGGGAACAAAAGAGAATGTTTTTGTGTTCTCTGGGGACTCAGAGAGTTTAAAATTGGCTCACTTTTCCGAAAGATGCAGGAATCTTTTGTTGTGTGACATCTCAGTTTTGTTTTCCTCCAAATCAACCATAGCAACCAAGCAAACCAACCAAAACAACCTGGCTTTGAGAATGTCTGAGCTGAAAAATAACAAGAACAAACAACAGGAACAAATGGGACAGAAATATAGTTTCCTACATTAGAACCATGTGATTACACAGACAAGTCTCATATGACACAGTTTGCCAAAAAGCACTTCCTTTAAGCTGCTCATTTAAATTCATCTTCATATTCTCCTAGCCGAGTCCCAACATATATCCTAATTTCAAAACCTACTTGAATACATCCTAAAACTGATCTCAGTATACAGTATATCAGATTGTTAACACAGGTATATATGAGAGAGTTGGAGCCTCCAGTATCTGTGACGTCATAGTCTTGTTCTTTTTAGGAAATATAAAGGCCTGAAAAGCGACCACGGTGCAGTACAGCATGGCGAATGAAGTATGTTATTCGACCCACTTAAAAGTCCATTCACATTAATGGCCAAGTTTTTTTTCATCTTCCAGACATTCAGAAAAAGGCTCTCTGGCATTTGGGTGTATCGGAAAGTATCCAAAAATAATCTATCCCAAGATTTTGTGGGACAGAAAAACAAGTAAAAAATGTGCACCTTTTTGTGAGTTACAGACAAACAACATTCATTCTGTGGCTGGAACTGTCTTTGTTTGCGGAATGAAAGCTGGCTTCGAAAAGTGCCTGTTCATGATTCATACTTCCCAAACTCTTGCTCTGAGAAACAAACCATGGCCAGTGTGAGGTTTTGAAGGGGGTAACAGGAGTCCTTGTGTCTGAAAGTGTTCATCCCCTGTGCACATTGACGAGTTCTTCACTGCAGCAATCAGTGACCATCCTTTTTTCTCTTCTTTTCTTCTTCAAATTCAAGTGGAGAATTCACATAGCTCCCCAAGTTTCAAACAAAAACAAGGTAGAGCAAACCAATAACAAACCCAAGCCGAGATGAAGCAGCATTTTACAAAGACATTGTACTTTGTAGATAGCCTACAGTATGCAGCACGCAGACCCTCTCAGCCGACAGCACAAGAAGGAAATCTCAAAGAAATCTTGTGAAAATGGAAAACTCTGGGCACGCCGAAGTCAGAGAGGGATGTCTCAAGAGGATGGCTGATCTGTGTGTAAATCCTCCTATAAGGGAGGAAGGAACGGATATCTGATGAGACATAAATATGAAATAAAGGCTTATAAGTAAAAACAACATACCACAGAAGTGCAAACAGTCTGTTAAACCTTAATTCATAACTGCATTTGGCAACTTCACAGACAGTATCAGTGGCTCTAAATCAAAGCAAAAGGGAAGCTGAATGTTGAATCAGAATCAGGTTTATTGCCAAGAAGGTTTTCACATGCAAAGACTTTGCCTTGATATATTGTTGCATAACAATAAACATGGGATGAGAAAATATGTAAATTGAAGATAAAAGCAAGTATTTGCAACTCAAGCAGCACAAATGGAAAAAAGAATATTGAAAATAACAGGTAAAATAATATATAAATAAAAATAATATGAACAATTTTATTATTATTTCAATGAAAGAGCTGTACAGATTTATAAAGGAGTGTGCAAAAATGTTCAGGTGAAGAAGATTTAAAACCAATAAATCATGATGGGTAATAAACTGAGTTCCATACTTGCTAATACTGTACAATATATGCAGTACTACACTAAAGTTGATGTTGTTTTGACATATTGCCTTTCACTTTTGCAGAGTATCATTTTGCACCATCAGCTAACAAAGCAGAGTTGGAGGGATGGATGGAATCGTAGTTGGAAGTTTTATTCATGCTGTTTGTAATTATGTGAAGTGGTTCGCATTACTCATCATTTGTTTCGTACATGAGTGCGAGCATAGCTTCGAGGGAACTGAGTCACACAGTTGTTATAGGGAAGACATTAGTGGGGTATCCTGATGTCTTGACAGCATCCAGACTCCCATCCCCCAACCTCCCAGCACTTGATTTCAGTTGTTGCATCCTGTGAGGGGATGCTGAGAGATGCGTGTATGTGTGTGTGTGTGTGTGTTTAAAAAAGTTTGGATACTTATTCCACATGTGATTGCAGACAGAAACTGTATCTTTAGTTACTCCCTGATTGTTATTTTGGTCCAGTGGTTGTTATTTTTGCGATCAAAATGGGCCACATGAAATTTTCCTGCAGATTTGACTCCATGGCATTCACTCCCCTTCCAATTATCACATCCCTTGCCCCCATGTGACAAATACTCCTTTAGTAAGCCAGATTAAAGGCAGGTGGAAATGAATAGGAGAGAGTAATGGATTTGTTAAAAAGACCTAACCCCACACATGTCCTTGGACATGCTAAGTCTTCATAGGCAGGCTATCGCCACATGTTAATCAGTGTGAGATTTTTTTTTCCATTATGAAGGAGAAAACCTCACATGCCAGGCAACAGATGATTAAAAAGCACATAATATATATGCACCATGTCATTTGCAAACATGTACGGAGGTAACATGTTTGTTCAGGTGTATATGTTGGTGCGAGTGTACACATGTGAGGCGTGCGCAGGAGAGGGAGGAAATGAGAAGGGAACCTGATCACCCCTTTCTCAATCAGGCTGAGTGAGTGTCAACAGCCGGCTGTTAATACTGTGGCCTGATGGGAAACGTGCCGGGAGGCCCACAAGGAGGGATTGAACCAGGGTCGACCCTGAATTGGACATGGGGAGAGAGGGATGGAGAGGGTGGTGGGGCGAGGGATGGGGGAGGAGGTTAGGAAATGAAAGAGGGGATTGGGCAGTGTGCACACGGGAGAGGGGGAGAGAGAAGGAAGAAATAGGGGTGAGAGATGAACACTGAGGAGAGGAGGAGAGGGACAATCAAGGTGTCCAAGAACCCTAGAATCACTCATGTACACACGCACGCACACACACACACACACACACACACACACACATTTCTGCCTCCTCATATCCCTGTTCGGTCCTCTTCGCAGCAGATTGCTCCTTGTCCCCAGTCACCTTCCTCATCCCTCTTTCCCTTATTTTTCACCCCCTCACCCTGCCCTTGTTCTCTTTCTCAGCACCCTGTAGCACCACACACACACTCTCAAACAAACACACACGCACTGTAACCCCCCTCCCCCGAACACCAATCTACTGGTTCCTGTTCCCATGATCCTTCTCCCCAGTGTGCAATGGCCCACTGTTTTAAATGTACGAGAATTGAAAGTGATTTCGGGAGCCACAAAAGTTGTAGTGGACACATTTGCTAGCCTGCTGAGGTTAGAAGCGAAGCATAGAAATTTAGAATAGAAAAAACACACACACAGTCACCACAGGATCATTGTCTCTGATTCTATTTCCTTGATTAGCGGTGAGCACGAAGCCGGAGTGGGCTTTTAAATGACACCAAGCTAAGCTATAGTATGTAGCCAAGGAGTATTAGGAGCATTCGTCTCACCCAGCACTCGGCGCCCCCGCCTTTCCATTACCGGCAAAGGCTCAGCTGACTAGCCACCATCCACACACCAACCCCCATCTTCCTGTAGCAACAGCCCTCAGAAAGAAGACCATTTGCAAACGGAAATGAATAATACGAGCAGAGGAAGACTGTGTATAGTGGATTGCTTTGTGTGTGTGTGTGTTTGTGTGTGTGCCAGGTGCACATTGTGCATCTTGGCACAAGAATGTATACTATATGTACGTACATGTACACAGACATACAAACGCACTATGATCTTATTCCACAGTGAGGGCCTCAGATTAATGCTAGCTTCTCCAAATTACTTTAAGTTCATACTGGGCAACAAGCCAAATAGCTTTATGTGCAGGTGGAATGGTGATATAGGAGCTGGAATTGGCTGTAAACCAGGGCCTATGCCATCACACATGCAAACACATACGTTTCCATTCGCACTGCCCATTATGTACAAGAATACACACAAGCACATAAGACACATACTGTGTTGAGGCTCAACAAGAAGCTGTAACTTAGAAGGCACATGTATCCATAGCTGTGACTAGATAATGATAAAATGTATGTTGCACATTAAGCTAGAGTTAATCATTTGTATTCAGCTTATTCAGCATTTTTTAATTTATGCTGAGAAAGCTCACACTGCCAGGATCAACCAATTTGCTGCCGACCCAGTTTGCCGACCCAGTTGGCAAGCCTTTTGAATCAGAAATATACTGAGATAGCCAATCTTCTCACCAATGGTTTCACAGTCTCACTTAGAGGCATGACATTACATTGGAAACAGTAAATAAACCGACAGTGTTTTATTACCTGCTTTATTTTATTCATCCAGTTAGTTTTAACTGGATTAGTTTTATTATTATTATTATTATTATTATTATTATTTGTTTGGCCTTTTCATGGCTTTTTCTGTAGAATGACAATTGGATGAGAGATAGGCCGGTCTGACTTGAAACACTGGACCGCTGCGGCGAGGACACAGCTTAAGTACATGAGGGGCACATTCTACCAGCTGACTTGCTGGGGCACCTTAATTTAGTCAATCTTTAATGCAAATTATATTCAGCAGTATAACAAGTATTTGGAAATAAGTAAATCAGTGACAGTCTGTATTTGTATGCAGTTGCAACCCTTACTGCCAGTTATCTGCCCTGGCCTTGTTTTCCTGAGAAAAGAGTCACATGGATGTGAGAGTCAAGGTAGATCTGTTGACAGAGAGATGGGGCTCAAGTGCGTATCAACCACACTCATCTCTCACAAAGCTTTGACGGCAACTTGAGAACTGAAGGCTTCCCATAACTGCTGCTGCCTCTATCACACTGATGGGGCCTTAAAAGGAGAGTTAAGATGAGACGTGTGTCATCCATAAGAGCAGCAGAAGTGGGCCACTCTGAAGAATGGTGTCTAGACCCCAAACGTAGATCATTCATTTTACAACAAGAGATGACTCTTGCAGCTGAAAGAGGCACTGTTCTCTGCTTAAAGTTTTAGTGATGCTTTGCAGTACAGAAATGATTTGGGCTGGAGCTAACATGTATCATGAAATGATAATGAGCACAGTGATGGCTCGAGAATTTAGAGGCTCTGAGGATCATCCGCATCCCCCTTCAACACAACCTGACTGTTTGTTTGGCACTTATCTAATGGATGGCTGGAATTCAAGGGAGACTCTTAAGTGTACATTCTATTTACTTACAGTCATTGAGCATGTGTGATTCTCATTGGTTGACAGTCCATGTCTTTTCTTTTTCTTATTGGACCATATGGTATAACAGGACAAGTATGTTTATTATGCCAAATTAATGCTTCATTAGTATACTGTTTTCTTTATATAACTGGATAGCATAGATTTTAAGATTTCTTTTTCTTTGTCCATACAGTGCCTGGTCAGCCCTATCTGTCTGTGGCTCAGGACTCAGAGACATCAGCTGTGGTTCGCTGGGATCCTCCAGACCTCACCAATGGCATGGACCTGCAGGGTTACCGGCTCCAGTTTGGGCGGAAAGATGTCTCTCCTTTGGCTACACTTGAATTTGCTCCACAAGAAAGACAATACTCTGTGGTCAACATTCACCGAGGGGCCACCTATCTCTTTAAAGTCTCAGCCAAGAGTAGGGGGGGCTTTGGGGAAGAGGCTGTGGTGGAACTCAATGTGCCTGAGAATACACCAGGGGGATACCCTCAAATTGCAGAGGGATCCAACGTGACATGCTGCTCAGTGCAGCTGTCTTGGTCTCCACCAGTGCTGGCTGAGAGGAATGGGGTAATTACAGAGTACACTTTGGCCTATAAGGAAGCGGGTACCGGAGGAGCACCACGGGAGCTCCACCTGCCCCCCAGCCTGTCCAGCTATGTGCTCAACAGCCTCAAACCGAACTCAGCATACGATGTGAAAATACGTGCACACACCAGTGTAGGTCCAGGGCCCTACAGCCCGCCTATCCAGTATCGGACGGTGGCCTTTGATCCAACAGGTAGGGCTTGCGTGTTTCTTTGCCAACCCGGTTGGCAGGGGGTTGGAAATTGGCTAAGAACAATTTGCAACAACACAAAAATGAAAACTGCCCCACCCCCTCCTTCAACCACCTCCACTCCTCAAGAAAGACAAAAGATTGATATTAAAATTGTTTGCCGTGGATACTCACTTCACTAACCCCAACAAGGTAAAACTCAAGTCAGTAAGTTATAGTCAGTCATTTTGAGAAAGAGGAGAGCAGCCTAGAATTTCAAGGTAAGTGCTGTTTGGTCAGACACTCCTGTCAGTCATCCTTGCAACTGTTTGCCTAGCACACTCGCACAGCCAATGCCATCACACATCCCCAGTTTTCAAGCAAGGTAGGACCTCAGTCAAACCAGTCACTCCAACAATATGTTTAGACTATTCTGATATGAAAGGAAGCTGATTTTGGTTCTTTATTTAATTTTTTGGTTTTGGGTTTGTTTTGAGATATACCTCCTTTCCTTACCCCCTTCCTGTCCTAATTACGCCTTTCCCCTTCCCCTGTCCCTTAACGGGACAGCTTGTAGCATGGCATCCCCCAGATGCACTGCTGCGGACTGTTGGCATGATGTGTTTTGGGTCTGTCTCTATGCCCGCCTGGTAGCACGTTGGCAGTGCCAACCCAGACTCAGTAGAGGCGTAGGAACAGTTGGCACTGAGACCACATGGGTCAGTTGGTAATCCTCAAGTGGTCATTGATTCAAAGAGAGTGGTGAGACAGGTTGGCACTACCAACGAGTGCTAGCCAGTGGACGCACCCTTGTGCTCCATGGGTTTTTTTGTCCATGAGTCTTTCGTGCTGTGTGTCCTAACCAATGGCGTTGCCCTTCTCACAGCCAATCACAGCTCACCGTTACACTCACTCTCCAACCCAGAGGAACGTTGCAGGGGAACAACAGCTTTTTTTTCAAAGTTTTTTTTCTTTTGTTTCTTCTTCTTCTCTACTTGTTCAGTGCACTGATACACTGTCTTTGTTTTGTTTTTGTTGTTTTTTTCTTCCGCTCAACAGACGTTCCAAAGAACTTCACTGTCAAGTGGGCAACCAAGACGACAGTGGTCCTTGCATGGAAGTTTTCTGAAAGCAGGTCTCCATACAAATGCACAGTGAGTTTAATGTAGGACAAAAAAATCATTTCAACTGTTTCACTCAATCCACTCTTGAAATTTGGAAGTAATTTTCATCTTTTTGGCTTGATTATACACCAGAGCAATTTCCCTCATAGTCCCTAATACCACTAATCAAATTAATTTCCAACATGCCTAGTCCTTCACCCATGCAATCATCAATATACGTGTCCACTCTTACTTAGGTCTGTCTCCTTTCCTGCCCATTCATGTCTCTTCAACAACTGATTTATTGACATACCATATATCCAACCACCCCTCTTGCCAATTAGGGCTTAAAATTTTGAACTATCCTTTGAACTGTAGGTTGAATACAACCGTCAGAGGATGGATGTGGATGCCAAGCAGATGAGGGTACTCATCACTGGGCTGAAGCACAACACCACCTATGAGTTCAGGGTGACCTGCCAAGAGAGCATGGACGGTGGGCCAAGACACCGTGTGATCGCCCGGACCGCGCCTCTAATTCTGGTCAAGAAACCTAAGCTGGAGATCTACGCTGAGCCTGACAACATGCTCACTTTTACCTTCCCAACGGTCGATAGCAAAGATGTCAAGTGAGTGTAGCGATTCTGGTGGTTGTGTGAGCTCTTTCTGATGTATTTTGGTGTAAGTCTTGGGATGCTTGAGATCTGATGTGATATGGATTGAAATATCAAGGGGTCTAAGATGTAGTGAAATGGAAGGGTTTAGGATTTCCTTCTGATCCTTGCTAGAGCCATTTGCAGGTATTGGATTCTCACTTCAATCCCGTCAACTGTGGGGTGGGATGTTTTTATCAAAAATGCTGTCCAGTATCAAAATAGAGTCATTATGATTTTGTAGTAGAACACTTTGACACTGTGTTTCCAGGAACTTCTATGTAGTTGTGGTGCCACTTAAGAGGACATCAGGAACCGTCAAAAACCTGAAGAACCCTGATGAGATGGACTTTGATGAGGTAGGATTTTTAAAAAGCAAGAGTTGTGTTGTTATTCTGGCACACAGGAGTCATAAGGTTAAGGGTTAGGGTTAGGGTTAGGGTAAGTTGTGACGGGTTTTTGGGAGAAACTCTTGAGTTATTAACAGTTGCATGTGCAAGGCACATTGGATCATACACACCATATACCAGACAGGGGCACACACGGAAGACATACTGTAAGCACATCTCAGCTATGTTAATTTATCCCCCCCTCCCCAAGCATGCAGAACAGAGAATTACACAGTCTTCCCCCACTCTTCCCATAGCCTGGGGTCACCTTGGGTGCCAGATCAACAGCAGCCACCCCTATTGGATTTGGGATTACACACATTCCCTCTGCTTAGAGCCCGGTTCTATCTGCAGTTAGCAGTGAATAGGAATGGGTTGGATATTGGAGGGTTTGGAGCCTGGTTACATGAAACATTGCCAGATAGTTAGCACCTTTTTGAATCTGAAGCTCCTTTAACACATGCACTGCTACCGTGAAATTGTCCAGACATTGTCCCTGAGAAGCTGGATGTGTGGACGCAAATTTCCAAATCACTTGACCTGTACTTAAACCTGCCATCTCCCTTGTACAAAGTTCAATCAAGACAACCTCTGCTTGTGCGTGCTCTACTGAGCGTGTCATAGTCTGGATGCTTCACAGCGAGCAAGTTGGTGTGTTGCTGATGTTGCAGTATTGTTGCTTCAGACTCTTTTTTGCTCTCCACTCTTTTACTGAGATTGCAGATTTATCCAAAAGCATATAGTATTGATATCAAGGCAATGTCACATCATCATTATTAATGAGTCCTCTTCCTCATCCTCCTGGACAATCTACCCAGACCAAATAAAGTATTTCTAGTAGGTGAGAACACATCTGACATAGACAGTCTCATGTCATTGTGTGGTATTTGTGAAAGGACAGCTTCAGATGATGTCTGGATTGTTTTTTTTTTTGGTCTCAGTCAGGTCACCGAAAATGATTTTTTTTCCATTTGTCTCTCTTGACCTTCTGGAATCATTTTAGTACAAATGCTGCAGATTGTACAGAAACCTTCGACAGCATCAGAAAGCATTAGCAACTATTACCTCAGACTTACTTGATCTCTAGTTTTAGTTCTTGTGAAATATATTGTAATTCATTTGAGACTGATATTGTAGAAGATACTAAAATCAAAGATGATATAATAAGGAACAAATAACGTGAAAAGTAAACTAATACCTTGTCCCCTCAATCAGCTGTTGCGGGATGTCACCCCAAAGCGCCGTTCACGTCGTCAGCTGGCTCAGCTGGAACAGAGGAAGCCCTACATCACAGCATGCTTCAGGCAGCTGCCCACCAGCTTCACGATGGGAAGTGACCACCGCCAAAACATCTGTGAGAACAAGCCTCTTGAAGCTGGCCAGGAGTATGTCTTCTTCCTGCTGGCTGAACTCAACGCCACCGCCGGGGTGAGTTACAGTTCAACATAGTTCAGTTGACTTATTTTAAGTCAGTTTGTGGCTTTGATAATTCAGTTATGTTTATTTAGTCACCTTGCTCATCTGAATCTAACACATTTCAGGTATATGCAGGCCAGCTGACAGTCTTGCCTGGGCCCAGGACAAGATAATATTAGATGGGCCCCCGCACCCAAATCTCTCCTTTTCCCTTGCTCTTCCTACCCTCTGCTCTTCCTATCCTCTGCTCTGGCTGAAATTAAATGTGTGATCAGTCTCTGATCCATTCTGAACTAAATTTAAAACCTACACGAAGTATGAAAAAGTACAGAAAAATGCTGTCCCAGAATTACTTTAAAAAAAAAACTACATTTATTGCCATTCACAGAGCAGCTCAAACAATGAGGAATGGAGTGAGTGTTTGTGTGTGTGTGTGTGTGTGTGTGTGTCAGGGTTATTATAGTTTGAACATTTTCATTTGTTTTTATTTTAATTTAGTTTTTCAGTTTAGTTTTGATTAGTTTACAAGTGATTTAAGTAGTTTTAGTTTAGTTTTTATCTAGGAATTTAATTTTAGTTAACTATAATAACCCTCCACGCGCGCACACACACATGCACACAGTGTTCAAAATCAGGTCGAGCAGAACTGGATGAACTTGGACCGGGAACTGGTGACAAAGGCGTACAGAAGTGTGTGATTACGTGACTTCACTGGAGACTTTTAGAAGCTAACTGGTGTCTTTCTGATTTTGTGTGACACCTGCGCTTTCACACCGAGTGTGCCCAATCTGAGGGTCGTCTGGCAGATTATGCTGTCTAAATCTTTCCGGAAATGGCGAAGTGTACGCTGATAAATTCCGACCGCGCTGTTGGCAAAATGCCACTTAGGTTCTTGATACTTAAGATAGAAGAACACACGGAACTGACTGTGAATCTCGGTTTCCTCCAAACATATAAAGACGATGACGGAAGCGGCAAATGAACGTACATATTTAAGACCAAATTAAATGTAATTTAAGACCTATATGCAAAATATGGACGTATTTAAGACTTTTTAAGGCGTAAAATTGAGATTGTCAAATGTAAGACTTTTTAAGACTTCGTGGAAACTCTGTCTCTCTCACCGGCAACCTGACTCCTTCCCTCCCGCATCACTCTCTCTGTCACCTGACTGCAGCTGGAGCTCTCTCCTCTCTGTCTCATCCTCTCTGACGGAGCTACCAAACTCAACTGTTTCTGTCAAAGATAACGTGTTGTGTCGGCTTTTATACAAGCTATTGGACGTTAACATTAGAGCTGGCCTGTTAGGTTATGTTGCACCACCCCGTTGATCAGTGGCCAAACCATTTTTGTGTTGGGGGGGGTTCTTGACCACTATTTCAAGGACAATTAGGAAGAAAACAAATAAGAAGCTTTTATGTAACTCAAATATTACATATTTTTTCCACAAATAGGCCTATTTAATTATTATTATTATTATTATTATTTATTTATTTATTTTAATTATTCCATAATTTATTGAGGGCCCAGTTCTGGGCCCCCCCATACCTTGGGCCCGGGACAGCAGACCCGTTTGTCCCCCCCTATCGGCGGGCGTGGGTATATGTATTATGTTTCTTTTCAATGCAGTTCACTCAGTATTTACATTTTTGTTCAGTTTATGCTGGTTAGTAAAGGTTCTCTCAGTTCACTTCAACACACGACCTTCATTCATCTTTGACATACATCATTAAGTAACCTAGATTGTGTTTCTACCTGTTTTTTCTGCTCAGAAAATGTATGCAACCAGTCCTTATAGCGACACAGTGACGACCCCCGAGCTGGTGGTGGACGCCCTGCCAGTAGACGCTGGTGATGGACTCATATGGGTGGTGGGCCCAGTTCTGGCTGTGGTCTTCATCATTTGCATCGTCATTGCCATTCTCCTGTATAAAAAGTGAGTTGGTTTCAGATTATTAGTTTTGTTTTGTTTTTGTGGCGAATGCAGTGGATTTTGCAGTGTAATAATAACATTGTTCAACCTCAAATGATAGAAAACAACACTCAGGGTTAGGGTAGGTGTACAGGTCATTGACATTTTGTAGAGTGGCCATTTAAAAATACATCATATATGGAAATACATTTAAAATTGTATCTTTCTACCCATGTAACTTCCTATTAGTAAGATACACAGGGAATTGAACCTTTTAGCTTTGCATGTGAGTGCCTCACTCCGTGCAATATAACTGTGAGCCATGTTTTTTCTAAATTAGAGTAATTTGTAGAAAGTTCTTATCCTGCAAAACACAAGGAAGATTTCCTTGTCATTTGATGTTGAACCAGTTATTTGCAGCGTTACTGGGGAGTCGGGCTATTGGGAAATAATTGCATGATAGGGAGCATGTTGAAAGAGGGGCTTATTTTGTATTCATAGCAGCATGATATTCAAAGACTACGACAACACAACAACATTGTTGCATGTGGATATGAAAGAGCTTCTCTTTTTTTTCTTGTGAAAAAGATGGTTGTGGGAAGTGAGGGGGTTGGAGAAAGGAGAGAGGAGGAGATTCTTTGAGATGGTGCTCAATGATTGGACATGGGATGATACAGTCGACCAATCAGGAGATGTCACTGATATGTTTTGAAAGAGGCATATATTTCAAATAATGATTCCCCATAAAGGTGTTCCTTTAGGAATGAGAAGCCATATTTTCTAGTGTTGGATATTAAAATAATGATGAACCATATATCATGCAGCTGTCTTCCTGTACCAAGTCCTACTGTTACAATGTCCTGGGGCTTAGGATCATATGATACAGTCAATATTCGCCCCTTGTTTAACAGTTGGTTGGAGCTTTTAGTCTCAGTGCAAATCCCAACAGAATAGCGGTGTAAGAGGTCGCCCTACATAACAGGGAAGCTCCCTGAATTATTTTCGGGCTGGTGTTAGCAACACAAGTGCAGCTTGCTACTGTCAGATGATCCCTGACTGTCTGACCTTGCCTTACCTCCATCTTGGTGGTTAGGGAGAGTAACATCTCTCCTTGGATCTCTCTCTTTTTTTCTCTCCTCCCTTTCTGTCCTCCTCACACTCCCATCTCCCGTCCATCTCTCCCTGGTGAATAGTGTTTCCTGGGTCTGCCCTTGGCCCTGACATTCCCCTTCCCCATCTGTATCTGCACACACATTAGCACACACACATACATAGACACACGGACACAGGCACATGAATGTGTGCCCATGCTTGCACGTTTCACCGAATACTCAGTTATTCTCATACACTGATACATGTACACACATGCACACGCATGCACACTCCTCCGCCAAATGCTGATGAGCTTTATCTCGCGTTTTGCGAGCCCGGCAGCGACCCCTGTGAATTTTAAATTGCTCTCTATTGATTTATCTCTCTTCTTGCCTCCCCCTTCTCCCTTTCTCCTTGTGTGTTGTGTTTTTGCCATCTTTATATATTTATTTGACTCCTATTGCTTTCTCTGGAAACAGCAAACCTGACAGGTAAGGTTTAGCCGTACTTTACTGCATTAACGGGGGAGAGAAAGTAGCCTGCCTCAGCAAAAAAAAACATGCCTTTTAATCAGTGAGGGAAAATCTTTGTGTATTTGATGCACGCTCTCAGATCCCCAGTTCTCAGCTGTTGCTCACTCAAAGTTATTCTGCTGTTTTTGTTGTACGTCTTCCCCTCTTTCTACTCTGTGTTTGTCTCATTTCCCAGTCGCAAAAGGAAAGAGTCAGAGCCACGCACAAAATGTCTGCTGAACAATGCGGACATTACGCCCCACCACCCTACAGACCCTGTGGAGATGAGACGCATCAACTTCCAAACTCAAGGTACAGCAAGGACGCACACACGCATACACTGAAGAACAAAAACGGTTTCCTTTTGAAATCGAACAACATCTATAGGTAACCCTAACCCTAAACCTGGGCATAATTGGCACACACATTAGTGAAAAATCTGATTTCCAATGTCTCTGAAATAGGAAAGATGTGAAGAAGGAAACGTACTTGTCTGTAAAACATTACCTTTATACAGACACATGCTATTTCACTGTATGAGTCTTATTTTCCTATTTTTCACAAAAGCTGGCCACGTACTGAGATTTTTAAACACACTTGACACAGTTTTAAACATAGTCTAAGTGTTTGCTTGTTTTCAACAAGTGAAAACACAAATAGCACTGTATTGCAAAAGACTTTTATTGAGATAGTAACATTTAATGTTTAGTGACATTTAATGTTCTTCATTAAGACATCCAGACCACTACTTTTGATTGTTTTATAAAAGCTGGCCTGTTAAAAAGCCGTCTAAGGCTTGTATTTCATTGGTCTAATTGGATTTCCACTCTAAGACTGTTTCCAGTAGAGTGCTCATGCCTGCTATCTCTGCAGTGACAGTCTCAAGTACAACATTAGCCCAGTCTATAGGTTTTACTAGGAACCCGGCTTTACCAAGAAAGAGAACTTGCCTATATAGTAATTAATTTCCTTTGCTGGAATGAAGGCCATGTTTCATTGGCTTTAACAGACTAAGTGCTATTCCAGAAGCTTTTTGCCGTGGAAAGAACAAAGTTTTACAGGAACTGCAAAATCCTTATTTTTGGAACCTACTGAAACGGAAAGCAAATTTTTAATTCTGGCGTGTGTTAATTAGCAGCAGCTCTAATCCAAAAACATGGTTGTTGGCTGTCAAAGGCTCATTTTGGCCAGCTGCTGTATTATAATACTGTGGGCAAATAAGGACACACACCTGCAGGAGACCGTCCTTCTTGACACCAGTGAAAAACATTTAATTCACGTAGAACAAAACATTATTTTTTATTTATTTTTTGATATAGAAACAACATACATGTGTAGCAAAAGTATATTATAACATTGGCACACACGTGCAGACAGCCCACACAGAGATTAACGATTCCCAAATGATGCAACTTAATGTTAAATTTATGCAGGTGCATAAATGATGCCCATGAACTGCTCCCACATCATTCTGTTTGACATTATGTGCTTTCATAACTACCTGCAAGCCATATTTATGTGTTTGCCATGTCCCATGTAACAATTTAGGAATATAAAAATTGTTAGAAGAAGGTGTCTATTGTTAGTGGAACTCATGTTTTCATGTTTGAGACAAATCGTGCTTTGAAGTTGTCTCAGGTTTTTACCTGTTCCCTCTTTTGTCTCACTTTGTGTCTGGTCCTCATCCGAGCTAAAGCCTAGTGTTAACAGCAGAGCACATTCAATCCCACATTCATTCTCAAAGGCTTCTCCATCTTTGTCCTGCCTCCTTTTCAGACCTGTTATCTATCGGTCTGTCCGTCTTTTAATAAGCCTCATGCAGTTTAGAATATGTTGGCATCCACAGTTTGTTGTGTATGGAATGAGTCACGGGGGGATAAATTAGCCTTTTGTTCTGTTTGGTTCAGTTGATTTCTATCTGTAAAATGTCACATGTTGTAAAAGTAGCTGTTTGTTGAACAGTCATGGAAACTTTTCATCCTGCCAGGTTAAAGGATTTGGTGAACAAAAGTTAAACAAAAATCTGATTGCTGTCTGAGTAGTTACTTCTAGCAAAGCGTCATGTATTATCATGAGTCTCCCACTTGATAGTTTAGTTATATTTTCTCTTCAAGCAGTTAGACAGAGGGGACTGAAACCGGCATTTGGAGGAACCTATTTCAAATGAATTGTTGGTGCCTGCCCAAGCAAATGACAGAAAAAGAGTAAACCCTCCAGAGGCAGAAGAAACACATCCACACTTTTTCTTTCCTGTGCGTCCCTTCGTTTCTATTCCCTTTTTTTCCCTCCTGCCTTTCTGTCTCCTAGCCTTGTTGTCTCTCAGCCGTCCATCTGTCATCCACAGCCAGTCTCTGCTCCATCAAAAGGCTTGGATTTCAAAATGGAGCGCTTTTCCTCAGCTTCGTTGGGAGCCCAGTTATGCTGCCTGAGTTTGTGTCTTGGAAAAAAAAAAGAAAAAAACACTAACTTCTTCACATGAGGGGAGAGAGATACGAGGATGAAAGGACATGCACAAACCCACTTATACACAGAAATGTGGAAGTTCAATTTACTGTCCTCATCTTTATCTTGCTTGGTATTCAGAGGCCTATCAGTGGCTCTGTAATGACAAGGGTATAATGGCCATTCCTGCTATTTGTCTCCCTAACTTCCAGCGCTTTCCATTATGCCCTCAGCCGTCCTCTCCCCCTTCCTTAAATAATGGAAACACTTGTTATAATCTCTCGCTCTTTTTTACATGGCATTCACCAATACATGCTGAGACTTCTCCTTTATTTATGACAAGCATTCTCGTTCAGCAGCCCCTCTGTCGCCCCGCAGGACTGGGCGAAGTTGTTATCTCCGCACCCGGGGAATTTAATTTGAATGGACATTTTAGCCCAATTAAGTGGGCCGGTGAGCATTCGTGTACATCCCTATCAGCTAATAGCGACCATTGTTCAAATGAGCACGCTCCCAGTGCACTTATCCAAGCTTGCCAATCCAGCAGAGCATATGCCACATCGGCAATGTGTGCTCAGTGACCCCTACTGCCGGGGAACAAAGAAATATGTTTTTGATGAGGCTACCCATAAGCTGAACCTGGCTAATGCCTCAGGCGAGAGTGTGTAGGTTGTGCACGTGTGCTTGTGTTTTAAAGCCTGTAGGTCATGTGACAGCCGCACTGTGACATCCCACAACTCCTTGGGGTGCAGAGTGGCTCGTTTTGTCATTATGGTCATTGGTGCCTGGGGTTTAATTGGCAAATGGGGCCAAAGTAATGAAGCAGCCGGCTCAGTGGATATCTACTGTCTATCTACAACCAAGCCCCCACCGCCCCCCACCCCTTTTGCTTGAAGAGCTCACTCTTTTCTCTCTCTGATTTTTTTCCGTGTCTTGCATTTCAGCTTTCTCTTAGTTTCTCATTGTGCTCCTCTCTTCCCATAATTGCCCTTAAAAAAGCCACTAAACTGTAAGAGCTGGTGGTCGTCATGCAATATTTACAGTATATATACATTAGAGATATACATCTTCACTTGTTGATATTTCCCCATTTGCTAAGTGGTCGGAATTCACGTACTTACTGTTCAAGCAGAAATAAAACAATTCTCATGCAAATTAAAAGACGGGTGAGCGTATTTTCACTCTCTGATATATTTCCTATTCATGCCGTCTCCATCCGTGTCCCCCTTTATCTCCCCACTCCAAAACAGCAGCGCAATGTGGTTCTTAACGCCCCCGTAATTCTGTCTGAAGACAAGACTTCCACATTTGAGCATGTAAAAAATCAAGTATTTTCTTGCAGAGAGCATCACGCGATTGCGAGAAAACCCACGGACAGCAGCCAATCTCTCGTATGTATCGGCAGCCGACTTGTTTTTCCAGATTACAGCAACAACTGCAGCAACCGTGGACTCCTCCTCCTCACAGACAGAAACGCACACACCACACACGTAACACATAAACATAATCAGACATGCCTCCTTCCCGCTGTTATGAATGACGTTTGGAGACAGTGGATCAGAGCACCCCCCGCCAGGTTTAATTACTCATTGTCACAAATCAATTAGGGAGAGGGGGATGTTCGATGTTTTCATCTCGCCGTGCTCATTTGGCGCCACTGGCCTGATGTCCCCTCACTAAGACATCAGTGCAGGTAAACACACAAAAACTCAGTGTAGCAAGTTTTATTTTGCAGAATGGAGCTTAGCTTTGTTATTAGGCTGACTAGTCATGTTAGTTGTTTCCTTTTAAGGAAAAAAAAAGAAAATGCAGCACATTTTGGCTCCCACTGGGACTGAGGACGTACCTCCTTTTTACTATCAAAGTGTTTTATGTTTTTGGGACCAGACTTTTGGGGGAAAAGGAACAGAGAAGTTTATTTTGGAAAATAAAAAGTTTCTTTTTTATTTTTACCTGCAAGACAGATTTAGCTGCCTTCCATTTTTCACTTCTCACATACTCTGGAACAAATTATCTGTTTCTTCTGGATCACAGTCACCGTCTTTGGGCATGTGATCCTTTCTTATCCCTGTGCTACCCTGTTGATCTGATTTCAGCTTTCAGTCCTGGCAAAACGTATTTCCTTCTCTTGATGGACAAGTTTGGCAGCATCCCATCAAACTGCATCTCTTTGCCACATGTCCGGTGAATGTTGTCACAGATGGCTCCTTTCTGCTTGAACAGTCGAGGAGACCAGGGTCTCCCCGGATGTGGCATCGCTGGCTGCAGCCTCAGAGGACTGCTCCTAGAGCAGATAAGACGTTGAACCATCAGCACACTCCTCAGAGCTCTGACTCCCATCAGCTCTGGCTCCACAGCTGTCAGCAAAGAATGTGGACACTTTTCCACACCTTTCACTCCCGATGCCTCAGCACCAAGCTGCAGACAAAGGGAACTTTCAGAGTTAGCTTTCACCAGGAAACATAAGCTGGTTTTTCCCTTCTCTGTCTCTTTCTCATTCCTGTCAATGGGCCCCTACAATTGGTTCTCATGAAAGCTTAGAGATAGCAAATCAATTTTCTTATCCCTGATCTCTATGACCGTTGATATGGGGCTTGGCAGAAGGGTTTTCTCAGCAGGGGCATCAGAGGCTGACGCCCGTGGCTAACTAGCCTGCTCCTGAGGACGACTGTAGCTGTTCTGATTTGATAATGTCTGCCCTACTTTTCCATGTCTGTGTGGGAGCCTGGTCTCCAATCTGTCACTCAGGCCACTATGAGAAGGGTCTGTGTTTACTGATGGTAAACTGGTTAAAGAAAAATACCTTTTATTTCCCTGGCCTTTTATGATTTTGCACATTTTTCTGTTTTCTTTTGACATAGCCTTTTCTGTTGCATTACAGCTTTTTGAAAACATTTCCCTTATGTTTGCTGTTCTTTACAGATTCTGGTCTAAGCAGTCCTCAGAGCGAAGCAGATTTTGACTATGAAAGTTAGTCTCTATGCTTTTAGAATTTGCGTACTAGCTGTCTTTATCTTTTTTTCTAGCACCGCTTGCCTCCATTTACAAGTACATAATTTGCATTTGTTTGTTTTTTCACATTATGCAGCAAAATTTCAGCACTAATTAATTTGATGTTGGTTTTCTATTGGTATACCAGGCTGTTTTGTTTTTTTCTTTAATTGGATGTCAGTCACTATATTCACTCGGGCTGTTGGCTGTGCATTAATCCACCATGCATAAATAACCTGTGCGATCACTTCTGCTGATGTAGAGATGGTTGAGAGGTGTGTTTGTTTTTTGTTTTTTTTGTTTTGTTTTTTTTACAGGAGAACAATCTCTGTTAGCCTTCTTTCTCTCCCTTACCTCCTTGTTGTTGTTCCCCTTTCTCCTTCCTCCTCCTCCTCCTCCTCCTTCACCGCCACTGCTCCATTTCCATTCTGAAGTAACAGGGTCTTTGCTGTGCTCAAAGATAACGAGCAGAATTAATTAAAGCGGTGGCAAACAATGGCTCAACATTTGATCACCCTCTCTCCCTGCTCACTGCAAAAAAGATAATCTGAGAAGAAGAAAAAAAAGGAGAGTTTCTGGTTTTCCCCTTCCCCCTTTTCCCCCTTCTTTATTTCTTTGCTTACCCACAAACAGACCTCTTCCCTTTTATATGGAAATACGTAACATCATAAATAGGCTTTTGGAGAGAAACTGCTTCAGCTTATCAAAACGAATCATTATATTTATCCGGCGCATCGACAGCTGAACATGAGATTGGAAAATGTGTAATTGGACGCAAGTTTGTTTTCTCACGTTCATTGATCACGTCGTTGATCAAGGTGAAAACATTGGAGAATCTGTATGCGGACGGGAAAAAGCCGCAGGATGTGTTGAGGAGAGAGATGAAAGCTATGGCATTTGGGGCATGGGGAATAACAGTAATTTGTCCTTGGGAGACTTTGCTCGAGTAACGGGTCACGGTGCACCCTAGTCTTGAAAGTAAATCCTTTCTTGGATAAACACGACAATGTGCCGTGCACGGTGTAGATGACAAAATGAAGAAGAGAACGAATCAGGCGCGATCGACTCATTTGTCTTGAAGAACAAAACAAATGGGCGAGGTTGGAAAGTAAACTGAGAGAGAGGAATAGACAAACAGAGTGAACAGATTGGTTTAGCTGTGAGGTTCATCCCTGTAAACATCACAATTTATAGCTTTGGTTGTGCTGGCAAAGGGAAAAGTTGGATAAAGGTAAGATGATGGATTTGCGGTTTAGCGTATTGAAATGATTTTCATACAAGTTTCCCAAAAGACTCTGAGGGAATAAACAAACACTGATATGTTTAACCTTCAGCCTGTCCCACTGGCAGCGCATCGTGCTTCATTTGGAGGTATATGTAAACACTTTGGCCTGATATGCCTTCCACACTTATACATGCAGGCTGTAGTTTGGGCAGTAAACACAAACTGAAAAGAAGTGATGGAGTTTCTCACTAACGTCTGCGGCACTCACAAATACACCCAGAGTAAACTAAACAACCACACGCGCACACACACACAAACACACCACACACACAACACAAACATTCTTTGATCTCCCTCCTCTTGTTCTCTCAAGGAGAAGTGAGCGCTCCTCATTTGCATCCACATTTACTGATTTCGCTCATAGCTTCTGATACCTTTTCCCTTTGAATGTGAGGCAACCAAACTGACAACCAAATTTAATTTGCAATATTTCTTCTCTTCCTTGATGCTCATCTCAATTTATCCCCCCCCCCCCAAAACAGAAACGATTAATGACTTCCTCTCGTTCTCAAGTGCTGCAACCGCGATATGCGTGCTTCATCGGAGACCTTATGCAGAAATAAACACAAAGCTTTGTCCAAACACACCTAACAAGGTGTCATTTGAAGTTATATGGGAATAATGAAGTGACAAAACAGAAATCGATTCAATTAGTAAACAGCATTTAAAAGATCCATTAAGACGGGCATGTGTGTTTGTCAAGGAGGCTGCTAATGTAGTGTGTCCATTCATTTTCCGGAGGATGTCACGGCATCCAGTGTCATATCCTCATTTGTCTCGTGTGTGCATTGTAATCTTTGTTAATCTTCATGTAATTGACACTGCTGCATTGTTCTCTCAGTGTAAAATAAATTACCATTACTAATGAAGACTGTCAGCACAAAGAGTCGGGCGCTCTCTCTTTAAGCGCAACAAAAGCAACCAAAACACCAGTGACCCCCTTGACATTGGACGGATATTAAGCTTTGTGAGAAAAGGAAAATCAAGGATGGTTAATGTGATTATGCCGATTTGCGCGCCCAATTAAGCCTCTGTAACTTTTTAGATTTTAACATTTTGTCGACTTTTGACCTCGTCACTCGGCACAAAAAGAGACCTCTTACTAAAAATATGAAGCGTTAAGTACTGCCTGTCCGCGTGCAGGGACAGAGCCACAATCTATGGCTGCCTCATATTCCATTACATGGCCTCAGCATTATGTTCGTAAATGGATTAGCGACTGGAGTGCACAGCAGTGCTGATAATGTTAGCAGCAGAAACGCAATACTCAGAGGATATTGGAGTGAGGAAAAAATGATAAATCTCACAATTTTCTAACCCAAATGAAAGGCTAGTTCTTTCGGGGGATACCTTGGGATATATGGCAGAGGGATTACAACTGAAAATGTATTTTTTTCTTTTGATTTCGAAGGTAAGGGGTGTTCATCTTAGAGCCAATGTTCACTCCGTTAAGGGAAGCATCAGCTAGAGGAAAAGCGCAGAAACAGCAGCTTGCTTGCTTTACACTGGCTGGCTGGAATGGAGCAGCTCACTGTGTCACTCAGCATCACTCACACTCCCTAAACCTCCTTATTCCCCCTCCCCACCTCCTGCCTTCCCATGAGCCCCCAGGTCAGGGCTCTGTTCTTGAATAAGGGCCTTTTTTGTAGAGGTCAAAACAGTCAAAATTGTCACCATGCTAACAACACAGCATAACAAGAGCATTATAGATAATGGATACAGCAGCAGCAGGCCTGTGGGATATGTCAGGTCTCCTGCAGATCGAACGACTGCCTCCTAGCTCCTCTCTCATCCTTCTTCTTAATGAGGACGGTCCTGGAAGTAATTTTAAATGTCAAAAATAATGATATATAATCTTCATGTATGTGTAACAACTTTATTTTGTTAGATCTGCCTCAATTAAAACCATCCTTAAAGACATATTTCCATTACAAAGTAGTTTTTTTTCACCAACTAGTCTTCCGGTATTTAGTTTTTCTTCTTTGTTGATAGCAACAGTGCTGAAAGTAAATATTACTTTTGATTAACTTCAGATAAAGAGTACAAGGGATTTTCGTCAACATAAGCATTCCATTGATCGGGTAGTAGAAAGGGCTGTCGTGCTTGTTGTCTGTGATTTCACCATCAAAACCTTACATTTTTCATCATGTGTCATTTTTAACTCATTTCAAGCTCTCAAGCTATTGAACTGTTTGAGACTTGCAGTAATTGATCCGTGTTTTTCTCCAGCTACACTAAACAACATTGGTCCTATCAGTCCTCCCATCTGTCAGCATCATGAGCATTGTGGGAATTTATATAATTTGGTTTACCTACTACTTCAGCAAATAATCAGTCACTCAGCAAAGCTGTTTTTGAGCTCTGGCCTGGTCTAATCAAGCGCCTATAACATCACCAATCAATACATTGTTGCTGTGTGTGACATCCCCCATGTTCTGCACAAGCTTCCTCACCACTAAAACCCAACCTTCATTGTTATGTAAGCAACCAATCCTCACCCATAAGTATGTGTTGTCTTTGATTTGAACTTGTGTCCTGTCTGTTGCACCACTGAACTCTTCTTCCTCTCTCAATTCTTTGGCGAGCAGGTATGATGAATCATCCTCCCATCCCTATCTCAGAGTTGGCAGAACACACAGAGCTGCTCAAGGCCAACGATAATCTCAAGCTCTCCCAGGAATATGAGGTGAGTGGACCAAAGGTTCAAAGGTCAAAGTTTCAGTTGTTTATTGATTTTTGTCTGATGGTGTTTTTATTGGAAGGCGACACAAGAGGCCCTACTTTCCCCTCTAGGAAATGGCTGCTTCTCTTCTTTTAAACCTCTCCTCCTACTTGACAATGCTGCAGCTGGTGGTGCTCGAGCAATTATGGAATATCAGTTGTTCTCAGCCACTTATTTCCTCAGATATTTTGGCAGTCTCAACCAGGCAAAGCAAGACAATTGTCATTTTCAATCACATAACATTTCCCCTGGCAGGTTGGTGCAACTCCTGTACTCCCAAATGCAATTTCCTCAAATTCTTGGCTAAATTAAAGAATCATTCTACTTTAATGCATCAGGAAACATGCAGGGGGGAGGGAGTAAAGGATATATCTGCTACAAGGTGAAACATGCCCTTTTGTGACATCCAAAAAGTGTTGGCTTACTTACAAAATTGATTAACTGTGTTCAGGGACTAGTAGTAACAGAATACATGGCCCTGATGAAGGCCACTGGTCCAAACACGTTGATCCAATAGTAAAGTTCAGTACAGGTGCTGCTGGAGCTTTTGACCTCTGTAGACTTGTTCCCATCTCTATGAACCTTGGAAGTAGGTAAAGTTGTGCCAGAAACACCTACTCTTCAGCTACAGTAACAGAATAAATGCAATCAGAGTCAGCTAATCAGATGGTAACACTCTATAATAACCATCATTAATGAATGGTAACTTTAAAGTTAATTAAACTAAATTATTATTTACATAGTTGGCTCACTGTTAACAATCAATGAAATGCTTCACAGACTATTTCTTAACTAATTGTTAATTGTAAAGTTGCAGCTGATGTTTGTAATACTTTGTGATTGGGTAATAGATGCTGTGTAGTTCATCCATAATCATTATTTGAACGGCGAATATAAAGTTGCAACTGATGACCTAACGAGTTGTGCTTGTAGTTGGCGCCTACATTGCGTCTGACAAATTATTACAGACCTGGGATTTTTTATTCACGACAGTGGTGTTGCAGCCAGAACCTGCGGGGTTCGATAACAGAAAATAATTAGATTTAGATCAGATTATGTATGATCATTTTTTGGATGATTTTTTTGATTCTGTCTTTGAAATACGTACATTTTCATTTGGAATAATATATCACATTTTGTATACTCAGTACTTACTTACTTACTATTTTTTGACATTGCTGTTTGGAGTAATTTGATGGATGGTTCGGATCAGATTTGTTTAAAAAATCAAATGTTTTTGAGCGCCGGAAAAATACCGACTGAATGTATTAACTATCTCAAACATTTACGTTAAGAAGACAGAATTATTGATAAAGAAGTGTTTTAAAATCCTTCACATACACCGATGAACTGTGGAGATGAATGGAGAGATAGTCTGGTGCATGAATGTGTTTTTAGGGAAAAGCACACTGGCATGCAGGCTTTAACGTTGTACATTGTGCGCGTGTGTGTGTGGAGGGGGGTAACTGAGCTGTCTGGGCTCTGAGACCGTGGCGGTTATAAATGACACCAGAGTTGATTAGAAATCAGGAGTGCTGAATCAGCTCTCGTTTGCATACAAGCAATATCCCCTCCTCGCCATCCCTAAATCACCGTGCCTGTCGCCCCGCTGCATGCCAGTATAACGCAGGAAGCAGGTACAGCAGCGTAGATTGCTGTCATCATGCCCGCCGGTGAATGTTGGTGGATAATGACTTCTCATAGCCATCCAGTATTTCTTTGGTATCTATTATTCATAAATCCACATCCGGGCTGTGTACCAAATGGACAAGCTTGTTCCATACGCGGGGAGGAGAGGCGAGAGAGACGTGATGCCAGAGTTGACGCTTTGCTACGACTACAACTTCTAATTACTTGGCTTACAGAGAGCATTAAACCGCCCGCTCTTCTTTTCTCCCTCTTCGTCCTTTTTACTCTCGCTCTCTCTGTCCCCCCCTGCCCCTTCCCACAGCCACCCCCAGGAAAAATAAATGACCAAATTAAATAGAGAAGTGTAATTTTAATTTTGTTATTTTCTTGATGAATGGCTGCTCGTCCGGGCGCCCTGGCTTGCCAAGCGCAGCTCTACGGGGCTTTGACTGATTGGTTTTTAGCCAGGCGGGATGTGAGGGAGGAGAAAAAATGGAGGGAAGAAGGGGAGAGACGAGAAACGAGAGATGAGGTGGGGAGGCTTGGTTAATGATGGTGATTCAGTGGAGGGAGAGAGGGAGCAGGGTATCTCAGCTGGAGAGTTGAGATGAAGAGGAGATGATCTGACACTCGAACAGCAATGAAAAGGAAGCGACACCGTTACCGGACGATACTAAAGCTGTAGAGTTTGTTATCTATCTGCCATCAAGCAGGTAGCAGCAGTGTTGGCAGGACTTGTCACTCATCTTCATACATGCCATTATGGATCGTAAGGAAAAGGAGCAAATTCTACAATAGTTGTTGCTGAATTTGAGCAATTATTATCCAGTCGTTTTTATTAAATCACTGTGGAAGTAGACATGCATCCAAATCTGATGGTTTTCCGATTTTTAAATTGGATGATTTTTCAGTGAGGTTACCCCAGTCTTTACATACACACACACATAAACACACATGGTAAACTTGAAGGTGCTCCAGAAAAAAATGGGAGAATAGCAGGAGGGTGACTGCTGGAGAGGGATTGTGAACATCAGAGAGGAGACAGGAGATGGAGGGAGAGATAATGAGAGAAAGAAATATGGACAAAGAAACTGTGATACTTTGAAGATGGAGCGGTGCAGATAAGGAAAACAGGGACAGAGATGAGAGGGCAGAAAAAACAGAGATGGAACGAGGATAAAACAGAGGGTAGCGCTAATTGCTGTAATGATCGTGTGGAATTTGTTGGATCAGGTTTCCAGTTTGACTTGATTCAGCTTCAGCCTCAATCTCAAAACCACCTCACCCCCCCCACCCCCGACCTACGTGCTGAAGCCTTAACTGAAAATATTCTTCAAGCAGCGGTCCCCATGCCAACATAGCGCCGGACGCCTGTAAGCAAACAACGACTCGTAATGGAATAGTTAATTATCCTGACAAGGGAACAGAATATTTATCTGGAAATGTTGTATTTTAAAGAGGCTGCTGTATTCATCCGAGTGTCGGGCCTCGCTCAACAAGGGGGAGAGCCGCCTCCCTCATCAATATTGTTATTTGTCATCATGCCCGCTATTAATGATCTTGATAAAGCACTGTGTCCAGCTGCTGCGAGTATTTAAAGCAGGCAGCGAGCAGATCTTCATGATACCGTGTTCTTTTTATTCCTTTAGGGAAATCGCTCTCTCAATCTATCTCCCCCCTCCTCCCCCTCCTTCCTCTCCTCTTTCTATGATAACATTCAGGTTGCATTGTTATTGCTCAGCTCTTCTGATTTCTTCTTTGTGTGTGCATGTTCTGCCTGTCTGTGCCCCCCATCAGTCTATTGATCCAGGCCAGCAGTTCACCTGGGAACACTCCAACCTGGAGGTGAACAAGCCCAAAAATCGTTACGCCAACGTCATCGCCTACGACCACTCCCGCGTCATCCTGGCTCCCATCGAGGGTAAGACTCACCCTTCCTCACTCTCCGCACACACACCACCTCGGAGAGGAGCTCAGCTCATTGCAGATCATTCGGGAAATCCTCATAATTACGGAGTCAGATTAGGTAATTAGGAATTTCTACTGGGTAGACATATACTAGACACATGAGACTCGACAGTGAAGGCTGAAGCAGAACAGAGCCAAGCAGTGTAGGGAGGAAGGCATTAAATACAATGAAAACCATAAAATACTGTATTTTACTGTACTTTATGGACTAGGCTTGGCTTTTATAAAAGAATAAAGAAATAGAAAGGAAAGAAAGGACGAGACTGGGCTAGATTACACAATGTTGTTTTGAGTCAACGCAGTCGCATGAAGCAAAATAGAATAAAACATGAGTGAAATCATTTATGAGTATGTGAAGTTCAGATTCAGTTCAGCAACAACCAGTGAATTTATAGACGAAAGCCATATTTTCTTGGAGGCTAAACCGAGGATTGTTTCAGCTCAGCCTGGTCCTGAGAAGCTAAGCAGTTTATGGAATCATAATATTTTGGGGGGTTCAGACGAGGACTTGTTTCAGCTCATCTCTGAGCGCAGCACTCAGTCAGAGTGGTCCAGGAATTTAACCACTGTTTTCACCATCCCATTTGTCTCATCAGATCTACTCCCGCTCTTATGACTTCCCTCTAACTGCCCACAGACACAGTACAGAGAGGATCAGAGACAGAAAAACTCTTCCTCTGACTCCTAAATCTCAAGGGACATTGTCAGAGGTAGTCACCCTTCTCCGCTGACATTATTCTGGCATTGCATCACCAGAAGAGCTCCCCGACTCCTCACAGCAGTGCTAAAGTCCCGACTCCACAGCACTCTCCCTTTGTGTGAGCGAACTGCTCCGACTAGATTTCGACATCCCGCAATAGTCAGGCCAATTTGAGGGTGCGACAACATGCATGACAAAATTATCCCCGGGAAAAAATGCCTCGTCCATAAATACATAAATTAATCAAGTCTGAAATTTCTATTTTACACTGCAGTGATTTTGCCATTAGTCGCAGCAGTAGAACAATTCATGCACGCTGCCATTCTCTGTTCATTTAGCTATGACTAAAGCCAAGGCACCACAGTCGGATTGTGCGACGTGGTATCCGTTTTAATGACATTTGCCTTTCTTTTTCTTTTTCTTTTTCTCTCTGCCTCTCTCTCTCACTCACGCACCTCTTTCTCTGTCTTTTTCTTCCTCTCCACCCTGGTTGTTGTCCTCACCGCCTCTCCTCTCTTAAATTAGCCCAGTCGAGTGTTTCATTGTTTGTCGCTCGAGTGAGGAGACGTCAGTCAGAGAGACGTGACTCTCCAACACAGATGCTGCCACACTGAAGTCTCTTTTCAACTGACAGGATTGTAGAAGTTGGTTAAATCAAGATGGGTGACGTTATTTCTTATCAGCGTCAGATGCTCAGTGTTAGACACGCTCTAATCGCAGATTATCTTCTTTACAGTTACACCATTTTGGCTAAAGTTTCTAGAACTGCTTTAAATGACTGAGCCTGGATTTAAGCTATACCAAGGACATCTTGACTTTTTGGGTGCAGCTCAATCATCAACACCACAAAACCCTGGTTCCCTTAGATCCTTACACAGCTATGCACACTTGTTATCAGGGATCACCTTGGGAACCATTGCAGTGAACTACATATTTTACCTTTGAGGTCTCCTGTTACTACTGCAGACACATTAAGGACGCACTTACACTTGGCCCAGTTGCTCCGTACCATGTCAAAGCACGACTCTTCCAACAGTGCCAGGGCCAAGAAAGTGTACAGAGCGCTTACACTAGTCAAACAAACAGGACTTTGGGGGTCAAATGTGCCTAGTGTGAGTGCGCCCTACAGGGTGCTGCAGACTACTTTGATATTCACATGCAGTCAGAGGAAGCAGGATTTTGCAACAAAGCATGCAATTGTTTTGTACGTTAGAAATGTTGCCAGTACACATTTGTCTACCCAGAGATGTGGAGGGGTTCCTTACGGCAAGATTTAGCGAGACCGGTGTGCAACAGAGCATGCTAGCAGTGTGAGAGGGATGGTAGCTCGATCTACCTCCTGGCTGTGGTGACTGAGTGGCTGATTTACTCCTCGCTATTTTTCCATCTTCAACTGCACTGGTGGTGGTAAATCAGATGTAGGCTGTTAGACCATATCTACAGAAACCGAGGCAGAACCACGGAGAAAGAAAATGATAAAAGAGCAGTGCAGGAAGTCGTGATGCTGGGGCCGTTGCTACATTTGAATCTATTCAAATGGAACAACAACCAAGGTTTCCTTCAGCTCTACAGCAGCAGAGGCCATGAGACCGTTTTAACATCTCATTTAATCTTGTGTTGCGCCTTAAAATATTGCTCTCAAAACAAGCACTAAATCTATTGGGCAAGAATAAAACCTAGAACATTTTGCGCCCCAAAAGACATGGTTGACCAAATCTTAAGGCAAGTGCCGCATCTCTCTGGACAATTCCAACATTTAAACGATGTTAGCCAATTTTCACTCATTTCAACAATGAGAGGTGTGAGAACTCATTACATCAGTAATTTACTTGTTTTCCAGTCTTTACACCTTTATTGATTGGGAAACAGGACTAGTGTGTGAGAAAACTGGGAATTATCGAGACAGATGGCACAAAACAAGAGGTGCAAATAATGATTAAAGTAAAATGATAAAAAAAAAAAAAGTCTGACAAACGAAGGCCGAAAAAGACATCAAAACTACATTGTTTTATTTCAATATTTTTTTTCTGTTGTCTGTATCTAGGTATCACGGGTAGTGACTATATCAACGCCAACTACATTGACGGCTACAGGAAGCAGAATGCCTACATCGCCACACAGGGTCCATTACCAGAGACATTTGGGGACTTCTGGAGGATGGTGTGGGAACAGAGAGCAGCCACCGTGGTCATGATGACCAGGCTGGAGGAGAAGTCACGAGTAAGTCCGCTCAACTTGGCTTTTTACAACTTGAAAAAAATGTTTTTTTTTAAACAAACCTCACAGTCAAATCACTGGTTCACAAGATCAAGTACAAGAACCAGCTGCCGTTAGAGTTACTCACATCTGCACATCTGAATCCCATTGATAGGTAATCAGATTTGATTTTCCTGAGATGGTGTGCTTTTCACAGAAGTGTAGTTTAAACTCAAAGACGGCCTACCTGTGCACATCTGATAAGTAAAGCTGAGCGTCTACCGGGACTATCTTCACAGACTTGGCTCTGTTTTCTCTCCTTATTTGCAGAGGAAACGACAAGCTGTTGCATGTTCCCTACTGTGCTGAGAGCTTAGCAAATTTTAGCGCTCAGAGCTCACAGTGCAGGAAGCTAAAATTAAATTGTAAGCAACAGAGTGGAGTTTTTTTGCTACGCTTGTGACCACTGCCTCCTACAACCATCTGCTGATAGTGAAAGTTAGAGGAGGAAATGTCTGGAGAGCACAGTAGCTTGGTTACAGAAGGAAGGAATGAGTTGTCAGGGTGTGATCACACTAGTCAAGTTTGGCTGTTTTTTTCTTTTTCATCTTATACATTTATGTCCATGTGAAGAGGCCACAAGCATATCCTTCATAGGGATCTCAGCCTCCTTGAAATGGAAAGGCGCACTTTCAATAGCTTTATTGACTTGTGATGTTCACACTTTTTTAAGTTGTCAGCCAACTAACTATAAAAAAATAACTGAGATGGTTTCAAAAGCAGCATTTAATAACCACAAACAGTGTGTCGATATAGATGTTAATGATACAGAATCAGCAGAAAATGTATGTTGACTCTGTCGAGAAAGTCTCTTAAGTGTTTGTGACAGTTGGGTACCAGTTCTGTTTGCATATAGTGACAGCGAGTTGTTAAATGTACAAAGTGCCTGTCGTGTGACCCATTTTTTTCTAAATGATGAGCTGAAAATGCAGGTAAGCACTAAAAAGAGCGACAGAATCAAGCCAAACGGCATGAGTGTACCCTACAAAGTTTCTTTGCTATCGAGGAGTGGACTTGTCTAAATGTCAAAAAGCCAACTGCAATGTTTCATCTCGTCAACTCAAACCTGTGTCAACATCAGGCTCACTCACCCCGGGTGTCTCCCCTCATTTTCCCTCCCTCTATCCCTTTTCAGTTGTTTACCTATCCTACATACTGACATGCGCGTTCCACTCCTGTCAAACGTGATCAAGATTAGCGGCGGTAGAACTTGAGTGTCAGCCCGAGCAGGAAATGGGAGAGAAAGCTGTAGAGCGGCGCATCTCCCTCACTAGCTGTCACATCTCATCTGGTGTCCACCGGCGCATTACACCCCATATTGAATGAATCTTTATTAAGTGGGTTGACAGGGGAGGGCCGAGGGGAAGCAGGAATTGTGTATTCAGATATACTGGACAAAACAACTTTGAGTCAAAATGAGATATCTACCCAAGATCTGTTTTTTAAGTATCCTTACACTCTTTCTGCAACATTCAAAATAATTATATGTGAGGATCTCTACGATAAAACTTTATACGGCACTTACTGTATCCATATTAAGATTAATTTCCTTATTCTCTTGCCTAGAATAAGATTCAGGGGAGGATGCAGGCAGGATTTGTGTCAGGTTGGTGAATTTGAGCAAAAAGAATGGACTTCCTGTGTTTGATCACAGCTGTCCAATCTGCATAATTGTGCTCCTCAAATGTGAAATTCGAGAGGAGCCACCATGGTGTTTCTGTCAACTCCGCCTGGTGTTTTGATCCACAGGAGCACTCACTCTGTGAGTGGGTGTGTGAACCGGCATGATTTGAATTCCTCTTCACCCACATTTATGTTCATGATCCTCTTCATCAATGGATATGCCGCTTAACAGACTGTGAAATAGATACTGCAACTGATACCTCTGTGTGTGTGTGTCTCTCTCTCTCACTTCCAGATTAAGTGTGACCAGTACTGGCCCAGTCGTGGTACAGAAACCTATGGTATGACCCAAGTGACCCTGTTGGACACCATAGAATTGGCCACTTTCTGTGTGCGCACTTTCTCCTTGCACAAGGTAGGAGGATTTATCTCCCTCTCTCTCTCCAACACACACACACACACACGCACACACACACACACACACACATACACACACAACCACAGCTGTCACATCTTCCCTTTGCAAATTAAATACAACTATTAGATGTATTATTGTTGGATAATAATGACTGACATTATCCTTGTGTAACGTCTGTCCAGTAAACATACAGACACAACATCTACATAGACAACAGAAGTGATGGCATTGATTGCGCGCTGTATTGCCTTCACTAAGGTATATACATACATAGAGGACCCTTCATCCTCAGTGTCCTTCTAGTCCTCCCGTTTTACCTCGTTCAGCTCTATCTCTCCTCAATTGATCATCTGTTTATGTGCATCTGCCAAATTGGAGCACTTAGGTAAAGTGAGCAGTAGAGAAACCCAATATACATAATTGGCAGACTGCTCTCATGCTTCTGTGTGCACACACGGACACACGCATCTAAGCACGGAAGCACACCGGCTGATACACAGTCTCCAGACAAATGAAAAGATTCTTAAGATGAAGCATTTACACATGCAAGCTGCTTAGACGCAGGCATGTGGTTGAAGCACTCAAACACATGCACAAAATGTGTGTATTTACTGTACATACCTTGACACACACGCACAAGACACACAGATACACAGCGCAGACACATGCAAAACTCACTCTCAAAGTCTCGCACACCTCGTTGTCATGCAAACACTTGTGAGAAGAGACGAATTTTAGTGGAAAACCTGCTATTAGACGGCCTTGACATTTCCAGAAGTTTCCATTTTAACCAGATAGCATGACGCTTAAGTCACGGCAGCTGAACAATGAGTGCCAGAGCAAACCGGTGATGGTAAAGATAGCATGATATCAGCAGCCACGGTGCTTTAGAGCTTCCTGGTTGACATTCAAAGCCATTTACATTCTGCCGCTCTCGGCCTCCATCAAACCTCCAAATGTGACTCTTTTTCTATCTATCATTTCCCTCCCCGTTATAACTGCAGCCATTGCTCTGATTTCTCACTGAGCTGTTTTGACTTCATATCTCTGAGGAAAAATATTTTGTGGGATGTGTGTGAAGTATAAGGTTGCAGACGCTGGCAGTAGGCACACAAATACGCACGCGGAGTGGATCTACAAAGCAGCCACAGTGCTATCTATCCGTGTGTGTGCGGGTCCTGCAGTGAGGCAGAATTGTGTCTTCTGATTTAAAAAACAGAAGAAGAAATTTAAAGAAAACCAGCAGCCAAGCACCAATCACATCCATGCAGCCTGCCTCATCTGCAGAAACAGGGAATGACCAGAAAGAAAAGAGAGTAAGATTTAGGTCAGTTTGCTTTTAATTACCGCACACATTTATTCATTTATTCAGCAAGGAAAGAAATCCCTCTGTCAGGGAAGCAGAAACGCTGCATTGAAATGCAAACAGTACCTCCATTAGAGAATCTTCTGAGAGGAGAGAGAGGAGAGGAGGACAGAAAGATGTAAGGGCGATTTTTTTTCTCTCTCTCTTCTTATGCTTCTCAAAAATCCTTCTCTGGATCCCAGCTTGTATCTTTGATGCAGCGAGGATTGAGTTTGAGGCCTTGTGCTGACAGATGCCGGCGTAACATGCGTGTTTGTTGCATGTGGCTGTAGACGTTCTGAGCAGCAGCATATGAAGACAAAGTACCTGTACAGTTCAGAGATAGATATGATCATACTTATTTTATTCTGATGAGCTCGTATGAAAGTGTTTCCCTGAAGACATTTTGCACTCTGTTAAGCGATAATGAGCCAAAAATCTATTTTGAGGTTGAAATACTTGCTTCCTTTAGAGGTGCAATGTGTGAGATACAGCCATAAATGTAATTTAAAACATTCAAAAATTAATTAAGATTATGGGAAGAATATAAAGAAGTAACAGTTTTGAAGTTATGTTGAGGACTTCTATGTATTGTGTTGCGGAGATGTCTACTAAAGTTTGCATGCTAACTAACTAGCCTTAGCCCGTCCTGTCCTGTAGTACCACCTTGACTTGCAAAAGTCGAGGTGGTATAGCCGCTGTAGTTTTAGCTTGCAGATGTAGCAGTGAGTTCTCTAAATTTGACGAGCTCTAAGCTTTTAGTGTATTAGATGAACTCAAAAGGTGTCAATTATTTTCCTATTGAACAGAAAAATACAACCATACACCCTCTGAATTAAAGTTTATCCCTTTTATCAAACTAAAATGGGCTTAAATGCCTCATTAACCCATTGCAAAACAAAATAAAACTCACAAAATATGTCTAGGTTTTTCTTTCCACTGTTCTAGTCAGTCACCAGGCGATATGCTGCCTTCTACTTAGTTGGACTGACCTTTGACAGGTGCCTAATTCTTACACATTGCCCCCTTTAAGGTAGCTGTACTCAGCTAGTACTGTTTTCTTCAGAGAGCAAAAAAGCAGTGGTGAGATTTCAACCAGTATGAATGATCCAAACATGAGAATCAATCAAAATGTTGAGTAATGCGCAAACACAACCCTGCCAAACTTGTGTGTAGCCATGTGCATCGGTTGCAAAACCAAGGCATACACACCAGAATGTTTATTGCCACAGATTGTAATCCATGGTGAGGGATCTTTGGTGGTGTTTGTACTCTACAGGCCTGAAAGTTTGGGCCAAGTCAAGCTGATGGTTTAAACATGTTCTGAGCTGGGGTGCAGTAATCCTCCACTCCAACCGACCTCTTACTGTTGTTTCCAGAATGGCTCTAGTGAGAAGCGGGAAGTTCGTCAGTTCCAGTTCACGGCGTGGCCTGACCACGGCGTGCCAGAGTACCCCACCCCCTTCCTGGCCTTCCTCCGTAGGGTGAAGACCTGCAACCCGCCTGACGCCGGACCCATCATTGCCCACTGCAGGTCAGTAGCAATGTTTGTCTGTTAGTGTTTCTGAAATATTACTATGAGTGTTTTGTTTGAGGAGCAAAAATGAACACATGGAAGAGGTACAGAGAGCCCCCTTTGGTAACTACTATCATACATTACATAACACACATTATACAAAAACACACTCTCTTTCTTACCAGACCTCCAATCTTTTCTTTTCTTCATTGGTCACATCATCTTTCTTTTAAAGGCATCTCTTTTATCTGAGCTTTTATTATCTCCACCTCTGTCTCTTTTTTTTCCCTCCCTGTGAAAAGCCTCACAGTAATCCCTTCCCATCTTTCTTGCTTCTCACTTTTTTTTTTTTTTTTTTGCTCCTTAGCCTTTCCTCCTTTTACAAGCGATATTTCTCAAATGGCTTATTCAAATTGAAACCTTCCTCTTTGTCAAGATAAGACGACTTCGGCGAGTCCAAAGCGCTACACAATAAAACTGAAATTTGACAGCCTGCTTCGCTCAGTATCCATCACTGTCCTGTTGTTAGTCTATCTGTCATTTTTAGTTGCTTCTGTGCTCTCTCCACAGCCTCTCTCTGTTTTCCTTTCCTACTAAATTATTTAAAATGTAACGCTAACAAATCCATAAGCATTACTGAACAACATAATCACCTCATGAATTAATATTTACCACAAATTACAGCTAAATGTGTCAAGCACTTAGTACTAAAGAATAAATATTCAAAGCGACGGCACCCTGAGAAAATAAGAGCGGGGAAAGGGGAAATTGATTTCTATTGAACAAACCTCTTAAACCTCCTCTTCCCTCTCTTTCCTCAGTGCGGGTGTCGGCCGGACAGGTTGCTTCATCGTCATCGACGCCATGCTTGAGCGCATCAAGCATGAGAAGACGGTGGACATTTACGGCCACGTGACGCTGATGCGCTCACAGCGGAACTACATGGTGCAGACGGAGGACCAGTACAGCTTCATTCACGACGCACTGCTGGAGGCGGTGGCCTGCGGCAACACTGAGGTGGCTGCCCGGAGCCTCTATTCCTACATCCAGAAGCTGGCCCAGGTGGAGAGCGGCGAGCACGTCACCGGCATGGAGCTAGAGTTCAAGGTAGATTGCTGTGCATTGTCATGACTGAACAGAGCAGCATTTAAGCTCAATCCCTTTCGTCTCTCCACGATGATACATGATAAACCATGACATGACGTGTTTTAGATTCACTAGATTAACAGGAGTAGACTGCTTACAGTTTTTCGCAGGTGACCCCATTTTGAGATTTGACAAATACAGGCGGCAATTAAAATTGAAATGCACCTGGCAGATTGAGCTGATCTGAAGCCAAGTCGGTTCAAACAACGCAGAAATGTTAGATCAGTGTCTGCACTAACTTTTTACTCTTTGGACTTAATGGTAGCTAAATAATGCAGACAAAAAAACGTAAGTAATATGAGTTCTGTCACCTCCTCTTATGCAACTGTAAGCCTTTTAAGCCAGATTTCTCTTCCAGGAAGTTATTTTGGATGCAAATCCATTTTCCGAGTTTTTGCTCTTCATCATTATTTGCAGTGAGTAATGATTTTAGAAAAACAGCTGTGTTTCTGGCAAGAAACTGAAACTAAATGAGGAGAATGGGAAGCCATAAAATGGATGATTACAGAAGCTGATTGGGGGAACTTATAGAGTAACATCTCAGTCGAGTGTAGATGCAGTTTACTGCAAATCCTTGAGTTAGATTAGAGGCAGTTCGTGAGGTTTATTTCAGCTTGTTGCTCAAGACATAATGGAAACAAGTTAAACAAAGCATATGACACTGTAAGCTTAAAGAGTTAATAGTTCGAGATAAAGACGCTTCTCTTGAACATGTAATACCTTTCAGCCCCAGGTAAGGAATATAGATTACAGCAGTCTTATTTACATTTCAGCTATTTGTCAGCTCATACTGTACCTGCTGTCCACGTAATAGGATCTCATATGGACTAGAAAGCAAATCTCCTTTACGTACTTGAGCCTCACTTCAATAACTTAATCACTTAGATACACAGTATTTGAATTATTATTGTATTTGTTGCAAAAGCTACCAAATGGGAATATGGAGCCCTTCACTGTGTGGCCACAGTGTTCATTTTGCAGGATTTGGAATAATATGCTTGAGCAAAGAAATTGGGTTTAATCTAGTCTGCACAAGATGAAGGATTTTGGCGGAAAGCAGCATGGATTTGAGTTGAGGTGGGAGTTGAAAGAAGGTATGCTTTCTTTGAGAAATTCATAACAAAGCTAGTATGTGAGGATGGACAGCCAGGTATAGTGTTTACAGAAATCTGCATTAAAGATCTTTACAGTCATCAGCTTATAAACTCAACTCAGCTTCGGCTCCAGCGAGTATCTGCTGACCTTGAATTGCACACTCACTCTCAAATCATCTATCATCTTTCCATCGCCATTCACCAACACAGCCCCCCTGCCAAGAAACAATAATAGTGCTGGTGTACTTCGACCCTTTTTTTTTTTTTCTTTTACTCACTGGCGCATGACGGTGATGGAATCTCCATCGCCATCTGTAACAGGGATAATGCTGAGCTGGCGTCAGGAGTCAAACGGGGATTAATAACGTCCACAATACAGTCAGGATAGAGAAGAGAGGTGTGTGCGTGAAGACGGGTGGGGGAGCTAAGTAATTAATACTTGATGATGACAAATGGAGGTGGATGGCAGGGCAAGTGGAGGGAGGAACGTTTGGCTAATGAACAAAGGGAGGACTGTATGCTAACTTGGCACTAAGGAAGTGATTCGACAGAATGCCTCACTACGGGGACGGGTGAGAGGGTATTGTCATTCTCAGGTGGGAAACGGTGTCGTGCAGAGTTAAGTTGTGACTGGTGGGATTCATGGGGATTTGAGCCGGGAGAGTGAACCAAGGAGGGGGACTCGTCGTGAAGTTGTCAGGGCAGTTTCTTTCTAGCATATGCACATGAATACTGAGCACGTTCAGGAAAAGATTTATGCACATTACAGGGCGTGCAAGGGAAGTATTTCGGCAACATCCAAAACATCCAAATCAGAACATGGATGGGGAAAAAAAAGAGCTACTGGGCTACTGGGATCCATGTGAAATTAAACAGCGAAGGACTGATTTGGAATTCAGCAGCATGAGTTTTAATTGGGATCCGAATGCAAACAAGGAGAGAAATGATCCGCTGTTTTCAATAAAAATGATGCTGACAGATTACAGGAACTTCTCAAGGCATCGTTTGGCATTGAAGCCACATAAGAGGCATCCGGCAGTACAGTTTACTGGGGCAGCTGCTTGATGATGTATACAATCAAACATTTATAGTGTTTTGCTTGGTAATGGCAGGTAAAGATTGGGATAATCACAATTTTGTAAGCCCCATGTTCTGACATATAACACCAAATGTGATTATTCTTGCTGTGCAGAAATATGCTAAATGCCTAAATACCTTCCAAGCGAAAATGTAAACTGGAAAGGAGCTTGTAACCGAGACCTGAGGTACCGTGCCTCTCTGACCTGTTGGGTGACAGGTTGCCAGATCTGGCCCCTTTCCCTGCACCCTCTGCGATGTTCAGCGTTGTAGCTTAGGGGCCTCTTTAGCATTGCCAGGCCACCTCAAGCCCTTCCAGGTGCCTTTGTGAAACATAGATCAAAGGGAGGACAGTAGCAAGGGATGAAGGGAAGGGAGGAGGAGGAGGAGGAGGAGAAGGACTGGATGAACTCCAAGTGGCTGCCGACACGGAGCTACTTGTGCTATAAAGGAATTAGAGAGAAAGACTGATAGGAGAAGGTGTTGATGTTCACACTTAGATTCAAAGGGAAACACTTTCACATTGACAGACAAGGATTCCAGGAAATAAACCTGCGCTCACGCCTTTTTTTTCTTATGGGGGGGGGGTCAGGTGCAACTCATCTCTCTCCCCTCCCTCCATTGATGATGCTAGTGTCTTCACTGGGCCAATGCTTCTCTCTGTCTGAAAAGGGCCTTAAACTGTCTGATTGGGGTGTCTCCCATTTGCAGGCGACGCAAACAAGCAAGCACACGCACACAAATTCTTTCTTCAGACACTGAAACCAAGAGGAAGCGATCGCAGGACTTCCTGACCCACAAACTCCCTCCGAGGTCCCTATGACGATGATGATGTTGCAGTACAGCTTTTCATTTTGATCATTAGGCTGTGTGTGTGTGTGTGTGTGTGTGTGTGCGTGGGTGTGTGTGTGTGTGTGTGTGTTTGTCTTTCTGAACACCCCTGTGTGAGTTTATGTTTTATGCACACATACCACGCTGCCATTATCAAAGGCACTGGTGACCCAGTTCTAGACGAGTTTTCAGTTTCATACAGACTCGATCCAGAGGCTTGTTAGTCGGGGTGTATGGCATATTTTCCATCGCTGAAACTGACCCTGCAGGACCCCACAAGTTGCAAAAGGGGATAAAGTTTTTGAATTGCTTTCTGATAAATATATTGTTGATAAGCAATGCCCCTTTGAAGCTGCCTGTCACTGGTAAAGCAGATTAGATTGGGTGTGCTTTATTACTTTTTGTCACTCATATTCTCCTCTCTTGATCTGTCTCGCACCTGCCCTCCCCTCCCCTCCCCTCCATCTTTTTCTTCCCAATTCTCCTACTTTTGTCATCCACTCCTGTCTTTCTTCCCCCTTTCTCTTTTCATGCCTCCTCTCCTTTCTGTATCTACTGTTGCTTCTGCCAATTAATTCCCTCTTTGCCTTACCACTACACTTTCTCTTCATCCTCTTCCTCCTCCATACCTTTTACTCCACACTTCTGCATTTTTTCACCTCTCTCTCTGTGTGTTCCTTCCTTTCATTCCTCCAGCGTTTGGCCAACTCCAAAGCCCACACGTCGCGCTTCATCAGTGCCAACCTTCCCTGCAACAAGTTCAAGAATCGGCTGGTCAACATCATGCCCTACGAGACCACGCGCGTCTGCCTGCAGCCAATCAGAGGCCTGGAAGGGTCCGACTACATCAATTCTAGCTTCATTGATGGATACAGGTAAGACGAGCAGTGAGATCGCAGGGAACATTTCCAAGAAACAAATTTGATTGTACATGATATGTTAATGTTTATCCCTGAGAGGTTAAACTCTGATTAAAATGCGTAGTGAAGGTACTGTAGATGAGGATATGATTTAAATGTGAGAGGAAGATGCCTAATTCAAACAGCAAAATAATACATGTTGTTTTTTTTGTCTTCACACTCCCCAGGGTGAAATCACTTAGTTTTGTTCAAGAATGTATTAAGTATCACCAAGAACTCTTTAAGTGTTTTTGCAGCAGTTATATTAAAATGGCTGATTCATTTTACAGGCCAACGTAAATGTTTTCTAATAAAGTTTCTCTGAATATAGGCAACAGAAGGCCTACATTGCAACGCAAGGCCCTTTGGCAGAGACTACAGAAGACTTCTGGAGAATGCTCTGGGAGAACAACTCCACTATTGTAGTCATGTTGACCAAACTGAGAGAGATGGGACGGGTAGGACATGAACACACCTGGACACAAGAATTTCATTCATGTTATTTACTCCACTTTATGGATGGACATTCTTTTGTCATTATATGAGGTAAAAAGGGGTTGTCCCTCCTTTTTTCCTAAACAGGAAAAGTGTCACCAGTACTGGCCAGCGGAGCGCTCTGCCAGGTACCAGTACTTCGTGGTTGATCCCATGGCGGAGTACAACATGCCCCAGTACATCCTCCGAGAGTTCAAGGTCACAGACGCCAGGGTAAGACTTACCTGAGGGTGTCAACATGATGACCTCTTAACATAGTAATTACAAGAATATGTTCAGGAAAGGTTTTGGAGCGATGCTGTAAAATATGTATTCAGTATATTTAGGTGGGTAACACATGTTTCAAATACTTGACAACATTATTGCTGCTTATTTTTAATCAGAGCAATCTAAAACATCAGTAGTAAATATTACACCTTCAATATCAGCCATTCAGATTCAAAGAGCTAGGGCGCTTGATAGATTCTCTATTTTATACTGAGTGTATAACATTTCAAAATACTCTTTTGTATGCAAGTGTATTGTTCATTGATAGTTGTAAACTATGCAGAAACACCAATTTCTCAATAGAATCAAAATACCAGATTGCAATGTAGCACCAAAACTAGGGTGTAATTTCCACAATTTCACTGGTGACCCTCTCTCCCCTGGAGTGCGGGGAACGCAGACGATGAAGCAGGTTAAAGAAAAGTGGGTCACATCAACACAGGAACATCACAAGTAGATTTCCTTTGTAGCTAGAGGGGTTTCCAAACAAAACCAGATATCATGATGGATTATTGTTGAAAACTACTTCATTCAAATATTAACAAGTTCACAACCACAGTCACTTTTCGTGCCCTGAGCAATACAGTTCACACTACAGTAGTTATCTTTTTAACTCAGGATTTCTTTTTTTGGTCCAATTAGGTCAGACAGTTTGAAGCAGCTGAGCTGTAGCACAGAAAAAAAACTGCTTCCTCTCTTTGCCAAAACAGGCTGACATATCCAATGATCTCCCTGCCACTGTGGCAGCTAGTTAGCAGTCGTCCTGTTGGTATTAAAAAAAATATATATACTACAGTATGTCTCTGCAAACACGCGCACACACACACACACACACACACACACGTATACAAAAACGGACACACTATCCACAGTGTGGAAATCAGACATAAATGCTGTTTAAGCAGGTTCACAATGGCCCCATATACGCACAGGCACACTAACACACTATACACATTCACACTTTTTTCTTTATACATAACCATGTGCAGTGTGCAAAATGCCTTTCTGAACACACACACATACAAATGTGCATGCAGGCTCACTTTCAGCCACATACTCCATGCTGATTTGCTGTTCTCAGCACAAATACACACCTATTTTTATATATATTTCATTTTTAACACATACTTCAGCACCACAGTATTAACAGCATATATAAACTCCCCCCGTGAACACTGCTAACACACACACACACACATACGTGTTGCAGTGTGCACTTGTCAATGGTGGGGTCTTTCAGAGGATTCTTTAAGGCGACTGAATCATCATTAAAAGCTCACCATCAGAGTAACAGAGCAAGAGAGAAGCTGATGGTACAGATGCAGGGTGGAGGTGTGGAAGAGGAGGTGTGTAGCTGTCTGTGTAGATTTGCCGTTTTTTATTACTGATACTTTATACATGTGAGGGTGTACCTAAGACGGGTTTTACCCCACATGTCATAGATTATGTCGATGTGCGTGCATGTTTATGTGTTTGCATATGTAGGTGCGCTGGCACCGGCGTGTTCGCGTGTACGTCGCATGCCTTTGCACAGTAATAGCAGAGACTCCACGCCTCAACACTCACATCTCGCGAGCCAGTCACGTATTTAATCACACAATTTGACACGCCGCGTGGGCCCTCAGGTTGTGTGTTAAATTTTCCTCTCTCCCCCCCCCCCCTTCTCTTTCTTCAGCGCGCTCGGTTTATTGTGTTGTCGTCTTTGCCCCTCTTTCACTTTTAATCCCCCTGCTGAGGCAAAATGTTTTTTGAGATGCAAAACAAAGGCGACAGAAGAAAGAAAACATGCAATGCGTCATAAAACAGGGGGAGAGACATGAGATGAGGCACAAAGAGAGTCGCTACATGGAGCTTAACTTATTACAATCCCAATCACTGTATTTTTCAAGTACAATAAATGTACATGAATACATCTTGGCAGCGTCGATGCCAAAACACATCAACAGCTAAGATGGCAGGTGCACACTGGCACACGGGACAACAGGACATTCAGAGCACGAGGATTCAAAAGACAGATTATGTATATCCCGACACACAATGGCTGCACATGTTGTACATTTAGCATTCAGTCACCGTCTGTATTAAGCATGCTAGCAGTGGAGGGGAGATGGTAGCTTACGGCAAAAACCAGAATGAATGAATAAGAATGTGGCGCAGCCGCCATGACAACACCCATGATGAATATAGAGCCTGAGGTTTACATCAACACATTTACTATTAGCTCATACGATGTTTGTCATTTTTTGACACGGCGTAACAGCAGAAGAAACCTCTTTAGGAATTCCATTGTTAGTTTTTACGAGGCCATTTAATCATCATTGAAGCCTTTCGTGGTCACTGCCAAATGAAATGTCTACATAAAGTTTTTGTAGCGTTTTTTTGCATACACCATCCTGACGTGGTGCTATTTTTCGTTCCCATACATATCCATTGTGTAAGTGCTTGCTATACTGGATGATACCTTGAAAGCAGGGAAAAATTAACTACAAGCTATTTTTATACAGATGGCAGTGTGGGCAGTGTGTCAGTAATCCTCAGTTGTATGATTTATTCTTCAGTGTAGAGGAGCCCCTTCATTCACTTGATACATCTATTTCTATAACTAACAGCTGTAGTCTTTCATGTCAAACACGTATACATTTCTGTCTTGTGTGTTTTCTATGACCTGCCATTGCATTAGAGGTGTCACAATTGCAAGACACACTGGCAGGCAGGAAGTTCAACAAAAAAGTGAGATTTAATCAGCGGAAAACCAAACATCCAAAAGAGCAAAGAATGAAATGGCAGGCGACAAAAATGCAGGCAAAGGAAACTACAAATGTGATACAGAAACTGAGGGCGAACTATAAAACCACAAGGAACAAATGAGGAACACAGGAAACGCACGAGGGCCAGTAAACAGGCAAAGGAGCACAGGAGACACGTGGATGCAAGCAGGATTACAACAGGACTGACGTGGCAACGAGAACAGATGAACTAACAAAGTGTGAGGGGACAACACAGGCTTAAATACAAACTCATCTAATGAGGAGATGAGGTGAAGGCGGGGAGACACTGGAAACAGGGCAGTGCTAACGAGGCTGATGTGTGACAGTTGCGGGGGGAAGATCGACCTAGAGGGGAACACAGGTTGGAAACAGAACACCAGCACCACAGGTGAGCAGGCAGTTGAAAGTGACAACAAGACAGGAGAGGATATAACCACAAAATAAAACAGGAAATAACTAGCCAATGACAAAACCATGACAAGAGGCAGAATGGATAGCTGCTTCTGGCCATTACATAGATATTGATTGTTACCTTTCTGTCTATTAACCCAATTCACTGGCTATGTGTATAATTATAAATAGTTTATCATTGTTCAGATACTCAAACAAATTTTGTTTCACACGTTATCAGAGGTGAAACTAAGTGTTTTTAAGTGTAAATTCACGTTCTTGTAAATTATCTCTGGTTCTAAAACACAATTTAGAGTAAAAAATATGTAATTTTACAGCATAACAGTACGAACAAATGGATCCCAGTTTTTTTGACAACTAATTATCAAATTGTGCCTCTCCAGTGTGAACAAATGGGACCAGAATGTGTGAGAATGACACATCATGTCGAAAGTGACAAAGTGAGAAACAACTGGAGAAATGAACACCTGGTTGTCTTAATTGCCGGTGGCATCAAGCAGACAGCTCGTCTCGGAATGCAAAGCATGCTCCACTCTGCTCACTTTCTTGAGAAATCTGAGATTGAACTATTCTCACAAGGACACATCACGCAGGTGTTGACTATGCATTATCAGACTTGACGACCCGCTCTCTCAGAATGAAGCCAATCACGTCGCTGATCATAAAACAAAAAAGCATTTAAATGTGTTCGTCTGCATTGGAAGCACCACTAAAAAAACTAGACTATAAGAATCGATACAAGATTAAATTGTTAAGACTGACATTTTGTACAGCAGGCTTGTCAATTTTTTGTTTAGTTTTTTTCATTTTCATCGTCCAATCCTACCTCCTGCTCCGTCAGTCCTTCGCTTTTGCTTCTTACCTCCATCGCTCCGCTCATCCATCAGGCCGCTGCATCGATCGCATCACAGGATTATCCTATTCAACATGGTGTCTGGGAGAAGACGCTTGTCATGGCAGATACACTATTGATTAGCTTTAACTAGGACCTACTCGTTGCTGCACAGACACACACAACCACACACACACACACACAAACTCAGCAGAGGAGAAAATAGAGACGATTGGGTTGGAGGTAGAGGAGCGGAGTTGGAGAGGAGAGGACATGCTGTGCCTTTGTTGTGAGAAGTGTGTGTTGAAAGAGACAGTTAGTGGGATGCTACCACATTGTAGATCTTGTTTTCAGTGTTGCTTAATTTGCATGTTTGTTCTTGGAAAGATCCAAAAAGTGTGGGTTGGGTGGGCGGGATTTAAACCCCAATCTCTGGCAGTAATAATGCCTCACTCTGCACTGAAGTCCCCACTAAGAAACATCAACAAAGACCCTCTCTGATCTGTTTTTTTTTTTTCCTTCTCACTGTCTTTACATAAGATTATCTTCTATCCTAACTTTATTTTCTTTCTTTTCCCAGGATGGCCAGTCCAGGACAGTAAGGCAGTTCCAGTTTACCGACTGGCCAGAGCAAGGCGTGCCTAAGTCCGGGGAGGGATTCATTGATTTCATTGGCCAGGTGCATAAAACCAAGGAGCAGTTTGGACAGGATGGACCGATATCTGTCCACTGCAGGTAAGAGGTCTCAGAGTTGCATCATATCTTCTAGACCCGCGATGCTGTTTGAAAATCATATATTATATCAACAGTGTAATATTCATCATTTGCCCTCCATAGAAAGGCTTTCGTTCTTCAAAGAGACACTGTACAATGCTTTAAGCATCAAGTCGAGATTAAATCACTCTTTAAGGTGGTTATTGTTTTGCAGCACAGCACCTCCTGCGGTGCAGCTCTAACAGCATCATCAGATACAATCCCCCCCCGCCTCTCTCCTTTTTGCCACCGCAGTATACTACCTCTGCACCTCCACAGGCCCATCTCCTCCATAATTGATAAGATTGCGGCTTGGCATTTGCAAAGAGGAGGCACATCAAATGATACAGCCATTCTTTTTGGTTTTTATGATAGCTCCGTGATGCATTTTTCATCACCTCGGGTGTAGCTTCCAAGGTAACCTTCATCATTAACTTGACATGCAGTGGACTCCGGCAGAAACTGATATTTGGCAGTGGTCATCACTAAAACGGCAGATTATTCTCATAGACGTTGAGTGGGATCTAAACAAGGCGCATCTTTTGTTGTGGGGAATCTTTGGCCGTTTTGTTTTTAGACCGCTATAGAAGAAAACAAATGTGCAGGAATCCTTTAACAAAGGCACTCACCTGTATGGGATCCATCCTATTTTTCATTGTTTGATTGGCATTCAGTAAAAAGGCTTAAGGGTACAAGTGTTCCTCTGAAAGTGATAGTGTTAACAAACAAAGGTGTTAAGACACTGAATAATTTCCTTGCTGTCTCAAAAAAACACGCTTTACTCTTGGCACAGACGAGGTGTCACTTTTTCTCAGGCGCCATGACATCATCAAACATAACATCACCTCCCCTGTATTAAAAAACAATGATGTCACCAGCCATCAAATGGGCCCCAGGGAGTTGTAAGGAGTGTCGGGGAAGCACCAATAAGACTGAGTTATTCCTCCATTCTATGAGGCCGTTAGTGGCGAGAGCGGGGAGAGCCGTCTTAAAGCAAAAGTGTCGGTGATTGCAGGAGGAATTGTGAGACTAGAGTAATGGACGAAAAAGGCTCACAGCCCATTAAACTGGACTGTAGGAGTCTCACGGCTGTGTTGCATGAACGGCAAAGGCACTCTCAACACATCTCAGTGAACTTGATTTGATTTTCGGAGCGGCGTGAGAGAATTAACACGTAACCTCTGCAGACTTCAGTGTCGCAGATGTCTTTGAAATGCGTGCTCTTCATCGGGCACTTAACTTACCTGCAGTCCCTTTTTAATGGTTTGTGTTAATTTTGTCCTTTTTATCAAGACATTTCTTAAGAGTAGGTGTCAGAATGAAGATATCTAATTTTGTAAAAGACGTTTCTCATGAATAGTGATGTCAAAAAAAAAAAAAGAAAAGAAAAATTAAGCTTGGGTTGGTGTCTTTGTCTGTCGCTGCCTCCTGCTCCTCCCTATCATCCTCCTCCTCTCCCTCCCTCCTCTTCCAGGCTTTTCATCTCCGAGTGGGAAGCTTATGCCGTCCTTTTCTCTTACTCTATCGTCTTCTGTCACCGGCCTTCCTCGTCTGTCATCTCTCTATCTTTTTTCTTAATCCTCTCTTCTCTCTCTCTCTCTCTCTCTCTCTATCTCTCTCTCTCTCTCTCTCTCTCTCTCCCCCCCTCCATCCATTCTCCCAGCCCTCCTTTCTTCCACTCCCACCCTCTTTTCTTCTTCACTCCTCTTCTCCCCTCCTCAGTCACTATCAAATAGACCCACATGCTTTTTGTCATTAATTGCCTGATTACTTCCTGTGAATGGGGACACCAAATCCTCTCAGTCTGCAGCAGCTCGGCAAGCCTTCAGATTTGGAGAGTCGATCTTCCTGGGGAGGGAGAGAGGAGAGGGGAGTGAGTTTAAGAGTCTATGTGACAAGCTGTGACCGACTCCCAGGAAGAGGCTTTGGGTGGGCTGAGAGATGCTGCAGCGTGGGGGGTTGGTAGTGGGTGGTTGTGTGCTCCACATGATTAGGCTCAATAAGGCTGTGTTCGATATCATTTAGATTTATTGTCAAATTATACAAGTTATCTTTTGTCCTGGGTCTAGCTTTGTCCTCCAACAGACACACAATTGCAGGCGCACACACACACACACACACACACACACACACACACACACCAAAAGTGTCATCCAGCAGCCGTTTCTTTCGCTCTTCCCTCAACAAAATAGCATCGGAGGCTGGGAGAAGCCCAAATAAATCTGTTGTCATATCAATTATTGTTCCATTGGTGAAGTGGAAGTCATTTCACAGAAAAGCTGCTTAGAGAGGCAGCTCTCAAGTATTTCAGGATCGGAGTTAAGACTCAGACTATATTTCTGGAGAGCAGCAGCAGGCAGACATTTTCCACACATGGGAGGGGCTTAATGAGACAAACTGTTCAGTTGTTTGTGTGCGTGACTCGTGTGTGTGTCCTTGAGGGCTCGTTTTGTGTTCGGCAGGAATGCGGACGCACATCAAAGTGGATTCACAGAGTTCCCACACGCAGATCTCTTCCTTGCTGTCATCACCATTGCGTTAGGGTTCCTTATGTTTTATAATGGTGTTTCAGGCAGTCAGAGCTGCAAGCAGGAAAAGTTCCCCAGAATGTATTTGTAGAGTAAATGAAGGATCAGAATTATTTAAAGATGGCAGTTACTTTGCAGGTCTTGGTTCGTCTAAGGTAAAGACATAAAGTGCCTACATTTTAAGGAACTAGAGAATCTCACATAGTGCAAGACACCACAGAGGAACAAATACATACTCAACAGTCAGTGACTGTATGTATAAAAGACGTACCATCCTATTAATTCAACTTGTCATTATTTGTCCCTAGTGCTGGCGTGGGCAGGACCGGCGTCTTCATCACCCTCAGCATCGTCCTGGAGCGGATGCGCTATGAAGGCGTAGTCGATATCTTCCAGACAGTGAAGATGCTCCGGACACAGAGGCCAGCTATGGTGCAGACTGAGGTCAGAGGTCACACAGACACATACAAAAACATACAGTGCTTGTATTTTTGGGGAACATTAAATTGTGCTATGCTTTAGTTTTATGTAATCTGGAGGCTAAATGCTATAAACAACAACACAACTAAAATGTCCTCTATATAGGCTTAGTCTAAAAGTAACATTAATTTGTCTCATTATCGAACTCTCGATTACTTAAAGGTGTCATGTAGAATATGGCCAGAATTTGAAGGTTGCTAATATAGTGGGCAGCACATAATGCCAGAATATAGGCGTAAAAATGTTAATTTTCTTGACATTTTGTGAGTTTATTTTGACAGGCTGACTGATTATCTTGCCAACTGCAGCAGACGTCTAAACATTTGAAATTTTCAAACTTCAAATTGTGGCCATATCTTACAAATCGTCCCTTTAAAACTCTGGTGTGAATATTTTCTGATGGGTTTTTTTTTTGTTTTTTGTTTTTCTCCCCATACAGGACGAGTACCAATTCTGCTACCACGCAGCTCTGGAGTATTTAGGAAGCTTTGATCACTATGCAACGTAAAAAGCCATCTCTTCCCCCCAGAATCCTGTCGCCCCCCCTCAACAGTCTCCTGAGCCATAGAAACTTTGAAAATTGAAACGACGACAGCAGCCGATGATTACACCATCCCTAATTCAGACACGCCAAACAGGATCTGATTGTAGATTTTTAGAGGAAGACGCCCAACCAACCAGATTAGAGTAATTCCAATCCGACCAAGAGACCCTTCGTGAGGAAAATTGCCCTTCATGTAGAAAACAAAAATCCTCATCAGGAGAGGAACCCGACGCTGTGGCTCAAGCTGTGGGGCGGGAATCGATCAAAGTGTCAGACTGCTTACCTTACCTCAAGTGTTTCAATGTGGAGGACATTGTAAACATTCGTGGACATTTCTCTTCTCAAAAATATCTTCGTGATACAACGGATAACAAGCAACAGATAATGAAGGAGAAGGCAACAGCGAAAATCAACGAGAGGCAGATGGATGTAGCCAAGACGGGGTGACTTTCGTGTTTTTTTGATATGCCTGGCTGTAAAAGGGTGTTCAAGTATTTCTATCAACACATTTTTTTGTGAGTGATAACAAGAGAAACGACCAAAATTGTGGCTGCCTGTGTGAACACAAATGGTTTTCCCCAAACTCTGGTAAGACAAAAAAAAAAAAAAAATCAAAAACAGTGGAAGCATAAGAACAATACCATCAGGCATCAAATAAACCTTTTTTGATACACTCTCCCACTAATGATATGCATAATTTGTGTGGAAAAACACTCTACTATTAAAGTATACATCACATAACTGCCTGTTCTCAAGCCCCCAGGAGCTTAGAGACGGCACTGTCAGTGGAAAGCAGCAGCACATATCTTAAGATCAGTTACTTTCATGAATTGTGAACTTGTGTAAAATCAGTATCTCAAGCCAGGTAACCACAGTGACATTGAAACATACCACAGTGTATTTAAAAAGCGCCCCAGGAGGCTCGCGTCTACGTCAACAGAGAAATCGGGGGGGGAAAAACCTCGGCTGTCCCGAGAAGCCGAGGCTGGGTCGTCTTGCGGATGGTCAAGCTGGGAGAAATGGCAACCGTGTCCCATGATTTTTTACAATCACTCCTCTCTTTGGAACCATTGCATCATGGGGCTTCGGTGTTAACATCCACCACCTTTGAACAAGAGATGAATCTGGTGGGAGAGAAGCTTTGGAACAAACGGAACAACAAAACAAGGATCGCCGCAAAGTTGGGGCTTTCTTTGTGTACAGTGACCAACGCTCATCATCATTGTTACAGACTTTTTTGTCTTATGAGGAATTATCTTTCTTTTTTGTTCTTTTGTTTTTATTTTTCTGTCAAAACCAAACATGCTGCTTATCTTGTGTATGCTGTACGTGTGACTCTTGAGAGAGAGAGAGTGGAAACTGACGAACAAAAGATGCCGGCTCTGCTAACCGCTCGCGCCCCGGCGGGCATGACTGAAAGCGCATCCACATGACAACATTGTCCACCAGTCTTTTTCCCACCTCTCCTTTTTCTTTTCCAGCCTCCTCTATAATCATCTATTTCATTGTAAAAGACACTCAAGAGTGGCGGAGGCCTGTTGCAATTACAAAGCTGTACGTTCATGTGGTTGAAAAATTGGCCTTTAGTTCCACTGTATGTGTGTTTGGTACCAGGTGGATAAACAAAGTAGTTGCTTTGGTTTTTTTGTCCTCCCGTTTTATAGATGATGTCTCTGTGGATGCCACAGCCAGACCAGGCAGCCATGTTGGATCTCAATGCCATGATGTTATAATGAAATTCTTCGGTACAAGTAAACTTGCACATCTCTAAGAACAAAAAGAAAAAAAGAAACTTGAAACAAATTCTCCAAATAAAAACTGCAGGTTGTATTTGACGCACTAATGTATATGTGTCTGATGAACAAAAAAAAAAAAAGAAAAATCAAGCTTTTGAAATCACCAGGTTTTCATTTTGAGATCAGTCTTTTTGCTATAGATGAGTGTACGGATTCCGCGGAGATGGTTGTGCACAAAAGCCAGAGCGATGGACAGAACTGTGTAATCTTTTCTTATTTCCAAAAAAGCCTTATTGTTATTGTAACATTATGAAAAACATTAATGTTGTATTATGACGACTTATTTTACATTACATAGCTGACTTTTTATTTTCCTTTTTTTGGTTTAGTTTTTTAACAGAGATGTTGTATCACATTTTTTTAAAGATTAGCAGGAAAAGAGAAAAATGCTTATTTGTTCATATTACGTTTAAAGACATTCTATTTTTTCACTGTAGAATTGTTAAGTATAACATGTCTGTGTGCACGTGTGCATATATGTATTTATGTACATATATACTGCACACTCACACATGCATATATATTTAAAAGCAGAATATAAAGATATATCCAGACACTTAGTATTAATTCAGTTCTTCTCCTCATCATCTTTTTTTTTTTTTTTTTATACCAGCCAGTGCTCATATTTGAAAATATGACAACTTTCAGTTTTGTGGGTTTTTTTTGTTTGGTTGTGTGTATGGTTTTTTTTTTTGTAATTTTAGAGACCTTGCACGTTTCTTAAAAAAAAGTCAAGGTGATATCAGTGCTTTGCCTGAATCCTCTGCCTCCACCCACCAATTTAACTTCTACCCCTGGGTAGGTCCTGTGCCGATGAGGAGATGCCATTTTAAAACCTTGTTGAGATTCTTTATTATCATTAACCTGTAGGCATTATTATATTTTTTTGTTTAGTTTTTTTCTGAGCAACTGTTGAATGATGAACTGGTCTACGAAACGTCAATCAAAAACTTCATTAATTTGTTATCCATGTCAGCCCAACTTGACATACTGTACTTTGTATGATCATGTACAGACGATGACCCTCACAGTTTTTAAGAAAAATCTTCTTTCTCTTTTTTAATTTTTTTTAATTTTTACTTTATCTTCAGACATAATGTGGTCATTCATTTTGTTAGATATCCACTATGATCTAGAATATACCTGTAAATAAACAAATATATAGATTATATGTATTTGTATCATTTGACCCTTGAGATCTTATACTTTAAGCAGGAACAGAATTACTCTGCTCATATCCAACTTCCTGGTGTTTGTAAAGCCTGTTTTCTCTCCTTCTGAAATCTTCTTTCTCCAGCCCTGCTCCCTGGTCTTTAATTACCACTCGCTTTTTTTTTTCTGCCTTTAATTTCCCCTGTTAGCAGTTAAACTGGGAAGCCGGCAAGCTCCTGCTCTCACACCTATAGCCTCAATGAGGGCATGAAATCAGCATCAGCGATCGGCTGGTGTAATTTAGCTGTGGAGAGGAAGTTAGTCTGGTCTACCTTCTAACCATTCGATTTGGTGATAAACCTTCAATTCTACATCCTGTCAATTCTCAATGTGGACAAGTACTTTTTTCCTGCTAGAGCAAAGTAGAGCGGTGTAGAAACTGCTCCTGTTTAAATAATTCCCTCTCAAATCCAATTCCAACAAACAAATAGGTTTAAAGTGCAGATTCTTAATTTCTCTGCTACTGTGAGAAACAATATACACCCCAAAGGTGTTTTTCATTCCTGAAAAGTTTCCCACAAATCCCCAGAAGGTCCCCAGCTGTCCAACTGCCTAAAATGCCAAGGTGTTGTCCATAAATATGTCATTGGCTGACGGACAAATGCAGCTACGCTTAGAGGCCATTAATAGTTCAGTTGCGACATGACATGTTGATTTATTTTCTCCCTGTTTTTTAAGCATTGTATAGAACCATACTCTGTCTTTATGTTCAGCCATGTTTCGTTGTGGGATGCAGAAAGAAATCAGGACTCAATGAAACAGAGCAGTGCGGTGCAACCAAGGGAAGACCAAGACAACCAAAAACTTGCTGCAAATTCACATTTCCAGCACGTCATTTCTGAACAGTGGGAGCTTTGAGATATTTCACAGTGAACTATAAATCCCGAACTGAAGTCTTTTGGAACTTGAGGAAAGACTGGTAAAAGTGGGCCCATGCCAAATCTGAAACAGTGGAAGTCTTTGGAAGCTTGTGCAATGTGTTACTCTTTTGACTTCATGTAAAGATGCTAGACTTTTGAAAACAGCCGGCAAAATTTACTGGAATATGTCGCAGAATATTTGGGTGAAAGGTGGGGTGGGGGGGACTAACAAAAAAAAAAAACGACACTAACAAAAGATGACATCAAAAATGAATAGAACATATACAGTACATGCAGACAAAATGAAAAAGAACCCAAACTCAGCAAAATAGTTTTTCCTTTGTATGAGGGCCAAGAGCTATCACTTTCAAACTGTTACTTCTAACTGAAACAATAATTGGTTTAAAGCCACTGTGTATGTAGATATGTTGACTTTGTATTAAAGAAATGTTGTCTGAAAACCAATCTGCCTGTGATTTTATTCCCATGTCTGATTCTGAAGGATGCCTTTGTCTAATATGCAAATAGCTTGCAAGAGTTCTGCCACTACAATACCTTCGATTGTACCAGCGCTTACTTCATCCATCATTCATTACACTTGAAAAATCTGTGCCACAAGAGCTCGCAGGACAAGTGATGAAGCACACAGATGGTGCATTTCGTCTGTTGATAGATGGCTTGATTAGCTCCCTCCTATATTTGTCCACCAGCCTCTTCACAAACATATCCCAAAGTGTCCTTAAGCCCCTCTACAGGCTTGATAAATGCCACCCAGACAGGCTGATATTGGCGCAGAGGTAAACCTTCACCTGGTGATATTTGCTCTCACATCTATCCCCGAGTGGGGCTCTTCAGATAGCTGATAACCTCAGAGTGGAATGTCTGCAAATGAATGGAAAAGACTGATACTGAAACTCCAGTTTTAGATAACCACCCTGAACTTAACGCGCAAGTATTAAGTACATAGACTTACTGGGTATCTACACCAAGATGAACATGTAAGTACAGGAGAAAGAAAGGTTAGAGAGCAAGTGGGTAACAGCTTAGTTGTGAGGAGGGACTTAAACATATCCCATGTTTTAAACTTAAAAACTTGTGCCTGAGATAACGGGCATTACTTTTTAGTCGACTGAGACAAAGCGTTGAAAATGTGTGAGGAAACTTCAAAGTCCAGGGTATGCCCGAGAACGCCCCATGGAGAGATTTGTTTGCACCATTTACTAAAAGCGAAGCCAACGCAAAGATGCCATAATCCTGCATTCTTGCAGCAGGTGGTCGACTCCACCGGTTTCAAAAGCTCATCATAAGCTTGCATGTCATAAACTATGACATATAAGCATGTAAGAATTATGGTCCCATTTAGAGTAAAATACACAATAAAGAAGGGTAGGCTTGAAGACGAGTACCTTGTGATTGGTGAGTCACCACCACAGCAGGTCCTCCTGTTCTCAGCTCGTTATTTTTTCTCCCCAGCTCCACCTTTTGGTCCAAATATAGTCGCTTCTAGCTCCAAAAAAAGCCTTAACTCCAAGTCCACAAACCGATGGGTGATATCGGTTTGCACTTGGTTTGCGCTTATTCCACCATTCTCAAACTTCGGTACGAGTGCCACTGGTGGTACACTAGCCCCCATAGTGAAACATGGAGGAATCCCAGATATGAGTTTATTTAAAAACCGAAAGAATTCAGTTACTCCTTTCAAAATATGTCAGGATAACTCAATTTACAAGAAGTTGTATCTTTCCTGCATTATTTTCGTTTTCAGCCGACGACGTACTTCGTGCACGTCTCAAGCACACACGACATCCATGATAACTTACGGGCTAAACTTTGGGTGGCAAGATAGTACGCAGAGGTAAAATAAATGGTGAAAAAAACGCTACAATCGTGGCTCCAACTGGGGTCCACTGGTACGCCCTGTTGAACATTGATGACAGCGAACCGAGCATGAATGCGATTGGCTATTACGCAGTGCCGCGGCGGCATCCACAGCAACTGCTAACGTTAGCAGCAAGCAGCGCAATATCATATTGTAACATAGGGTCATATTGGTGTAACTTGGGCTATATTTATACTGCAATATAAAGGCTGCAATCCTCTTATAATTCATGGACATTTAGAGCAAAGGAATCTAGTAGTAGTTTGGAGAACCATCCCAGCATTTTCAAGCCCTCAAAAGCTGTTTCTGCGAAGACCTTAGCGTTTGAGCTTGTTCGGTTCACACGTTTATCAGCTGCAGATGGTGCCAACTAGCTCCTTGTCACCTGAAACACCAATTTGTGACAACACTCTGCCAAGCTGCAAAAGGACTGTCATTTATTAAAGGGTAATATACGCAGAATAATGACACCCCGTTTCAAGGATGATGTTGCTAATTGTCTGCTCAGAGAGCTGTGTTTCAGTCCATTCTTTTCTAATAGTGGCGAGCCAACAGACCGAGTGTGAGGGCAGGCGAGGAAGTGAATTAGGGCGGTGATTATGCAGTGATTCAGACAGCAGCTCATTAGGACCCAGCTAAGCAAGCAATCAACGAATCGATGTGACAGTGGACCCAAAAGCCACAGAAATTTGTAATAAATGGCAAAGCGATAAATTGGATTATCCACAGCCCCGTGGCCAAGCTCTTTCTGTCGCGAATGACAAATCAATCCAATCATGCCACGAAAAAAAGCCAAAAGAACCGGGAGAGCGGCCTCGTGTTGCACCGGCTGCGGAGGTTATCCGTCTGAGATGTGCCTTGTTAAGGTTGTGGTTTTGCAGAGGTCATTTCTGTGTGATATTCAGGGCTCTAAAATATTCATGACAGACCATTAGGTGTTTATGACCATCTTTTACAATAAGAGATTTACCGACATTTGAACCCCGGCCAGAACAGTAAAGGTGTCAGAGGGGTGCCATGCCACATGCCTACTGATTCACAGAGGAGGCAGCGGCTCCGCGCCGAGCAGGTCTTGAGTCTTGAGGATGCAAATGAGCAGCAAAGGAGCCATGATAAATAAATGAAATGCAGAGACAGCAGGATCTCGACTCACCTCGGGGTGTTCCGAGAACAAGTGGTGGCTCCACTCCATCTACTTGTCAGATCATAATCACTGAATGTCACGATTATGACTTGAGCACACGGTGAGGAAACACTGATGGACGAAGACATATAGGCCGGATAAACAGACAGACAGACAGACAGACAGACAGACAGATAGATAGATAGATAGATAGATAGATAGATAGATAGATAGATAGATAGATAGATAGATAGAGCCTTTGAAATGTGAGACTACAGCTATCTAATCTATCCTGTCTAAACTGTATTTAAATTCTTCTTCCCCCTCCTGAAGGAAACTGAGATCTGTTTTCTCAAATGGCTCTGCTGCCATCTGCAGGAGATGGCAGGGTACGTCACCGTCATGATGACCACGTTGAAGAGCAATTTCCCCTTCAATTAAATCAAAGATTAACGTTGATGGTGTGTTGAATTGCATTGTCTTCTCCAGAGGCTCTTTGCTTTCTCTATGCTAATGACATCATTATGAGACATGCTTAATTATGCTGTTTAGTAGTGAGACACTCAGTTACATGGAAACTGTGCATTTAGACAAAAACTTCAACAAATTAAGTTTCTACGTACAACAGGATACTTGTGCACAACATACATAGTTTTTGGGGCTGCCTGCTTTTGTGCAGTGGCGGTATATTAAAAGTATGCCGCGACGAGACTCCTGTGTTTATGCCCTCATGCTGTTATTTTCTACAATCTGTTTTATGTTCCCGCCTATCCTTTCTGTCTCTCTGTTTCCAGCCGGAGCTCCACCACTGACTGATTGCTGCTATTAAAGCAGGTTCCTGTTGGAGTGGGAAGAAGGGCTACTCTCATTTTCCCTCCTGCACTTTCTCTTTGCACTCGCTTTGTCCCTCTCTCATCCACCATAACCATTTCTTCCTCCCTCTACACTGCACACTCCTCTATTTACATTTGACACAGAGCCCTTTTTAGTGAATCTAGGGATGGGCTGTGCTGGTTGATCTGTCCAATGCTGGACCAGAGTGAAAAAATGAAAATAATAAGTGGATTGACTGCCATGAAATTTGGTACAGATAGTCATGGTCTCCACATGATGAAGAGGTTTCAGTTATCTCAGTTTGGGCTTTGACTTCAGCTCATTATTTATAATAAAAGAAGGCTGCATTACAAAGAAGGAGCTCAGGGTTTAAAAGACATGGGCAAAGGGGGTGTCCAATGAAAGATGATTCAGTTGTGTGATGGAAATCTGGTCTCACAGATCTGCAGACAAATAACGCAACTTTACACTATGCTTTTTTGCACTGACTGCAAGCAAGTCCAATTCTGCATGCAGTGGATACGCCAGTCCTTTGCGGACAAAATAAAACTGGGTTAGGTTTACCTTACGTGGCGTAACATGGGATCCGTAGCGTCCTATCCATAGGGTATAAATTCCCTAAAGGGGTCTTCTAGCACTGAAGTAATCCAAGTATACGCTTTATTGTGTACCTAGCCCTAAAAGTGAAAAATGTCCTTCTCGGTGGAAAGTAGATATTGTATGACTTTGCTGGTGCATGTGACTGTGAACACACCTCCAACACAGCTGTGTGTTGTCATGTAACTGTGAGCTGTATTCAAGCAGTATGTCAATGTGTGAGTGTTTATGTCTTGGGAAAGGTCTGTGTGAAAGAAATGTCAGCTATTTTTCTTCTTTAATTAAATCAATGCAGAGGTAACAGAAAGAATGTATGTGCAGGAATTACTATTTATCAAAGGGGTTTTTTTTTTAGGGGCAATTTGATTCCTTCTTTAAAAAGCTAGCGGTGTCTGTGTTGCGGTCAACTCAAGGATTGGCTTATCACCTGCTTGTAATAATTGGACTTATTATATTTCATATACTGCACACAATTTGAAAGTCTAAAGTTGTGTTATTTGTAAGCACATTGAAGTGACTGTGCTGGTAACAGTAAAAGTAGGATTCAGTCTTTGGGAGCTTGACCCACATCTGGACCTAAAGACAGAATATCTCTGCCTGTGCTGCGTTTTAACCCCATTTTTTTTGAAAATATGTCTCCTTAAGTAAGTTTTTCAGCTTTGTAGTATCACTTGCACTGTATGATAACTTGGCATGAACATGATGCATCCCCAGCCTTAACCAAGCAGCACAATCACCGGGATATTATGTTTGTGCAAACCACAGAAATGTCCAACGTTGACGTAAACAGCAGTTTGTTTGTTTTTGTTTGCTTTGTTTGTTCAGGTGTGATTTGTCAGCAGGAAGTAATCTTTCCAACTATTCAAGTTTGAAGGACGTCTGATTAATTAATCCCTTCCTATAAAAGAGTTCCTTCAAGTGACCATGACATCTTAATTTAATTCGGAAAACTGTTATAACAAAGATCCTTTATTTAGAATCTGGTCCGGTGAAGCTCAAAATGAAGCTCATTCAAAGCAAAAATAAATAGATAAATTATTATAATAATAATAATAAAAAAAAAAAGCTTTTGTGTTGTTTGTCCATGGTTATTTACCCATGGCCTTGCCTTCTCTCTTCTAAGTACTTCCAACTCATACAATTTGCAACGTTGGTGTCACAATTTGTACGATTTATTATGCAGCTAAACAAATTTCAACTTTTTCATCGTGATGAAATAAACCGACATCTGGTTTTGGGATTAAAACTTACACATGAATATTGCACCCAAGGCAATGTTTTCGCTATGATTTTTCCTTCTCAATGAATCCTGAGTTGAGCGTTTGTTCTAGTGTATAAAGTAGAATGTTATTTTGGCTCAGTGGCTGAGAAGAAGAATAACATCCATACAAGGACAAGGAATGTTTCTGATGAGAATTACTGTTGGATGATGACTGCGCTTGGATTTAGAATCAGTCCTGCTTCTTGGCCACAAACTCAGTGTCCAAGTCTTATGGATAAAGAAAACTGGGTTTTTTGGGGGGGTGGGTTTACAGTTGTTTCCAAAAAGTCATTTGGACTTTGGTCTCAAATGTCAGCTAAAGTACTCAGTTTATCAGCCACAGTACTGTGGGGATAATGGTTCAGTAATGGGAAACAGAGCATGAGAATGATGGCAGAAGATAAAACCTCACAGTGCGATCTGCTCAGTGATGCTCTCAAGTGAATTTTACAGTAATGATTAAGGATACATGAAGCCATCAGTTGCGAAACCATGAAAGCCTCGCTGTAAACATGTCCATTTGAGCACAATTAAATCATATTACAGCAGGGCGAGGAGTCGAGAGAGTGAGATCGAGGCTGAGAAATGATGGTATTGTGTTATTACTCTAGTTACCATCACAGACAGAGTTCTGTGTGTTTGACCTCTCATCCTGGTGGATCCACCTGCGGAAATTTGCATAACACTCAGTCAGCCTTCCCTGCCTGGACCCTCAAATGAGCCCCATAAAAAGAGGGCATTCACTAACCACTGCGTCCACTGAAGTTCACCATGTAATGAATAAGGTTTTTGATAACGCCTTTATGGGTTGAGGGGACAAAATCATTTTTAGCATTCCTGTTTGGTGTTACTTACATAAAGTGGAGTGAAGCGGACGGGCCATTGGCATGAGACCTCGATCACAGAGAGTGTCTTCCTGTGTAAAAATGCTCCAGACAGTCATTCTGCGGCAGATTTGAGCTCATTCAATGAAAATAAATCCCTCTCCCTCTGGTGTCCCAGCTGTTCCAGAGCATCTTCAACAAGGTGTACTGTACTGGAAATAGCCATATGGCTGGTGGTTGTATTGTTGAAGAGAAGCGTAGGTTTATTACTACTATAGTTTTTTTCTTTTGTAGCTGTGGGCCCTCGGGTCCGTCAAGTCATGATAATTTTGCGTTCCACAAATAGCTGAGGGCTCAGACAGCAATTACTTTGGTGAGTACAATTTAAATTGCAATAGGGTACAAGTAAGTAAAAGAAAGCCGGACGGACAGTCACACAGATAGTTAAAGAGCCAAACAGTATTGTAGAGATTATTGTATAGCTGTCAATTACACTGGGGACACTTGGGACAGGTCCCTACCACTTTTTCAAATAAACACTTTTTTTCCCAGTTACTATTCAAATGCATAATAAGTTACTCAAAAGTAAAAAACTAAGCTTGTAGTGAGAAATGTTGAATTTTGATGCACCATAATGCAATTTTGGCCCCTACATTATTATGTACTCATAAGAACCACCCATCACATGGCCGGAAATTACATATGTGGAAGAAGATATATTGAAAACAAGGTTTTTTTCATCAGAGCCCTTTTGTCCCCACCACCACCACTTTTCAGTAAAAGTCCCTTGGATTACAATATTTTAAGGCTGTAACTTAAAATCCTTTTATTTATTGATTATTCTTTAGATTATTTTCACGACTCCTCATTTAGTCAAGAAAATGTTAAAACATTGTGAAAAAGTCGAAAATGAAGTGACTCTTTCAGATTGCTTCTTTTGTTAAACCAACAGTCCAAAACCCAAACACATTCTTTTACCTGACAAATACAAGCAGCAAATATTTAGGTTTGAATAGGTTGGTGAAAAATTTAATACATTTTCTTGAATCAACAAATCCAGTAATCGTTGCAGCAACTCTGTAGCTGCTATTAAATATTTGGAAGTAAAATGTGAGCTTCCCTGTAATGTCACCTATAATCCATCTTGGACTGTGAAAAACAACAGTGCTCACAATTGGGGGAAGTACTGTAGGCCAAAATTGAAGCGGGGAGTCGGTCTTCAAACTTTAATTGAACTCAGTGATCTCGCTGAGTTCACATCTTTTTTTTTTTTCGGCTGCGAGCTGTCTGCCTTTCTGCCAAGTTATTAGTGATGGACGAGGCTCTGCAGGATAGGGGGAGAACAGCTTGGCCATGTTTCGTGTTGAAGAGCACATCTCCTCTGTTTCAATGACCATGTGGACTTTTAATTGTGGCCTCTGTGTTACTGTTGAACTGTCAGAGTGTGGGATTATTACCGAGGCATGGGAGCATAAAGAACAGCCCTCCTGGGCCTCTAAAGTTATTTTAAACAGACAGCAGCATTATGAGTGTATGTGAACTCCAGTGAAGGAGCTGTGAGGTTGGATTAATGTATGTGAAATAATGACTCAAAGGAATGTTTTATCTTAATTGTTGGGCAGACAGTCAATGACTCACAGTATGTATCCACTTATACTATTTGCCACTGACAATTTGTGTTTAAACCATAAAAGCACCAGCGTAAAGCCATGATGTTGAATGAGTGTTGTACGGTAGGGCAATCGTGAATTGTGTATAATGTGTAACATATCCAGTGATAATGACTGTTAATAAAAAGCCCATCACTGTGTACTGGCGGTATGACTCACACCTATCACCTTGAGTAATTGGCCTCCTCACTTCTGTTCCAACATGCCCCCGCAGACGGATGGGAATGAAGTGTGAGAAGACTTCTTTTTCTGCCATATCTCAAGCTGAGTTCGCTCCCACAAAGAGACTGCAATAAGTCATCCGCAACCTCTCGCAGCATTTCTCAGGGAATGTGTCGTCAGACGTATTGCTACCATGCTACAAGCTTCTGATGGCGGAGCAAAACAAAGTTGTCTTGTCTGTGCTGCAACCATGGAGACGTTTGCCACAGGTATGACCCTCCGGCTGAGTTCAGGCAAAGTTCAGCCGGTTGTTTTCTCGGGCAGCTTTGGTGCGCTGTATGTTCCTCTTGCCGCTCATTAGAGGGAAAACAGAACTCGTGCTCGGGGCTGGTGTTCATAGACGGTTGTACAGTATGTCAGCTACAGAAACTGATAGTAAATTACCTCAAAAGTGAAGCAGTGTGTGTATGTGTGTGTGTGTGTGTGTGTGTGTGTGTGTGTGTTATTGCTATACCTGGTGTTTTGTTTGCATTAACTGCACATATCTTTGCCTGGGATTTCTTTTTTGTTCCGACAGAGCCTATTTTTTGCACTTTGTCTACACTGGCTGAAATAAAAAGAACAAAAGGTCAAAATCAACAATGTGGGGTGTCTACGTGTGTCCGTGGGTTGTTAATTCGCCATTAAGGCGACAAACAGAGACCAAATGTGATGGTAGGGTGGAAAAAAAGAACGTTTTTGCTTGGTCAATAATGGATATATTGATTAATCTCAATGAAAAGTATCAAAATCTTTGCCTGTGATTTTAGAGATTTAACCAGGCGTGGAAAGAGCACTGAAAATCTGTTCTCAAGTGCGAGTGCAGTTACGTTACTAAAAATATAAAACTACAGGTGTAAAATAACACTTGAGTAAAAGTATGAAGAATTCTTCTCAAATGCTACTCAAGAGTATTAGTTACTTGTCATTGTGTAATACATTATCAATCGCAGGCATTCACTTCCAACTCCTGTTCTGATCTGCTCAGTGGTGAGGAAGAAAATACACATTTGAAGTGACGTCTGGAAAGAGCCCTTTGACTACCAGACCTAAATAAACACATCACCACAGCAAACTGCTCAACAGGACTTGAATGCTTTTCTTCAACAGTGGTCTTGGTCATCACCTCTCCACAACTGAGCCTGCTGCAGAGTTTTGTGTTTTGTGCGCATGTCGGGGTTTTTATTGGCCCGTTTGTGATCAAACGGCCTTATTGACTCTAAAATTGCAGATGGAAAGTTTCCATATGAATTCAAACTGTACTCAATACTCAATTGTGATTTTAAAAGTAACTGAGTAGATTACGTGATGTAATGCATACTTAATATTACAGACTAGAAAAAATACAATAATAAAAGCTACATGTAAACATTTCCCAAAGATTAATAACAGCAATTTGAGTACTTTTAGTTGCTTCCTCTCCTGGATATAACTTTTTAAAAAGCATGTACAAAACAGAGAGATCATCTACATGTGGTTTGGGTATCAAATCTGGTAAATGGTGCAACCCTGATCCCATGAACTGTTTTAAACATAAATAAAACAGAATGTGATAATATGCTCATCCTTTTTTGACATATACTCAATTGAAACAGTACAAAGACAGTATATTTAATATTTTACCTCATCAACTTATTCTGAATATGATGCCAGCGACACATTTCAAACAAGTTGAGACAGAGGGAAACAAAAGACTTTGAAAGTTGTGGAATGCTTCAAAAAACACCCGTCCGTAATGAACAGGTTGAATGGTAACAGGTTACGGTTTCATGACTGGGTCTGAAGGGGGCATCCTCGAAAGGGTCAAGCAAGGATGAGGCGAGGTTCACCACTTTGTGAAACGCACAATCATATGAAGGATGTTACTACGTGAGCTTGTGAACACGTCTGTAAGTAAACACAGGTCATTTGCAAATTATCGCATCCTGTTTTTCTCTGTTTTACACAGCGTCCCGAGTATTTTTCTGAAATCAGGATTGTAGCATTACTGAAAATTCATCTACAATACCATATAAGTCTGCGAAACAAAGTTATGGGATGATGTTTATGGATTAGAATAGACACCACTCTGAGGAATTTCAGTTGTAATTTCAGAAACATTTCTGTGGCTATACATGGATAGCAATGTGTGTGTGTGTGTGTGTGTGTGTGTGTGTGTGTGTGTGTGTGTGTGTGTGTGTGTGTGTAGTCGCGTAGAGAGGTGGAATATATGGATTGCGGTGAGTGTGTATGTGTGGGGATGTATGACCAAATGATACAATAGATGCAGAGGCAAGGGAGAGAGTTGAGTTTGTGTTTGTGTGGAAGTTTAGATATTGGGTTAAGAGAGATATGAGATCTGTGCCAGTTGTCCTACTATGGTCAGGCCTGATTCTGCATGATGTTGAAGAAATCACTCAGAATCCTTTTATGGTGCTAGCCAGAGTGGAGTGTGATATAATTTATTGGGATGCGGTGAGCTTACAGGCGCACAGAGTGGGTCTGAGTAGGTGAGAGCAGCTCATTTGTACTGCGAACAGAAGGGTAGGAAGTGATGCATGCAAACTAAATTGTAGTTAAACAATGGATCCAATATCCAGTCTACGATGACGAAGACAGAGTAATGAAGTCGGCGTGGTGACATCAGAGGGGGTTAAATTGCAGAACGAAATCACAGAAGTAGAGCACGGTATGGTTCAAGGTGTCTCTGATGGGTTTATGAAGCTCAGACTCCGTTTGAGCAAGAAGAGAGCAAGGTTCTGTAGGTTCTGTGTTGATTAAATATAAAAAGATTTATATATATATATTATGCATATTTGCGTTTGTGCTGAGATGAAGGGAAGGGAAGTGAGAGCCGTACGCCTAAAACCACCACAGCTTGGAGTGTTTTTTGTTTTTTTTTTTCTATGAAAAACTGACCATCCTCATACAATTTGTTCACATATTTGATTTTGTACATGCTTCCTAGATTCCAGTTTTTTGCATCTCCCCACAGTCTGGCAGAGGGACTTTTTGCTCAGCCAACTGAGGTTTCTAACATGTTTCCAAGTTTTCTCACCAATCATAAAGCCAGTCCCAAACAAGCGGCTTATTTCACATGGCAGTAAAGAGCGTCATCAGGAGAGCATAGGTCCATGCATTCATCCTAGACCTGTCTGCTCGTTTCCTTGCTATGTACTCCAGAGCTTTTGTTCAGTGAGTTTGATGAGATGGAGCTCTCTTTTTTTGGTAAGAATGATCAAGAATCTGGAATCAAGAATGGAAAGTTTTGCATGTGAGAAAGGGTTTTGCTGGGGCACTGTTTTTCAGTAAAGATCTTCTGTCATCATTGAGTTACAGCTTAGTGTCTGGCAACTGCGGTAGCTTGAGGCCAGTTGGATAATCTGTTTTAACAGACATTTGAGGAGAATCTCTCCAACAGTGGTCTCAGACAGTCCAAATTTGCAAAAATGAATGCCAAAAGCTCACTTAAGTTTTTCTACTGGCATAGGTGGATTCTTATAGTGACAATATTGTATGTTTTGGATGTATACAAGCTGAGTTTGTGGTTGGTCGCAGTTGTGTTAGGAAGTGTGATGCCATCAGGTATTTCTATTTCACTTTGTCAAAAGCTTGTCGTGCATCAAATGGTTACTTTTGGGAAAAGAAGCTGTTGATTCGTCTTCTTTTCTTGGGAAGGGAAACCTTCTCAGTCTCAGTTCAGTACATCGTAAAGCTATTGCATTTACTGTACATCATGCATTTTATATAAATAGATGCCCCGATGTTAGCACGGGGAGAACATGCAAACTCCGTACAGAAAGACCAAATCCAGGACTTCTTGCTGCGAGGCAACAATGCTAACAACTGTGCCCCTGTGCTGCTATTTTTTTTGAAAAAATGTATATAACTAATTCAAAGTCTCATGAAATGAACACACAATCACAGGTGGGTCTCTAACCTTTAACATCTAGCAGCGTGCACTTCAGGAACCACATCTGTCTTGCCAGCTAGCTTGGAGTTGTGGAACAAGAGTGGCAACCTGGGGACTTTAGCAGCTGACCCTTAACGCAATTAGCTGCAAAATGGACCAATTTGAAATTCAACTAAGCAGAGCCTGTCTGATTGTCCCCAACAGCCGGACGCTTCATTTTCGAAGCAGGGGGGAACAGCAGGGCACTAATGTCAGTGTCCATGTTGGTCAGCAATGCTGACATCGTTCTTGTTCGTCTCCCTCTTCTTTTTCTACTCTTATTTTTAACGTGACTGGACTTTGTAGGCTCAAACCTCCAGTTTGTATTTTTGTCTATCCATCTATTGTTTTGTGAACATTGCCTCAAAGGTGATAACATTCACAAAACACAGACAAAAACATTATCTGTTGCCCAAGAACTAGGAGCTTGAAGTGTTCTCCAGTGCATCAGATCCATGTATAGGATAGCAATTGAAGAACTGTTTTGTATGTCTCTAATCTTGGCTTTACTCTGCACTACATTTGTTTTCTCCGGAATGTCTTCACACACACACACACACACACACACACACACACATGCACACAGTGTGTAAAGCCCAAAGGATTGCTTAAGTAGAATAAATTGTGGTTATTCGGACACCCACCATTGCATTCCTTATCTCAAACCCTTTCATCTGCCACATGGGTAATAGATGAGGGAATATCAGCCGTACTCTTGTAGGAGGAAAACATCCACACTGCCCTAAAGCTACGCCGTAGTCAGTGCATCCACTGTGTTGCGCATCAGCGATTCAGATTATGTATCCTGCGTTTTCAAGTGCATTATTTCTCATTTTTTAATCACAACATGTTTATGTTATATTCATAAATCAATGGAATTTGTACACGTGAGGAATAAATATCAAGGGCATTAAGAAATCAGTGATGTAAGAGGGTGCCTGTCATTGCGAAAGAACAAAAGGGCGGCATTTCTAGGCTTAACATGGTTTTTGCTTTCAGTGTGTTACAGACAGAGCTGCAGCTTATGTCTTTGTGCTCCTCAGAAGAAATAATAATGTGCCTCAGCTGAAGATGATTGCACTTTTTTTGCGACTTAAAAAGACAGGTCTCCATCACAGACCTCTGACTTAGATCGGTGAAAGCCTGCCCAAACTAGAAGATCACTCATGAGCCGATGATGGTTGTGGTTGTGTGAGAAACTGGACTGGGTGTGACGCCGTACTCCATCACTGTCATTCTTGTTTTTACTGCTTGTAGAGTCTCACATGTTGTCCCTATGTGATAAGGCCCACATTGTGATTGAATGGTCACTGTTGATCCAGTGCCTGCCTCAGTCCCAGACTCGTATCAGAGACAACAGTCTAGAATGTCCTGTAGATGAACTAGCTGATAAATGAGTCCTTGTAACTTGATAGATGATAGAATAATTGACATTAATAGTCAGTTTGCTTTCTTTCAATATGCATTAGTGGGTGTGTGTGTCTGTCAGATGAAGAGGTGCTGTTTCTCTACTTTTGACAGAGCTGGACTTGCTTTTCTACCTTCCAGTCTGTGTGCTAAGGCTGCATTCACATGTTCCCCAGATGGCCCCATGTCTTCAGTTGGGAAGAAGTTCTTCTGACTTCAGTGTGTTCATGCGCATCATGTTGGCAGTGTTAAACTACATGTAGTTGAACTACATAGCTTAACTACAATTTGCTGTAACTTGCTGGTAGTTAAACTACATTCATATTTTGTGCTGCGTCAAATATTTCAACTACTTTTTGGGTAATTTTTGGTAGGTTAACTACTCAATTTACAAACTACAATTTTACAATTTTGTTTGTGAAGTTCAACACTGGTGTCCCAGCCAGTGCAGCATGTGAGCGGCTTTTTAGTGTTGGTAAAGATGTTTTTGGTGCCAAACGGAACCTGCTGTCTGATGAAAATTTTGAGATACTGCTCATGTGTCGTGTAAACAAGCGATTCTGCCCTGGCATCTAGTTCTAGTGCCTATATTGACCAAAAACTTCAGCTTTTGTTCTTTAAAAAATAAAACTTTAGAGGCAAATTTCTGCTGGCATGTGAATTTTTTGTAGGTTATTATATTTTGTTTCACATACACCATATGTTGATTTATTTAACGCTGAGTTAAATGAGTATAATGAGTATAAGTAGTTGCTAAAGCTACTTTTTATTAGCAGTAGTTTTACAAACTACATTTCTCCAAGGGTAGAAATGTAGTTTGTTCAGCCTGGCAGTAGTTTTACAAACTACATTTCTCCAAGGGTAGAAATGTAGTTTGTTCAAACTACTGCCAGGCTGAACTACATGTAGTTTTACAAGCTACACTTGCAAAGTAGCTTCCCCAACACTGCATGCTGGAATGTGGGCGCAGCATGGATGCCAAACAGAAATTGTTTCGCATTTGCAGTTTTGCAGTGTCTTATCATTAAACAAAATATTTACTTTCGTAGGCCATGTTTTAGCTCGGCAAGTTGTGTACCAACATTATCTCACACTCCCCAAGATGTTGCTCCTACTTAAGAGGGTGGTCACGTTATTGTGATAATGCCGACAGCACATGAACACACATTAATCACCCTTCTGGATCATGCTCCATGGCCAACACGTAAACACAACAGTGGTAACATCATCTAACTCTACTGCAGGAAGGCCATATTTCTCAAAATGTCTAACACTCCTTTCATGACTATGTTTGTTCACTGATGCACATTTTGCCAACAAGTTGCTATTAGCAGACAATTTCCTCAATACACATTTTCTGGACTCTACATATTCATAAGCCAAGAAAACAGTAGCTGTGCCTTTATGATTTTATTGTTGTAATCTCTCTTTTTTCCCCTTCATTCCTGCTGTCCTCTAGTAGATTTTAGCTTTGTAAGTAATTTACAGACCCGTGCTTAGCTGAAACTATTTGGCAGTCATGGGGCACATCTGCACTGCATTTGTCAGTCCGAAAAAGTAGTTTGTGTAAAAGTCAGATTGTATATAAAAACATCTGCTAAACACACGCCAAGCTCTTTCTGGTTGTTCCAGACTTGTCTTAAAGGATAACTCCACCAATTTTACACAATAAAGTGTGTGGTGATGTGAGGAGTATGTGAAAAAGTAGTATAAAGCCTTTTGTGGCTCCAGAAGGAGCTGCATGGAATCTGATAAAATGCCTCCAGATATATACTTTGTTTATGTATTATCATTTGTGATTAAGCTTAAAAAACAAACCAGTGCAGACAGCATAACAAAAGCAACCACAAAAAAATACAGACAGTAACCATTTAGGAGGGAGTCTGTCCAATGAGGAGGGGCTGTCTTTGTCTCCAGTTATTTTACTCAGTGGCTAAGTTGCATTGTGTGTAATGTAGTCAAAGATCAGTCTGCTGGTTTAATGTTGTACTCCTTTAACACTTATGGACAGTTTGAAGCAAATTATCTGAATCGATACAGCAGAACCAGCGATATCGCTTTTTTAATTCCATGCATTACCCACAATGCCACTTGGCCTCTGAGTGACATCACTGAAGGCAATTTATCAAAAATGCAGCTTCCTCTGGAACCACAAAAAGCTCTATACAATTTTTTTCACAAATGCAGTAGTACTGCCCTGGGATTGAGACCTGTGAACACATTTTAATGTCTAAACTTGTTGGAGTTACCCTTTAAATCTAAAGTCAGCGTCCCGGTTGGTAATGAGTTGATTATTATCATTACAAATAAACAAAAGTTCTGGAGTATTAATTTGCATTAGAAATAGTATTGACATAGAGACCTTTTCCCTGATGTGAAGCAAATAAGGTCTGATGGAAGCCTCAGATGTAGACATAATGTATTTTTATTGGCACTTTAAGCGCTGTAGCTGTTCAGGGCCCGTATTCACAAAGACTTTTATCTTAACGTTAAGAGTACTCCTAAATCGGACTAAAAGTTTTTATGTAGGAGTCGTTTCTTAAAAGTAATTAACAAAGCCACTGAGACCTACTTTTAGTTATGAAAACATTGAACTCCTAAACAAGAAGTAACTCTCTGTTGCTACGGATGACGTCATTTTGTAAGGATGCACTTAGAAGTGTTGACAACGGTGATTGGTTGTTGAGTGACAGGGCAGCCCATTGAAAAGTCATTTACGCTACGCAATGCAGGAAGTGAAAATAAGGAAGTTGCCTACAAGCCCATGACAAGGCCTATAAAAAGATATTGGATCAAGAAATGTATTTATGAGGAGAATTAAGTGCGCCCCCCCCAAAAAAAAAAAATACAAATCAGAAGATTGCGATGAAAAACGTGAATTGCTCAAAAAGCTGCGTCAAACCACTCTCTATTAAAATTCGGGAATCGTGTGTTGATCCTGACATCGCAACAATGTCCAGTATATTGTAACGTGCATCAAAGACAATTTGTGTATTGATGGAATGCAGCTTTTTCTGATTGACAAAAGCCCTATTCGCACAGGACTAGTATAACCTGGGGACCTCGAGTAATTTGTAATAATTGCAGATGTCGTCTGTGATCTAAATCCTGTGCGAATCTGCCATGTCCGTAATTTGTAAAGTAAAAATTCTACCACAAACTACCTATCGTATTTCGCCAAACACAGAGGTCATGTGATAATATTAGTCCCATGCGAATCGGCATCTCTGTGATTTGGGGTCGTTTTTTGTTTTTCTTAAGGTTTGTTGTGTTTTCCACGCCTTTTTCTGCCTTTTTCCCAGTCGAGAATTATGGAGGCTGCGTTAGGAATTATAAATAAAAGTTCTGACAGCATTTTGGGTGCAAATTCAGGAGGCTCATCAGAAGAGCGAAATCTCGAAAGATGATTAGATGGATTACATGCATGGCAGCATGCGGTAAGGAACATTTTTCCATCTTTCAACAGGCTCACCAGTTATTATATTAAAAATATCTATATCTAACCGTTGTGCTGGCCCGGTGCGATCGACCCGGGGGATAATGTCAGTAAATTCGAGTTAAAACACAGACTTTGCTTATCCTGTGTGAATGCGCCGCACGAAACACAGACGTGTTGGGATCATTTCTAAATCACTTGAGGTCCCCAGGTAATACTAGTCCCGTGCGAAGAGCTGCATTTTCCCCGTAGACAAATGAGTGTTGCCAAACATTTCAACCCTGGCGTTATTGGATTGTTTCAGTTGGTTGGGAACGTTATTGCGTCCCTCACCAACTCAACCACAACTTCAATCCCTTCACGGTCCATCCAACATCGTTTTAATAACTCCCTGTCATTTAGCATCTCCAAAACATTTGGCTGTGACCAGGTCTTAGTGAGTTAGGAGTCCTCTGGACTACTTCTACGGTCTCCCAGACTTAGGTGCTACTTTTAGGCTTAAAATGGTTTGTGAATAACTCTTATTTTAAAAAATTAGGAGTCCTAAAGTTACGACTGACACGCCCATTATTTGTAGGAGTTGCTCCTAAATTCGCCTGTTAGGAGCTACTTTTAGCCTTAAGATTCTTTGTGAATACGGGCCCAGACCTCCAAGTGCTGTGTGCTAAAAACAAATCTAATATTGTGATGTATTGGCCAAATTTTCAATGACCCTTTTCTGGGGCAGCAATGTCTTTAACATGTCCTCCATGACCCCCACTTTCAACTCCCTATCACACACACACTCATACAAGCACTGTATTAATTTAAAGCTGAACATGAGACGAATGCCTTTTCTCCCGTCTGTGCACGACTTACTGAGTTCAGTTTGATGCTTTACGACTTTCCTTTGTTTCTCATTCCTCTGCCTAAATTACAATGTGGTGCTCTTCCAGAGCCCCTCCCCTTAATCTTCCGGGGAGGGGTGAATTGAGCAAAGGGGAAAAAGCAGCAGGACAGAGAGAGATGAGTATCAGAGCTGCAGCAGCACATACCGGGGAAGGGAGCTGAGCGGGGGTTACTGCTAATAGACCGCTGCAGGAATTTCTGTTTCACTTCATCAGTTGGGGCTTGCTTAATGTGAATTGTGTCCCACCTCTTCTTGTGATTATTGTTTGTTCTACCATTACTTATCTGAAGATGTGCAGGAAGATGGTTTGGACGCATCAGTGAAAACTTCCCAGCTGAGAGTCAACTTGGTTCTTGAAAAAACTTCTGCGGTGGTAAGATAAATTTGATTTACTTGGTACAGCCACATTTGTGATATTTGCATATCTTCATTTGAAAACACAAAAAACTGCATTTGACTTAAAACAAATATTTTAACATATGAAAGCTGTAGTGGAACCCAAAAATATAGAATGAGGAATTGTTTACATATTAGGGATTTTGGTTTCGATATTTGTCTGTCAGCTTACACTTCCTGTGGACAAACCTGATTATAGATGTCGTTGCAGTATATCAGGATAAATAGTTTTATTCTATGGTTCTTATTTGCTGAGGCACCTAGTGGAAGTTGTATGTATTCAACTTTGATGAAATCATTTAAGTTTGTGGGGATCAAAACATTGACCTAGTTTTGCACATTTACCCTTGTTTAGAAGTATAAGTTATTGTTTAACTTCTCATCATCATCATTCGTCCTAATGTCACTTGGACCGACACAGACCTGGGAGCATTATAATGTAATGATAGAATATTGTTCAAGTGTAATCCAAACTAATCTCTGGTCTTGTGAAGAAGAGCTGAGGCACCATTTTATGCCAACTAGGCATTTACTTGACCCTTTAATGGGTAACTATCTTGTGGACTACCCCTGGTATGGTAGCTGTGGTTTATGTCAGTGGGAAATACATGAAACCAACACTGGCCAGCCGTCATTAATCAATTCCAACTGCTGCACTTGGTAAAATAAACCACAGCCTGATCCCTTAGGGAGGATGGTTTGCCAGAAACCAAAACCTTTGACCCCAGACTTTCTGGAATTTATGCTGGACCCCTTTTTTTTACCAGCTGCAGAAAATGCTTCCTTAAATCTGAAAGTTAATGACTTGGGGCCTATACATTTGGTGTAGCTTAAAATATTGCTTGGATTAAGTACTTGGGCATTCCTAAATTGAATACATAGAGCAGTGGTGTTTCTTTATAGTAAGATTGTACAAAAAAATGAACATGTAATGTGTACTCCACCTGTTATATTTGACGTATATCAAATCAATAAGGGCTGGCTCCAAAATATTCTAAAGAATTTGGTTAACTCATCAGCATCAACAGCTTTCCATATCAGATTCTTCTGTTGATAACAACATCAACCTGACACAGGAAGATCGTCAGAGGAGACAGTCTGCCCTTCTTGGACTATGGAGTACACATTAAAGAAGATAGAGGCCTCAACATTGAGGCATACAGAAAACCTATACACACAGATCAATACTTACACATATAGCACTTAGAATTACCATGATCTGGATGACAGATGGATCAACATTGTCTCTTTAGTGAAACTAAAAACTGCGGTATTGGAGAAATTCATAAGATAGCATTTGAGTAAGTATCTTTTACTGTAATTAGGTAATCATCCTCACAGTCAACACACACAATCATCTCAAATTTAACAAGCTGATCACTTCAGCTCTAGATAATAAGGTCATTTATTCATCATTATACAACACAGGGCTGCATACTGTTACCGAAAACAAGTTTGTAAACACCTTCACGGTACACAAATTACAGAACATATATACAGTTATTAATATAATTATATACATAGACGCATAGTGCATCTTCTGAATCTGTGTCAGAGTGAACGCAAATGGCAGCAACATGGGGGTGACAATGTGGTCAACATCTTTTTACCAAAAGTTTGGCATCAACTTTGACTGTGTGTGAGCGCCAGGCATTGATGTTAGTCATGCGCTCTTTCGACTCAGAACACGGTCGGTCCATCGTGTGCAACACCTTCTTCCAAGATGTTGTGGTGGAGACAGATCTCTGATTCCATGTGTCAGCAATGACCTCTCTCATGGTTATATGTGTAAGTGTTATACTCTAGTAGTATTCAAAACTGGACCCACACTGCAGACACCGGAGACAGGAGTTAGAAGAAAGACTGTTTTAATGATAAAAATCAAAGGGTTCAAAATGAGGCAACAGCAGCTCCCAGAAATTTCAAAGTAGATAATCCAGAGCAGGGGTTCAGATGACAACAGGCGAGGCTGGGCGGAACTGGACGGGCTGGTGCGTGTGGCAGGTCTGCAGCACAGGGGGGCAGGTTTCAGACAGGCGAAGAAAAAAAAAACAGAGCAGATTTGCACAAAATATTCTCAAAGCGAGGCCGAGGTGTCAAAACAGGTAACTGGTGATCAGTGTAGATGGACCCCAGGTGAGAGGAGTCTGGCTGGTGATCAGAATGTAGGTCATCCTGAGACAAAACACTGACAGACAGAGGGAGACAAACATCCCAACAATGAGATTCATAGCAGGTCAAGACTTTCACGCCTGTTTTATTCTGAGTCTTTTGTTCTAAATAATTTATTATAAGATGACCTAGTAAAACCAGCAGGCCGAAAGGTTTTATTTCTTTACTTCACTGAGAGCACAAAGCCAAAACCACTTTAACAGCCAAGCAGACTAAATGCAAAAGAGTTTGGCTTGGCGACATCGGTGCAGATATCTGGATTCCTTTAAGCTGATCGTGTTCTTCTTATTTTTCTTTGTGTCCTTTGCAACAGTCAAGTAATTCGTAACAACCTTTTTTATTAAGGGACATTATAAACACATTTGATTAAGATGCTGCAATGAGAACATGGAAAAACAAATAATCATATAAGCCAGCAGTACTGATGGACTGAGCAGGATATTGGGTCGACAGCAAACTAATCCAGAGGTTTCAAAATATTTTTTATCTCGAGCAACCACAAGAGTGTTTTGCAGCCAACCAAAAAAAAATAAAAATGTTTTTGCACACACTCAGCATTTTCCATACAGTACAAACACCTCATGATTAAGTTTCTGTGGTCTCCCATTAGTTTAAATAGGAAACCATTTTGAATACGACTTATTGATCTGAGACGCTAAAAGGCTCTTTTGGCTAATGGGACTCTCAAAAGGTTTTCATGGTCACACAAGAGCTGGCGCCAAGCCCTGTCTGTCTCGTCCTGGTATTCTCTGAGGGATGGAACGACCTGATAACTGTGTAGTTAGCTTTCAGTCCGACGGCCAAAGGTTTCTATGAAGTTATGTAGCTTATAATGGTTTCAGCCTTTTTGGGAAAATGTAACAGTTAAATAAAGATCTGCTGTCGTCGCTATTGGGCATCGATAGTCATGTTTCGCATTATACATCAGACCAAAAGCAGATTCAAAGATAATATCAGTTTCTCCAGAAAGGTATGTAATAGTAAAAAAAACAAACAAAAAAAACAAACTCAAACAATTGATCGCAAAAGACGTAGGTTTGTTTTGCAGAGGCGTTATGTCATCTGTGGGATGTCCAGTGGTTTGGGGATATGTAGTAAAGTACTTCAACCCAGATGTGAATCCGCCACAGCACATAAAAACAGCAGTCGCTTCTATTTAGAAGATAGAACAAAGTCTTTTGAACCAAAGCGAACCAACTTTATTGCCAGCTGTAATGTGTGAGTTGCATGCAAGTTCCCTCTTGTCTAGTTTTGACGTGCTAGATGCAAAAGTAAATGGTATATCAAACTCTTTCAATTTAAGGTAATATAAAGGCATTCGTTTTAACAAGCTGAAAATTATAAATAGGATTTAAAACATTGTCCCCCTCCGTTTGTAGTTTGGTTGCCTCTTACTTTGAAGACGTAAATTCAAGGGTGGGACAGGCTAAAAAAAGACACCTGTTTGTTGCGTTTGCTGTGGTGCAGTTAAATCGTTGAGATGTTTTTGTTTTCCCTGACAAACTAGGAGAGTGTGCGACATAAGGCATGTGAGAGTGTGAAATACAGCAATGCGCAGCTGCATCTTCACACATCATTGTGTTCTGTGCAGAATGTGTTGCACAAAGCGGGACTACAGTAAAATGACCGACTGTGCTGCATATGCATCCTTTTAAAATTGCTGCTGCGGTTTCGATCAAGTTATAGAACTTGTTACCCCCTATTGTTTAATATCCTGCACAGTCCAGTGTGCTTCCCTCTTGATTAAAGTATACTTAGTAAAACAATGGACTGCATCAAAATACTTGGATGAGTGACAAACATTTCCATATGCAGGAAAATCCTGTAACTATTTTTTTAACACACTTTCTGCATACAACATTTTTAGCCAGTACTTTTAATTGTATAATCCCCATCTATGAATTGCCTTCCACTGTCTTTCTTTTTCTTTTTTCTCTTTCTCTACTTTATTAACCTAATCTCAATGTCTCATACAGTTTTATCATAACATCTTGACAAATATTACACCTACACAGATAATACGCCTTTAGTAAACATATTTATACTCTCTCTACACTGATTAAATTAGTGCCAGGATGCCCACAGGAAGTTCATATGTTCAGAGTGAGAAGTTATGTTGATAGCCTATTAAATGGTTAAGAGTTTTAATTAAAAATTTCTTGTTAGCTTAGGTATGATTTTATATCATTATTTTCTGAGTTTATTTGAATGAGGTTCTTTTTTCATTGGAATTTTCATATTAACTGTTTATTCCTCCATCTAATTTCAGAATGATAGCCATCTCATATGTCATCAAACAAACATTTGTTCAAGAACAAGAAACTTTATTGTTATTTATCTCCTGTATTTGATTTCACCTCACTCTCCGGCCTTACGTGCACCTCCACTCCACTTGAACTCATGCTCATACAATCAGACAGACCACTGGGGTAACATTATAGACTATGTGTTTATTTCCTTTTGGTGTTTCTGTCAGTACTGTTCACAGAACTGCGCTTCCTGCCAGGATGTGCCAGCTCTCCTACTCTCTTGTCTATTTCAGTCTCTGTGTCACTCTCGCCATCTCTGTCCCATGCTGTCACTGTATGTTTGTGTTTTTGTGGGTGTTATGTACGTGCTCTCTCCGAGCTTCTACATTGACTTTAAGTGGTTTGTAAGGCCAATCCTAAAAATGCACTCACTGTACTACAAGATGCTTTGGATCAGTTTGTTGTTGTTTTTTTTCATTTATTTTGAACTATTATTTTTCTAGTTGTACCAGTGACCTCTATTGATATATTATACTGTACCTGACAAGTACATTGCTGAAATTTGGGAACATTGTTACATCACTTAAGAAGATGTCAGACAAACACAGAAATAAGAGCAGTCAAGATGATCAAACAAGTGAAAATGAAGGAAAATTGTGAAATAATTGCAGTAACTGACCTTTTGTGACTTTGCTGATGCTGCCAAGTGTTTCCTGTACAATGTGGAACATTTTGGATGCTTTCATTTTCAGTTTTCCCTCAGAAAGGGTGTTTTCCCTGTTTAAAAAACATCTATGGTCACTGGTGAATAGACATTCAGAACTGGTTCACTTTCACTTTTAAAAGTGAAAGTTTTCTCACCAGTTATTTTAACACATTGATTAGATACTCACATTTAGACCTTATTTCAACCGGAGTATCAGTACTGCTTTTTCAACTAAAACGTTTAGATGTGGTGCTTTGTCCGGCTCCAAAATGACGAAATGTGCTTATTTACACATTTGCATTTTGTAGACGCTGAAAGGTGAAGCAATAACAAAGTCAGGGATCAAACTGCCAATTTTGTCGATGATGAATGGTTGGTTTACCTGCGTAGCCACCTATTGGTTTAGTGGGTGAAGCCTTGTAGTTTTCTTCAGCTTGTGTGAAATGCTCCACAAGTCAGGCTTCAGAGTGGTCAACCATAGTGCTCTAAGTACTTCCACATGTCCTTTACAGCACTAAGTGTAATTTAACATACATTTATATAACTGCTCCCATTACAATGCCCTGCAAGCTTCCTGTTGACAGCTCAGAACCTATATAGTTAGTTAATGACTACTCAAAATTACTGAGGGATATGGCAGTATATATGCATGTAAATAAATACGCAATAAAAGTCAAATGAAATGTGTCGCATTTTCTGGGGGGACCCAAAATATTCACACAACACAAAATAAAAATTCAGATATGTCAAAGAGGTAAAACACTAAAACAGCCCAATATCCCTTACTAATTTTGAGTAATGTATCGAAAACATTAACTTTCATCTATCGTTGATGTTGAAACTATGTTGTAGCTGGTTGAAAAGAGGATGTAAAGACGTCTTCAGACGAAGATCACCCACACTGCACAAATCCAGGTTGGTGCTCACTGGTTTCGATAATCTGGCTACACCGCTGTTACGAGCTGTTAAATCATCTGACCGACTTCTGTTTCTTGTACTGTTGGACACTGTTGTCGTAAAATACAACAATGCTCAGCAATACTTTTGTGAATACAGTGTTATAATAGCCAATAGGAATAATCGTCTGTCAAGATAAAAAATTGGGGTTTCTTTCATTCTGTCTCCTGCAGGCAAGGACAGGCTTCAGTCCCGCCTTACATGACTCTGAAAAGCATATGAAGAAAATGGACAGGTGAAAAGAAACACATTTCTGGCACCTGGAATTTTGCAGCATACAGCAACAAAAATGTATTGTTCACATTGGCTTGGATGTGAAGATTGACACATTTGAACTGCATCAAAACCTGCCCAACTCTTTCCATTTTGTTCTGTTGCTTGTTTCATTATATTGTATGTTTTAATGCCTTTTTAATATTTCTCTTCCCATTATAGAGCACATCCCGAAATTCAGCTCTTTTCTTTTTTCTTTTGAGGATGGAGAGAGAAATGAAATTCCACTCACTGGCATTGTCTTCCCATCTTTGAGTCATCTGAAATCAACAACCCACACCAGCTAACAACTATGGATTTCTCAACCCCGCCTCTCAAAAACTTTACCCCAGTCTGCTACTCCATCAACAACCCTCCATTCAATTACACGTCCCCAGTCGCCTCAAAATACTTCTCAGCCGTCTTTACCGCACTGGGTCTCACCTCCAATCTCATCGCCTTCATTGCTCTCTTCAAGTCCTTCCGGCGGACGCACAGCCGCTCGCGCTCCTTCTTCCTGATTTTCCTGGGCGGCCTGGTGGTCACTGACTTCATGGGTCTTCTGGTCACAGGCTCGATCGTGATCTCCTTCCACATCACAGGTTTTGATTGGCGCAAGTTAGATCCGAACTGCCACTTCTGCAACTTCATGGGAATGTCCATGGTCTTCTATGGACTGTGCCCACTGCTGCTTGGTGCCGCCATGGCCGTGGAGCGCTTCATGGGCATCAACTGTCCATTTGCACGCACCACCAGCATGCCCAAGGGCCGGACAGTGTCCATGGTGCTGATGGTGTGGTTCATCGCCGGCTGCATATCTTTGCTGCCCCTTATCGGCGTTGGAAGCTATCACATGCAGATACCTGGCTCCTGGTGTTTTTTCAACATAAGCGCTGAGGGAAACGACATGGCCTTCTCCCTGCTCTTCTCCCTGGTCGGGCTGACCAGCATCGCTGTGTCGTTTTTGCTGAACACGGTGAGCGTGGTGACCCTGATCAAGGTGTGCTGTGGACAGGGCAAGACACAGCGCCGCCGAGATCATGAAGTGGAGATGATGATTCAGCTCATCTTCATCATGGTCATCGCTTCTATCTGCTGGTGCCCCCTACTGGTGAGTTTGTACATTTGAAATAAGAAAGTATGCGTACGTGTTTCATTCTGGATGTCTGGAAGATGATGAAGCCATAATGAATATCAAACTCCTGTCTAAAACTGAAATCCTGGCTCGGTGAGTTGCTTTAGCTAACATCAGAGAAAAGCTTTGCGAGAAGTCGCAGCAAAATTTATTTACTTCATTGAGGTTTGAACTTCTGCTCAGAAGGTCGTGGAGGAAGTGCTGACACCATTTTTGCTGAGTCAAGCTTTCCTTTGACAACGCACGTCCCTGTTGTTGCCTAGATTGCTAGTGTTTTGAGCTCTTTTACTCAGTCAATTTACCTTTCTTACCAACATCTACACTTAATCACAAAGTCCTAAGCTCCTTCTCTCTGCTTCCCCTCTCTATGCTTCATTTCCCCTTAGCAATGCACCTTCCTAAACAGTTGATCCAAAGGCCCTCTGGTCTTACCCTGGATCAAAGTGCCCCTTAATGCTTGAGTTGAGATGATACACCTCAGCTTTAGAACATGTCATCCGTGCAATCAGTGCCTTTAAAGGAAAACTCTGGTGCTCCAGCAATTCGTTCTTTCGGTTATAACATTGCACTCAAAGGTAACATGGCAACGACAAAGCAATCGTAGATGGTGACAACTAACCCCATTGGTTAGCCAAATTTATCTGGAAAGAAAATTAAGTCAAGGTTAAATTATGACCATATTGTCAATTGTAAATATTCTCGACAGTTTTTTTCTACAGATTACATTTTGACCTAGAGCGCCTGCCCTAGTTGTCTGCATTCATTCCTGTCTGTGCTATAAGAGATTATCAGCATCATTATGGTGGAAGCTTATCTGTCGGAACTGTTGGTTCACTGGGGTCGGAGAGCCCTTTGATAAATTACAAAAAAAACAGCTCACCATTATGTCAAGAGATCGTGACATATGACTTAAAATAATACTGTTTACCTGTTTCTTGTTTTCATTTACATAAAGTGAGAAAATCCTGATGAAAACTGGTGCAGTCACTGTGTTGCTTTCGGCCCAACATGCAGAGTAAGGAATAGAAGGGTCAAGCCATCTGATTGGACCTCATATTCATCCGCAATTCCTTTTTCTAACCCCAGTTGTTTGACCTCCTGCACAGATACACACACTGATGTGCGTGATGACTGGTGAGCGCGTAGGAACTGAAACTGTTTTGTTCTGCATACGACTGGCCACCTGCAATCAGATATTTGACCCCTGGATATACATCATGTGTAAAGTTTCCCGGCTAAGGCGAGTAATTATGTAACAGAAATGTAATCAAAGTTTATAATAATAACACATCTTTCCCATTTTCATTTCTCACAACCATCATAACTTTGAGCTATGGCTATGCCTCAGCATGTGCTAAACATGTGCCAATAAAATTTGTGGATGGACATCACAGTTTAATCCATGACTTTCAACTTCCATCACTCAAGTATCATTGCAGGAGCATGCTTCATAGTGCAGCCAGTGGTCCCTTTTGCTGCTACTATGTATACTCATTCCATTCCCAGTGAGATCATGAACAATTCACTAAATAGTTTCAAGCCCTTTGTCCAGTTTGTTTATTGCTCTCATTTCCTGAAACTAACACAGATGGGTTTTTTTTTTTTTTTTGGTTTTTTTTTGCTAAACCCTGATAGCTTCATGATCTGCAGATTGTAGCTGCATTTAGTTGCTCAAACATTTCTTTGAAGCAGAGATACAGAAATCCTCACAAATAAGAGATAAACATTGCGAAAGTTGTCCAATCTTTGGTTGTATCAGTTCCTGGATCACCTCTGCCTCTGAGAAAAGTTTGACAAACTAAAAACTGTGGTCTGCACTCGATCATCTTGACACTTGCATGCAACAGTTCTGAAACGCTATGAAGTGAATTTATGTAACTGTTCTTTCTTGCACTGTTCCTATGCCAACAGAGAACTGTTGAAACTGAGACAACTCTATTTGTCATTCCTAAAGGAGCTTGTTAGCATGTTTTACCCCACAAGACACTGTTGGGCTAATGCTAATAAGGCTGTGGCCACTGCCTCAGGAGGGTCATGGCAAAATTAGCCTTAGTGGACTTTGCACATGTGTGTCTGTGTGAATTAACCAGTTTTGGTCTTTCTCTCTCATTCCTTATTTCTAATCCTTGCCTTCCCACTCTTTTCAACTATATTTTTAATTAACCTCATTTCTCTCCTGCAACTGTTTGACTTCCTCTCTTCCCATCCCATCTCACCTCATCCTTCCAACACTCCTGTCCTCCATCCTCTTTGAATAACAGGTCTTTATCGCACAAACTGTGCTATCCGGTGGTCGGCTCCAAATCAGATACCTGCTGCTGTGGATACGCTTCGCAACCTGGAACCAGATCCTGGACCCGTGGGTATACATCCTGTTTCGCCGGGCAGTACTCAAGAGAATCTACCCCCGTTTCGACATGCATCGGGACTCCATCATGAGCTTGTACCCGTCTTTCAGAGACACCGTCCGCAGGTTCACTCGCCCCTCGCTCGCGAGCGCTCTGGGCTCGGATGACTCAGGAGAGATGGACAAATCAAATGTCACATCTACACAGAAGGAGCCAGCTCCTTGTCCGTGATTGGTCGGATTTGAGCTGATGTTGCAGCAGACTGATTGGTGTCATCAGGGGTTGTTCGATGTGATTGACTGTGTTTTCAACCCTGTGACCAGGATAAGATGCAGGATTGCTGATTGTCTGATTATTTTATTGCATTGACATGTTCAGCAGTATTAGCAATGACACTTTGATATAGAGGAAAGTACAAAGAGAGTGCACTGGCTGTCTTTAACCATATACATATCTCTGCGGAAACAGATTTGAGCCATATACATGCACTGCTCTATACATGGCCTGCTCCATCAAGTGCTTTTATGATATTTGAGTTTCAAACATTGTTTCAGTCCAGTTATTGAGGCACTCTGTGGTCATTCAGGCAATTTTTTTAATGTGATACTTCATTCTGGATGAGCATCATGCCTTTTAAGCACATGGACACTTAGGTCTGCTTGGATGCTTTTGAGACCCACTACTGCTCATGTATCACTGCCTTTCTGAAGTTTTTATATACAGTGAATGTTCATACAGTAATGTGTTGATGAAGGTTCTTCATACAGCAATGTTCGAGCAGTTGATCACCAGAGCATCAGACACTGAAAACTTTCTAATCTTAATCTTGGAGAGGTGAAAATGCTTTCACTACAATTAAACATAGCTCAGCCTGCCAGAGCCATCCTAAACCCTTTCAATTTCCCAAGTTCATACAGCACAATGCATGTGTTTATTGCTCTGGTGATGCATGTGAAGCAAATCAAACTCCCCAAACCTTGAAATGATCATAGAATCAGAGAATTATAGAATTAGAATCCCTCTATGGGGTCTTCTTGTCTTGTGTTTATCAATATGGGAGATATTGTGGTTTGTCAGAAAAAAATGTGAATAATAAGATTATTGTAAAAATAAAAATGTAAAAGTAAGGGCACAGAACCAGAAAATGAGCTTCTAGTGTCAATAGTAGAACATTCTTTTCCACTGTCAACCTCAGAAATGTGACCGGAAAATGTAATGCTGACTGTATTTATTTGAGATGTATTACACTGCATTAAAGGTTAAACTATTTACATTGCTTACTATCCACAATACCTGTTGATTATTACTGATAGAAAGATCTTATTACGTGTCATTTCTCTCATATGAAGATTAGAGTTGCCTACTATCTATGACAGTATTAAATAAATATAATATTGCACTATTAGATTATCTGATAAGTAATGTTACCACTTTACTGATTACTCTCTGTACCACTGGTGCGGTTGGGCTCTCTTAATTCCAAACACTCCTATCAGATCTCCCAAATATATTCTCTCCTATGTATACTGGCATTAGTATATGTATGTATATGTATTTATGCTAATTCATTTGTGCTGAAAAACTCAACAGATGTCTTTAAGTGAGGGAAAATAAAAAGTATGTGCAGAAGGTCAAAAGCATGTGCAAGTGAGAGTAAGTAAGAAAATATATATAATGTCATTCGAGTGATCTGAATAAGTCCAATATTTCCATCTGGGAAACGGACATATGTCCCATTTAATTGCTCAAATTAGTCAATTATTTTCAATACAAATTGGAATAAGAAGTTTAGCTAACCATCTCAAACTGATCAGTGAGACTGTCACTTAATAACCGAAGAAATCACTCAGCCGACCGCTAACGATGTTTGAGATGTGTCTTGCTTTAACACCTTTGAAGCGTCGTTCCAGTGAAAATGAAGTGTAAATGTTGAATGTGCTCGACAGAAGTGGCATGTGAGTGTACTTCAAAAATAAAGTATTATATCCAAACGACTATGATTTCAACCTCTTTACTTACAATTTACTTGCTATACATATGCAGGTTTTCATAACGAGATGCAATCGTATACAAAGTCTTAAAACAAAATCACTTTCAGACAAATAATGATGTCGCTGAAACAGAGCAGCCTGAATGAGTGACGTCGACTCAAACTACAGTTTGAAATTTGGCGGGTCAGTGTTCACTTGCCTTTGTGTCGGGGGGGAAAGTGACTTTATGCATTGTTGAAATTGTTTGGTGTGCCAGAAAACATGTAACTGTCATACTCCAACATGTAGTTTGCTGCTTCCTCTCTTGTGACGGACAGAAAGTGAAACTACGATAAGTGAAAGCAGTATATTTACATTCTCTTTCTGAAACAAACTAGAGACGTTTCCTGTGGGGAAAAAAGTTGAGTGTGTGATGCAGTGTTAATTTGATATCAATGCACGAGCATGAAGACCTTCATTTGGTTTTTCAGGCAAAAATCGCCTCAGGGAGCTCCTCAGAAAAATGTTTGCATGCACACAGGCAACTTGTTTTTTAATTTGTATTCATACTGTGGGAAGCTTTGAGATCAGTTTCTGTTTGATGATCATGTGGGGAAAATGGATTGCAGATGAAGATTGTCCTCCTTGACACAGATTATCCATTTTCAGATGACAATTTTAAATAATGTCCTAAAACAAATAATTTATCCAATCTCAGACCAGTCCATATTTGGAGGACACAGACTCTTTTAGTATTAAGTACTTACATGCACTGGAGCCACTTATGCTTCTATTAAGAAAATGAATATTATACAAATACATTGAAAAATATTTTCTAACATGAAACATGCATGTAAATATTAAGCTTGTATAGGTTAATAGTAGTGTAGATGTAGGCTTATACATTCTGACTTTTGGATGACCCAAAACTGTTTCCTTGTTCCTCGCCTGTATTCCCCTGTGGTACTTCATCAGCGGAAAAGGCTTTACTAGATCATATCTAACTTCCTTGATTCCCAGATGGCTGGATGATGCAGTTCCTGACATAGTGTTAACACATTTTTCACATAATGCTCTGTATGTATGTGGAGGGAGCCCTCTAAACAAATTGTAAACTTTTGTCTTCGATCCAAATTTGAATAAGCCTGTATTTTGGTCAACCAACTAACTTTATGGTCACTGTTTTCCTCCCAGAACAAGACCATCAGCTAAATATCAAGATTATCAGTACAAATGTCTTATAACTACACTGCAATTTCCTGTGATTTGTTCTGCAAATATTTGACATTAAGAGTGATGAGCTGCTGAGGAGCGCTTTATTCTCATTTGACTGTTCAAAAGGGAAGTGGCTGAATTAATTGCAGTCCCCATCATGGTTTGAAAGAACATGATTAAAAATGAATGCAAGGACTGCGAAGGCAACATTAAAAGCTTATACACGTTCTTAATGTCTTAAATGTCTAAGTTCTGCCGTTCTTGACGTCTCCAATAGCTCCCCATACATCAAACAAAAACACATCAGGGAAGGCAAAATCTCCCAGAACCGAGTCCAAGGCCTCTGCAAAGTCATCTGGGTTCTTCTTGTCTTTGCCCGCTTCCACGATGGTGGTTGCTGCAGAAAACAAGGAATGGGAAAAAACTTGAATCATTCCAGTGTTATTAGCAATTGGTTGCCAAGTTTTGGCTGTGGTCACTACGTATGCTTTCTCAGTCAACCAAAGTCAAAATCCACAGGCACCAAAAATTATTCTAGATTTTGTATTCTGGTATTTTACCTCATCAAATTGGCTGATTAGTCATGTGATTTATAAGGCAGAGGGAGACCCAAAAAAAGCTAATTTACATTATATCATCACCTTTTAAGGTTTTATTTGTTTGTTTGTTCAAATATTAATGGGTAGGCTCTCCATGAGACACCAACTGAACTGGAAAAACACTGTTTATCTGAGTTTTCTTAAGAAACACCCACGTTGCCATTTTTGTTTAACTTAACAGGAGCGGAAAATGACCGATATTCTGGTTGTTCCCAAGGATTGCAATCATCTAGAGATTTGGGAGCCACCTCACTGATGTCATGTTCTTGGACAGCCATTAATATACTTCAGTGGGTAACCAAATGGTGTGGGAAATGGTGAAAACACTCCTCATCTCATCATAAAGTATCTTCATGTATCTACTTTATCCACAGTATTTTCTTTTGCATATGCAGGACACACCTAGCATTCATATTCATACATTCATTCATACATTTTTTCCCAGAAACTGTGTATCTTAATGCTAATTTGATGCCTGAATATACAGTGAACCGTATCAGGAAGCAATATGAAATATGATCCCAGACTTAATGCACTGTCAGTCCATATATATATATATGTATATATATATATATATATATATATATATATATATATGTATATATATATATATGGTCTAAATCATATGTCCAGACTATCTTAGTTTCCACATATTTTGTCCAAACAGTACATCATAAAATAATTAGTATGCTAGCCACTGATACACTGATGCATGCAAAAAGCTGAATGTTGTATTTTAAGGTCAACAAGCCGTTTTTCTCTCTCTAAACAAATGTCTAAATCATATTGTTTGAGAATTTTTCTCACGATTATTTTACCATCCTTGCTCAGTAATGCTTGGATGAAAATATGCAACCAAACATATTTGTATAGGCTACGTTCCAAGCAAACAACATTAATCTATTTTAAATTAGGTCACAGCCACATGTCCATCTGGAAATCAGATCATCGGCCTTGGAAGTCTGGGAAAGGACATAATAGAAACTCTGGCAGTGATAGAGGGTCCCAACTCAAATGTGTGATGCTTTCAAGGGACTTCAGCAGTAAGAAGCAAAACGATAAATGACAGTTCTTTTTTGGATTTTCCAGTTGTTATGATGATCATTAGGGATTCATGCAAGTAGCCCACAAAGGATGCGGACAATTTTTTGTAATTTGTGCTTAAAGGGACAGTTCAGTCCCAAATCAAAACACATTTTTTCCACTTTTCTGTAGAGGGTATATATCTGTCAAGATTATTTGAGTGTGAGTTGCCGAGTTTGGGAGATATCAGGCAAAGAGATGTCTGCCTTATCACAAATATTATGAAACTACTGTAGACGCTATGCAGCTTGTGGTGCTTAAAGCACCTAATATATTAATAAATAAAAAGCATCTAAAAAACTCAACAAAAACTCAGTTGAACTACACCTGCCAACTGTATTACCTAGCAGAAGAAAGGATGCAGCTACTCATGGACAAGAGGCTAGTTTATGCTTAAGATCAGCCAAAGAGGAGCCATTAAAGGGATATTCCGGTGTAAATTTAATCCATGGTCTAACACATCTTGAAACTGTGTTAGACTCCCTCTCGAGAGATAAAGTTTGCAGACCGCTAGCTAACGTAGTTTTAGCATCCTCAGAAACGACCGCACGACAACATTACATTGCAGTAAATGGGTCCAAATATAAAACTGCCATCACAAAGCCACAAATAATGCTCAGAACAACACCAAACTTCAGCAACATTAGAAATAGGGTCCCAGCACATATTTCGAGGCATCAAACATTTGATATCGTTGCCGGATTTGTTGGAATAGATAAAAAAATCTCACCACCCGAGAAGCCTTCCTTGTTGTGGGGAAGCCCTGTGAGTCGATTACCGAGTGCAGTAGAGTTCCGCAGCTCAATGATGATCATTACTGCGGGACTCTACTGCACTCGGTAATCGACTGCTTACAATGTTTACATCCCACGCTGTCATGAGCACAAACTTTGACTATGTGCTCACTGCCCTTCTGTGGTGGTGTTGTATGGTTGGTGGTTGTAGACAAACTGCTGACAACAGGGTGTGTGGATTATCTTGGATAAATGGGTCATGTTTTCTGAGAAGCAACATTGCCAGTATATCCAAAAGTCTGCACAAAACCTATATAGATGGATAGATAGCAAAAAAGGTCAAAGGAAAAACATGTATTGATTTTGGGTGTGAACTGTCCCTTTAAACTATTGGTATTGAGTGTAAAAGTCTATCCTTGACCATCCTCTTCCTTGGCAGGTGGAGTTTGCTCAGTTGAGCATAAAATGCGATGCATAACATGTCCAGGACAACTGAGCAGCTTTATCCACAGAAGTGGAAGAAAACCATGAGGGTGCAGACGAACGTGTTGGAACAAACTTGCAAACAGTCCATGAGCGGTACTTTTATTTTCTTTTTCAAATTGCTGTCATTAGTTGCATCCACCACTGTGTCACATCATGAACGCTAAAGATATATTCCCTGGAATTTTTTAGAAAATTGCATGACCTCACTGGCTGTGGTGAAATTAGGGTAAAAAATGCTGACAGAAAAATATGTATGTTTAAAAAAGAACGGAAGAAAACTAAACTACACTCCCAACAGCTCCCTTGAGGCAGACTTAAGTATCCTGGATGATTTGTGGTAAGTTTAAAATCTGAGAAGAAATGTTTCACTGCTCTATCCAAGGGTTGAAGTGGGCGGTATTGTCTCAGCATGCCAGAGAAGAATTGAGGTGCCATGGAACAGTTTGCCAGTCTATTACAGCCCACAGTAAACACAACTGACTTGGGGTTTGTGTGCCAACGGTGCTTCCGTACATCCAAATGTGGACTCGAAGGTATTGTCTATTTTAAGAACAGAAGTGTCACGTGGGTGGTCTTACCCAGATCCAGATCCCTGATGCCCATGTAGCTCTCCAGCAGGTCGTCCACTTTCTTGGTGGCCTGTTCCTCAAACTCATTCTGCTGATAGAGTGGAACCGGAAAATAACAAATGTTAGTAGAAAATTCTTAGTGTTCACACTCTAAATATGGTGATATAAACACTATGAGAGCTAATCTTCTCATGCCAAGGGCTACTGTTTATCACCTATCTTCTCTATGTTTATAAATATATTGAAGTGTAGGTTTGCTGGTAGGTTTCTTAAAGGGACAGTTCACAGCCAAATCAAAAACACGTATTTTTCTGCTTACCCGTAGTTCTATTTATTAAGATTGTTGTGGCGTAAGTAAAAATGCATCTGAAAAGCTCGACAGCAATGTCTCTTTCCAGTGATCATGACCCAGCTACTGGAGATAACCCGCAGACCTTGTTGTGAACAGTTTCATGTATCAACTACTTTTTACTGCGGAATTACACCCACTAACTGTGTAGCTGCGCAGAAGGATGCATGCACTACAGCAGGATGTTAACATTAATGGTGTCCTCCTCGGCTTAGCTGCAGCATTAGCTAGTCTCTTATCCACATGACAATGCATGCTTCCCTCTGCATGTTAAAGAAAGTAATTTCTACATGAAGCTTCTCACAACACGGTCTGTGGAATATCTCAAGCAACTGGGTCATGATTTCTGAAAAAAGTCATTGCTCCTGAGTTTTTCAAATGCATTTTTTCTGATCTAGTTCCATTAAATTCGAGAAAAGGCAGACATTATGATATCTCCAAAACACTGCAGCATCTCAGCAAAACAATCTTAATGTAGAAAAAGCACTATGGGTGAAAAATATGATAAAATATAAATCATTATAAATAAAATATAAATTTTTGGTTTTAGGGTGAGCTGTACCTTTCACTTATTGCCTGTCAAGTGTTCCGTATTTGTGGTTTCAGGAAACCAAACTTTCTCCAAGTGGCAAGGTCTGGTTTCATAGTTTAATGTAATGGGAAACATCCTGCATTGAAGTGTAGGAAGTGAGAATCACTTCGTTTGCTAAGGTCACTTCCAACGAAGCCAAGAGACATTCTTCGATAAGGAACAACGGATATTGTGCATCTGTGTGTGTGCTTATTAGTTTGTACGTGACCGGAGTCAACTGGGTTTTTTTTAGGCCAGTTCAGGTCAGTGAGCGTCCCTAAGGGGGAATCAAAAGTTTTAGGACATCAACAAACCCAAAATCAGAGAATGTTCAAGGGGAGATAATAAGGATCTAATCAGCTGTATAAGAAGCTGTTTCAAACAACCTCGGTTCTGTTTGTGTTTGTGTGTCTGTGTACTCATGTGCAAACGTTGCACTATCAGAGTACATCAGGAAGTTAAGCAGTCATTGTCCTGCAGAGCGTGTGAAACTCACCACTTCCTGAACTGTAGCAGCACCCTTGGAGCGAAGACGCAGTGTCTCCCTGCCGTTCACCATCTTTCCCTCATTAGATTTTGGCGCTCTGGTTCTCATTCCAATCATGTCTTACCACATGCATGCAAACAGGAAAATAACCATTAATCAAATTAAAGAGACACAGTGGGATTTTTATTTATTTATTTGATGATGTCATAGTGGTTTTAATGTAGCACTTAAAAATCGAAGTGTCCCATCGGTCACTTCAAATTGTGTTGTTTTCAGGTGGTACTCATTTCTGTATCTGTTCCAACATTGAGGTTCTCATGACTAACTCATTCCCAAGAAACTGCTGCGTTGCCAGAAACCGAAAGTCCTTCCTACAATGCAATTATTTTTTTCCGGGGAACATTTTTTTCATTCCTTTTTCCTGATGTGTTGTTCTCGTCTTCCAAAAGACAAACAATTCAGCTGCTTGTAACTAAACTATCTAACAAAAGTGAGTTGATGCCCATCCACACAAATATCGATGAACAATATCTGCAAACCAGCCCTTTCAAGACAGCCACATATCTTGAAATTACGATAACAAAAAAAAAGGCAGAAGATCTTCTACCGCTGAATTGGCAGAAAATGATAAATCGAAAAATATGAATTTCTGGAAAACCCTTTTATCTCTATAGCTGGAAAATCAATGCTCTTAAAATGGTAGTTCTTCCAAGATGTCTTTATATTGAGTGATGCCATTCCATCATTAACTCCTCTTTCTTACTTTAAGCAACTGCACCCGATCATTTTGCACTTTTAGGGAACTACAAAAAACATCTTATCAAATAAAAAAATGGATCATGTTTTGGCCTGCCACACTTTAAATCTCTCTACTGTGTTGCCAACTTAAATATTATATCATGGTGGAAAAGGGGCCCAGTCGAAGAATAAAGTGATTTTCCTACTCGGTCATCATTGGAGTTTGCCCTCTGTAATAAGACCTCTCTCCTAGCCCTTCTTTACAATCTGTTAATCGCAAACTTCCTTATAAGAATAGTTTTGTCATTAAATATACTCTCAAAATCTGGAAACAAATACAATTATACATAAAAGCTCCTGAAATGTACACCACTAGCCCAATATGTGAAAACCATTGCTTTCCTCCCTCGCTTAAATGGTCGCGTCTTCACAGAATGGTAGCTTAAGGGCATCAAAGACATGGTGCTTTGTATAAAAATGGCCACTTTATGTCACTTGAGCAACTCCAACGCACATCGTATCATAACCCAACCTCTAATTTCTACAGATACTTGCAAATCCAAGATTATGAAAAAGAAAAATATCTCTAACTTGGAGGAAATGCATCCCCATAATTCACTTGACACTGTCAGCAAATTTGATCCACAATACAACTGCACTTCAACAGACGTGGGAACTTGAGCTGGGGTGGTGGAGATAGATGATGAGTTGTGGGAGAAAAGTCTCCAAAGTAATATCATAATCTGATACAGTTCAAAACAATACACCAGTTGTACTTCTCTAAAGACAGATTGCATCAGATTTTTCCTGACATGTCACATCTTTGTAACAGGTATAAAAGAAATGAACACTTCACATGGAAAGAGTAGTGTTGAAGCCGTGTGTCATGTGTTATTATGAGTAGCTCATGACATGTTCCAGTAAAGGGATTGTTCTGTAAAGTAACTGTGACTCATTGATTTCCAATCTGTCTGTTGTCCCATTACCTGATGAGCCCAAAAAACTATATTCCTGGAAACAATGAAGTTGCTGACTGTAAATCAGCTGCTGAGATCTACAGGGAAATTTTACCACATCATCACATCCTTTGTTACTCTAGGCCTGGCAATTTGAGCCTGTTAGTTGTTTGCTTCTCCACTTTAGTCAGATTGAAATATCCAAGGATGAATCCTATTGACTTTAACAATCCTATGGCTTTTCACCCAGCGCCACCAGCAGATCATAGCCTTTGCATCCAATGAAACAGCTCAACATCGATAATATCGATTAAAAAAATGTGTACAGACCTTCATGTTTGGCACACGATGTATTCTACTGACTTTGATGATCCCATGACTTTCATCCCAAGGCCACCAGGACATTAAAATTCAATATTTGTCCAATATTTTGTCCAAAACAAATGACATGCCCATCAGTCTAATCTTAACTAATTAGCCAATGTTAGCATCCTAAAATGCTAATAATAAATAATAAAATACAAATAAGACTTATGTAGGAAAATTAAACAAAAGGGTTTGCTGATGCTATTATGCTGACGTTTATTCCACCAAAATTAAACTTAGATCCTTTGGGTTGTGGTCATAAACTTTTGTTCAGCTTCTGAAGGGGGACCTGCCAAAGACAAACTCTGAGAACCGCTGTGCTCAACTCAGATGGGGAAATTGATTAACTTTACATGAGCATGTTAGCATGCTGATGTTTCTCAAATTGTCCTTTGTGATTACAAACCCGGGGCGGACGTGAAAATGCACATCTGTGTTCAGTATTAATAGTCACTGATTCCAGAGGGGAAATAAACGATTTCCTGAGAGATGTCAAAGGTCAGCATCAGCTATGTCATGCAAACATACAGATTCTCAGGAAGCAGCTACTGTTTATCCCTCTGTAAGCCAGCTCTTACATATCGCACCTTTATTGTAAAGTATGTTAAAGCTTACACATCCTGGTCATTGGAACTGGAGTTAAGAAACACTTAAACATCTGTGTTAACAATTGTGACTTAAGTAACTGCTGCCTGAACTTCTGCCACCTCAGTCACAAAGACTGTAGAAATCTGACTGTACTGTGTTTCAATCTTTGGAGACAATGGCAATGGCAATGACAATGACATCAAGGTTCTTCTGTGTCCTAAAGGTGCACTATGTGGTTTTAGGGAAGACATTTTCAATCAGGACCTTATTTTCTTCTGCTCGTTTATTCAGTAATGGGGGGAAAAAAGTTTGTGTTATTACCCCATCAACTCTAAGTTTGAATTTCTTCTCAGAAATAGTGTCCCTTTCAATGAAAATGTTAATTATTCTCGCTGTGCAGGAGCCCCTCTAGTGTTCTCCTTGGACAATATTCTTGACATTTAGGGCCATAATGAAGTCTCAGCTGTGATGTATTCAGGTTTCTCATTAGTGTAATAAATCATTTTACACATGAAATCTAATCCAGATTTGGCAGCAAGCCATCAAGTGTGTCAAGAGATTTAGCTTTAGATTTAGTTTACACTCGTGAAAATTGTGACTAGCAGGTACATAAAGGAAAAGTGTAGGGATATGTTCTGCTCTATACCAGACACTAAACTGTAAATACAGCTCAGGCACTCCATTTACCCTGAAAGATGATGTTTCTTCCAAAACCAGGTTGTGGTTTGATAATACACACATGTTGTTAGAAGTCCCTCTGAGTAAAAATGGTACGGCTGTACATTATGCAATTTGTTAGATGGACTAGATTTCTGTTGCACTTCACAGTTCTTGATCTTAAAGCTCCTGTTTGTAAGATGCTAAAAGTGACGCTTTGGGTTTCCCAACTCGTCAGATACTGACGCTTTAGGATTGTAGGTCGGGTCGGCCACCATCTGAAAGCGTCAGTATCTGACGAATTGGGAAACCCAAAGCGTCAGTTTTACCATCTTACAAACAGGAGCTTTAAACACATCTGTTTAAAAAATGAATCCAAATGTGAAGTTATCATGGATGGACAGCAACAGTTCTGTGACAACTCGGCAGAGTAAGCAGGTCTTAAAGTTGCGAAAGATTTGTCGACTACTTTTCTGTTTCTTAAGTCAGTATGTACAGTGAAAGTATAGCCTACTATGACGATACTGATTGTTAACAGGAAGTTGGCCATGGATTTAGTTTCCTGTCTGTTAAGTGAGGTTGACGACAGCTGTGCTCCAGCCCAGTCCGCTATACCCACTTCCTCTCCATGTTCTAATCCGGATGCATTAAATAACCCACTTTGTGTATTTTTGACAGTTAAAGTATTTTTTTGTAAGGGAAAAGGGAGGAGTGAAGGACACTGTCCCGAAAAAGGCCACAGTGTCACAGTGTTTCTGTTTTATATCGCATGATGTCCCCTCTCTAGTCTTGGTCTAACTTTAAATGTAAACAGAAATATAAATACAGCAGAAGTCTGAGAGAGAACCGTAGTTGCCTTTAAGTGACTTGGCTTTGAGCGACCCACTGTGGCCCCATGAATGTCTTCACCCATTTCCATTCCTATAAATGTCTGAAATATAACTAAAGGTGCCTGTCAGGGTTTTTTTTCTTAAGCTATGGAGAAAGTACAACATTACATTTGAATTAAATATTTACACCGTCTTTGGCACAGACTGCTGTGTGACTGCAAAGTATGTGCTCTCCCTCTGTCTCTGTTAGTGTTCTCATTGCTTAGGACTAAACATTGAACTTCAGGCTGTTGTGTTGTGAGGACACCATTCACGTCCGTGCACAAAAGGTCGATCCATATAATTATTGGGGACTTTGTTTTGTGGTTGAAGGTTAAATATTCAGTTTGGAATATATAAATTATTGGTATAAAGCATTTTTAGATTGGTATAGTTTGTTTTATTTTCAAGTTGTTTTCTTGAATTACTGTTGAGGGTTTGCTTTATTTCTGTTCTGCGTGTCTTTTGCCTGGAGCTGAATATACAAAATACTGAAATGCATTACTGTGATGTATTCACCTTTTGAACAGCCTCAGTTTCACCTGTGGTAACAATGAGATGAAAATTCCCTAAAAGCCCTCTCAACTTTGTCTGTACATGATTGAGAATGAAAACCTATTTTCAGAAACTGAATTAAAAGGTTGATTTCTCGAATCATTGCATATTGAATTTCTGATTAAAGCTATTACTAGAGTACTTCAGTGACATGATTCTGAATTTACTAACCAGAAAGATTTATTTCCTTTCTGTGTTCTGCTCACAACTTGTTCCTGCCAAGCCACTTCAGAGCATCCACCGACTCACAAGATTCTTCGGGCTTCACCACCACTTGCATTATAGTGGTCAATTAATTAGAGCCGCTAAGTTTAATAACTTTTCCAGGCTCATTGCCAGATGGCCAGTACTCTCTGAAATGTTCCTGTCGTCTTTCCCTGTTTGGCTGATGATGAGACATGGAAAAGTACCAGAAAACACTGGGGCCAAGAAGCTGTTGGTGTGACACTTTGCATGGACAGTCCTTTCATATATTACACGCACTGGGGGCAGCTCATCAAGACAGAATCTGGATTCATATTTGATCAGAAGTGCCTAATTTCATAGTTTGACCTGAGCTTCTTTGGCAGTTTGTGTTCAGACGCTTCTTCTTCTTTTTCCAATTTTGTTGAGTGAACGACACATTTGTTTTGAACTGCGATGCAGGTGCTTAAGTGCTATATCCAGCGGCAACAAATGAAAGCCAACACACATATCTGCCTAACACGTGCACTGAGAGCTTATGATATGAGAAATAGAAACATTCCTTTTTCCCTGCTCTTTATTCCTGTGTTTTCACTTCCCAGTTCTCCGTACCCTGGGCCCTGCTGGTTTTCATTCCATTAATTGATTTAGGAATGGATTTATGCTACAGGCTGCAAGCGATTGAAAAGTCCAGAGGGGAGGAATGGATGACATTTTTAGACCAAATGCATGCAAAGACCATTTCATACAAGGCATAGAGACAGAAGTGGCTTACTCCAGATACGTGTCCCAGCCTACCAAAAGCAGAAATGTACTTGAAGATGAACCCCAGCTGTGAAATATATTAGGTACATATGTTTCGAATTCACGATCTTCAACTGTTCTGCACATGGCAGTGAAGACCAGCCATTTTCCACTCACCAAAGGCCTTCTTGGGCCCCACCAGGCGAAGAGTGAAGGGTATGCCTCTCGGTTGCTCTTTAAGCATCTTAGCCACCTCGTAGTGTCGACAGCCGACGATGCTCTGGTCATTGATGGCCTCGATGTGGTCGCCAACACATACCGTCTTCAGCCGGTCTATGGTGCTGCCTTCCTTTATCCTCTGGAAGAAACCGTTTCAAACATTCCACGTGTGAGATGCCCAGTTTGGAAGCCATTTCCAAATGCAGGTGACAGAACAGTGAATATTATAGGAAATAGAAAAAGGTTTGATAATCCACTCATATTGAATTTGCAGCGTTACAAAACTTTCTTGGAGGTGCATATCTAGCCTGAAGAGTTTCACAAATTAAACCCTTGAAGCGCTGATGAAGAACAATCTTACTTCTTTCTACTTAGCAAAACAGGGTTTAAACACATAGAGTGAGAGGCTTGATAGATTGATATTCAATCAAGGTTGACTTCATTGCACTTCTACAATACAACTATAGCCAATAAGAAACAAAGTTTACTGTCCTTTTGCCTGTTTTGTTCTGCCACTTGTTCACCTTGATGAAAGCATATCCAGCTCCATTGTCTGTAATTGTGAGGCCCAATGCATCTTCCGTCTTTGTCACCTCCACCTCCTTGGTCTCCCCTCTGACATGAGCAAAGATGAAGTCTTCTAGTCCGATCTGCCCCCCCAGTAGCTTCTGCATGTCCACTTTATGAGAGTTGAGGGTGCAGAAAAGGATCTAAGGGGAAGAAATAGATCAGAAAGTTAACTGATTCTGTTAATAACTTTGCAAAAGTGAAACCTTTTTTAAAAAAAAAATAAATACCTGCAATTTTAAGTAATTAAGTAGAACAACACCAGATACAACAGCTTCGATCAACAGCATTCTCGATAAGATTTAACATTATAAGTTTTGTGAAGATGTTGTTTATTGGGATATCAGCCTGTTTATGATATAATGTCCACACTCACCATTACGTTTTATTTTTAGTTTTAGTTTTAGTTTTGGTTGCATTACTGTATGAAGAGAATTTGTTTTAAAACTATTTGAAAAGATATAAACAACTTTTTAAAGCTTAAACTTGAATTGCTTCAGTTACTTTTTATACAATGAATGACATGTTTTGGAAACCAACAATACTTTGCAAACTATTTACTTTACATGTGAATACAGTGTCTGTGGGAATCCTGTGGCATCTCTTGGTGTTTCATTTCCTTCCTTCTGTTTTATTGCAACAGCAAATGGAAGCCATTATAAATTCGAATGTTGTATAGTATAGATATGAAACAGCAGAGGGCAGTAGAGCCAAACAATTTCATTACGCTGTTGTGGCCATTTTGTTAGTCGCCAGTAATGTGACAATTCACTTAGAGCCTTTGTATTTTTAATTATAATAATAAAAACATCAGGCACAGCACACGAAACCTTTGATGAAGCATTTCGTTTTAGGAGTCAACTGCTTAGATCATGGTTGCTTTTAATGGTTGATGATTGAATTAAGAGTGTGTCACAAAATCAAAACAACCAGAAGAAAAGAGTATGTTTCCAAAACAGCTAGAATTCATCAAATCTGATTACATCTCAGAATTATATTGTCTAATTACAGTCATTTATTCGCTCCAATGTGTCTCAAAGAACAACGTTTGCAAATCTAATATTGCTAGATTGAACATCAGACTCTTCTCAAACTCCAGGATACCCCTTTTTTTAGTTTATTTATAGTTCACAGCTCTACTAGTTTTTGTTTTTACAAAAACTCCCAAAGATTTAAATCTGGTATTCTGAAACTGAGGTCAAACGGAAATTCATAACCTGAGTGAACCTTTATCTGATTGGAGTTCTTCTTCTGCCTCTATCTGCACTTTAACTTTGTGCTGTTGAGTCCCCACGTGGTCAGGGAAACTTTATGGTACATCTCACTATCACCAACTAATGGCTTGACATTTCCCACAGAGGGTCTCGCATGTGGAAGTCTGACTGTAGTTCAAGGTCTTATATATCCAGGTAGGTAAATAAACAATTAATTGCATAATATCTCATTTGATATCTGTTTTTGGAGCAATAACTAGTCATGTTAATGATTAATGATTGAATGAATTGGTTAGTCAGTAATAATTAATCAATTAAAAAAGTATTAACTTGCACTCTGAGATTGGCATAAAACATTTTACAAAGTGTCCTATTACAAACTGCTAATACTTGCTCATCAAATATGTCAAAATCTAATGCAAAATATAGGTGTAGGAAAATGTATTTAATCAGAATGTAAGTAAGAAGGTATTAAGAAATAAACTGAACAAACTGATATTACATTTTAGGCAGTAATGGTAAATATCTGACATATGTTTCATACATTATTCATAATTAGCCAACAATTGACTGTTCAGGTATACGACTGTCAAGTAAAGAAATTTCTTAGAATTCCTAACAAAAAGATAAAATTTTTACTTTCGAAACATGCCAGAGATTTTTAACTCCGATATAAACTGTGTATTGAAACAAAAACAAAAAAGCGAACTTTTGCATTGCTCACAACTGATAGTTATCCATCTGTTTCTCTAAACTGTTTGTTCTTTCAGGATCCCTAGAGATTATCCCAGCAAGCAGAATAAACACTGCACAGCTAAGCCAAACTACCGCATGGCTGAGATACAGTATGTTGTATGAGAAGACAAACATATTCATAGGAGATTTAATGGGACTGCAACAGGACTTTGCTGTGATGAGAGACTACGCTGCCCTGTGGCACTGTTTTAAAAAAATGTCTCTGTTGCTCTCACTGCAAGTCTTGCTGGGTCATCAATGCTGACAGTAAAAAAACCGTCATATCAAAATCCACCTGATATACACTTTTAGCTTTTAGGACTGGAACCTCCTGTAACATAAGATAGCAGGCCAGCACATTTGACTCTATCTTGACTGGTAGTTGCCTGATAAGATCATCAAGGTTAGCTCCGATAAAAAGTATATCTGTCGTCTCGCTTCTTCTGCAGGCATTAATGTTCAACGTAGTGATATACAGATAAGAAAGGCCTTCCTGGTGTCCTTCATAGCACTACAGATAAGTATAAGACAAGGCCAAATGTTGATATTGTTGTGTTGCCAAGTGTGTTACCATAATCTACAGAAGAATGCTGCAGGACAGCACCTTATATGTCCACTATTATCATACCATGCGTGGGTTACTAAGAAAAAACAGCATTTTAAACAATTAATGATACTGTGATATCAGTTTTGAATATGATCATTGATGCATTATATGTCAATCACCAGATTTTATTTCAGCTTAACAACTATATGCGGACTAAATGTACAGAAAATGAGTTGCCTGCACCTGAAGCCTTGCTAAACTCTTCCTTAACTATCAGCTTCCGCCACAGTTTCCTTCTTTGATTGCTCTGCTGTTGTATCTGCTTCCACCTGCTCTGCCTAAATGTCATTTAAATGCCTGTCTGAAAAGCCAGAAAATATATCAAATGACGAGTCTTTTTGTGATATCGACATGGAAGTCTTCACCTCAGACAGCCTGTGGCCTTTTGCTGATAATTGAGAGCAGTATCAGACGGCAGTGTGGTTTGGCCAACCCTGACCTACTAAAGTTTGGTGACTGGACTTCTTCTCAGGAATTCTGGCCTTGCGAGCAGCTGCCTGCTGTAACCTGACTTCCAAACCACACTTCTGATCCTCCACAGCCGTGGTAATGAGCTGTTTAGTCCCAAAACATTTTGGAAGTACTACTGATCTGAAATGTATTATTTAATGTCTCTAAAATACAACGGTCAGTTGAAAAGTCATGTCGAGTACCAGCCAGAGTAAAAAAACTACTGTTTTCTATTGTCTTACGTGGCTCTGCATGTCTGTATGAGTTGAAGTGAAGCACTGCTGTACTGAAGCACAAATGAGGCAAATGAACAGTAATGTAATTATTAGCGTCGGTTGGAATTTTGTTCTTTGTCCTTATTTGTTATCTGCAAAATCACCTGGTTTTGTTTCACTCTAGAGTCACTTCCATTACAGTAACTTGTTGTGTTATGTGTGTGTTGTTCACTGATAGCATAATCTGTTTCCATTATTGATCCTGGTCAAGGCCCAGACGAGTACAAAGTCTGGCAGACAGTAGTGAGGCCAAATGATCTTCTACAGTGCATCATGGAAAAAAGCCTGGAGTAGAAACCTAACACCTTCAGTATATGTAGCTGGCCTGCTAGTCCAGAAATACAAGAAAGGAATCACAACATTTTTGTTATTTGTCTTGATCATTTTCCACCAAACTGACAATGCAAAAAAAAAAAAAAACCTAATCACATTTACATGCATAGCTGAGCTTGTTTTGTACCTCTGAGGGGGAGATGTTGAACACCTCAGCGATCTTGCCGTACAGCTCCTTGACATTCGTGAATCCGTGGATGCGGCCTGTGGGACTCCCGTGAGCCAGCTGGGTGTGGAAGATGAGTCTAGGCCTCGGGTACTCTGGTGGCCCTGGTGGTGGCGGTGAAGGTGGAGG